>NW_017306355.1:768021-800133 GCF_000935625.1 Nanorana parkeri | reverse complement strand
TACAAATTTACTAAACTATATTTTATGAAAGGACCTGCAGAAAAGAAAAAGGGCAGTCACTTTTTTTCTAAATCTTATACAATATTTGTGCAATTGTGTCTCAAATCTACATTTTCAATACAAAATATGTAACATGCTGACTGTAAAATAAGATGTTTTCTGGAAAAGTGTGTAATGGAAATTCTTTGATAATAATAAAAATAAATAAATAAAGATTAATTCTTTGATAATAAAAATAATAAGATATCCATTACCATTTACCACCAAATGAAGGTTCAATGTGTCCTGAACAAAACAAGTTATATTTCACCTGAATACACTAATTAGTTGCAAAGATATGTACAATTTTACTAACACATGTCTAAGTTACTGAACTATGTTCAGGCATTAGGTTTGTTTTACCGTATGCCTTCCTAAAACCAAAAAGTTATTTCATCATCATCACTTCAAACACAAATCCAGGGTTTATGCCTCACATTACAGTGGCTGTAGCCAGAAATATCATTATTTTGTGTCCTGTGACTGTTAATGCTAAAGCCTGATGACCCTGTGCGGTCCCGAAAGCGCTTGTTCATATGACAAAGAACTTCAATAAATTAAGTTTTTGCTATCCTAAAAGGACTAGTGTGCTGGTGACATTTCTACAATTTGCTGATATTTGCGGCGCCATCCGCAGTCACTGCGAGCACCCCCACTACAAGGGACTTTTCGGTAAGGAGTGCAACAAGGATAGTATTTACTGTGGCTAACTGTACCTCCAGAACCACCAACAGCAATTTATTCCAACTCAGTCATAACTGTTTTAGGTTCACCGGTGGAAGCTAGGGAAAACATGACTCTATATTACACGGACATTGCTTGGAAATCCCTACTTAGTAATTAGAACAACAAAACTGATGGTATGCATTGTGAGTGTACATATCATAGTATACATCTTTAAAGTTAAGTACATGTTGTTCTACGGTACGACAAGCGTTGGTCTGTAGGTTTCTATACTTGGGACTGCATGATGCGTATGCAGAGAGGAAGGTCTCAAAGGTCAATTAATTTTGTATTTCTTTATTGACGGAATAAACGTCAGTCAAAGTACCGCAGCGCTGAATACTGAAAAATGGCCTGGCCAGGAAGGGGGTCTAAACACCTGGTCTTGAAGTGGTTAATTTTGATATGTTGTTTATCAGTTACATCTTATCTAAACATAGTTTGCCCCTTGACTATCCTGTGCTAGTGGAGATGATCTGTTTACGGTTCATCTTGGGGATCAAGCTCTAACCCTCCAGAATGCGTAAAAGTGGCTTGCACAGCTTCAAACAAGGCATTTTGTGTCCAACATGAACCTGCAGTTGAAGAAATTATTTCTGCCAGTATATGAGGATTCTTCAGGACCATCTGGACTACACAAAAGTCTGCCAGATGGGTCCCCCAGCTGCTCAAGCATGAAGAGAAAAGGCCTGTGTCAACTTTGCCAAAAAATTTTGATGAGTTAATACCTAAAAATCTGATGCACTAGCAATTTGCTTGAGCATGGGACAGATGCAAAAAAGGCGAACCCAATACATTGATTTTTGCTTTACTTTTTGGCAAGATTGGTAAATGGGAAGACTGTTTTTGTTTCCAAAGCTTGGAAAATCTATATCTTGCATTGCATGAATGGATTAGCAGTTTAGTGATCCATTTATTATTCATTAGGAGTGGTAGCAACTCATAAACACCTGCAATACTTGCTATGGGCAGCAGTGGTGCAGAAGAGCCCAGTCTCCATTAGGATACCCCTTTTAAAAACCCTCCCTCCCGCTATAGGGCATATACAGTAAGTTGGTAACATCATGGCCTACATGCCCACAGCACTCTATGTATGCGATTACCGAGCTTAAGTCTTGAGGAAAGCACCCTTAAACTCACTATACATACTACAATCTGACAGTACAATCTCCTTAGCATTACCAAAATTACGCAATATGTGGAGCTACCTAAATTATCTAGCTGTCAATATGTATCCCATCAGGCTGGTCCTTGCACTATACACTTGTTAGTAGATCTATAGAACATTGTACAATTAGATTGGAACATTTGGTGAGCTTTAATGCTAAACTCCAGGCAGATATAAAAAACACACATTACAGATATACACACATGTACAACTATATATTTACAAATAAAATGATACATGTATTATTTTACAAGAAACCCATGTGAGTATCTGAATTTGACTTATCAGCATCTTGGAATCCCCTATACAGCAGCACTTTGAGTGGGACAGATAAAAGGGAAGTGTGTATGTAAATGTGTTAACAAGGAAAATGCTGAAAGGAGAAAGCAGTGTTAGCAGGATGACCTCATCACTGTACTGGTGCTCTTTCACTGCTCTTTCAAGTCAGCAGTGTAGGGTGCCATGACCTAAATTAATTTTTTTGTTCCTATAGCAAAAACTGCTTTTATTTCTCTGTATGGCAGCATCACAAGGCTTGTACAATGTTTGCAGAGCAGCTGCTGAAATGAGGAAACAGCAGGTGTCATAGATCAGTTGTTATTGACATCGGCAAGCCCCTACCCCCAAAATTACTCCTCCCAAAAGCCCTTCTCCTGCACCCGGGCTCTTGCTTGTGTTCTTGAGAGTCATGTCACCAGCATTGTTTTGCTGGGAAATAAATCAATGTATACACATGGAGTGTGGCAGAGAGGAACCAAGATAGACAGGGTTTTGTACTCCACCGAGGAAGAACTCAGGCAGGGCTAACAACATTTCTGTACATCCAAGACAGCGTTGTCAGCTCACTACAGGATGTTAGGATCTCACTGCATTTCTGGCAGGTATTTGTTGGTACTTGCTGCATCTTTAATAAAGTATTTTAGGGATAAAACCTGGGAATGTATAAAGTATTGCAGAGCTGTACAGTATAAGTTTTTGTGTTTTGGTTTTTTTCCCCAGACATATACTTTAATGAGAACAGGTAAGAAATATTGAATCAAGAGATTCCAAACTTTTAGAAATTTAATGTGAGATTTATTGAGAATGCTGGTTAATCGAGTGATGGAGCCTCTGGGCTCCATCACTCGATAACCCCACACTATATACATAAATGACAGTGCTCAACATATATAATAACAGAAAAACTATTGCCAGGCAATGTAGGAGGACAATCAAGTCTACCGCTCGCTGCAGGACAGGGGGACGGCCTGTGCTGCTGATGTCCCCGGCTGCCATAGAGGTGGTGGGACGCAAACGCGGTACGCGCAGACCAATCTATTTGTGGTTACCATAACGGCAGCGGGACGTGAGTTTAGTGCGCATGCGCAATCTCACTCCGCAGGCGCATATGGAGCCACACCGCCGAAAGACGTCCTAATGAACTCAGGTGTGGGACCTTCTGCCGGCGGTGGGGGCTACTTAAGAGGGGGGAGGGCAGTGTGGCAAAAAAAAATCTTGCACCGGGGCCCTTTGTTCCTTAGCTCCGCCACTGGGGGAGGGGATGGGTAGGAGGTATAGGAAACACAGGACTCAATGGTGGCGACCCACGAGCAGAGGACACAGAGACAGCAATAGGAAGCTGGGGGACCGGACTGATAGAACCAAGTGGAATCTTCGTTCCTTTTACAAAACCTTGCACTCCATGATCAGAACTGACAGGTATGTGAAACTAAATCAATATGCCTGTCTGTAAAATAAAAAAAGGGAGATGTTGATACACACCATATGCCTGGATGGTTGAATATGAAGATCTATATACCCTTGAGGAAGGAGTTTTGATTTTGAATTCCTCTCGGATGAGGTGAAGATTGCGGTGCGGTATTCTTTTGGTATTTGTCTGATATTTCTGTTAAGGGGGGGGGTCGGATACTCACTATGTTCGATACACACAAGTGCAATCACCAAACGTGTGACTGTAAGACACTAGCCCCTTAGGGGGACACATTCATTTTAGATTTATGAATACTACAGGGATATCTATGGACACTTATTAGCAACATTGTTGAGACCTCACTATATTCACAAAATGATGAATACTATGGTGGTAATCACAGATGGACGTTCTGACTCTAACACAGATATATACTCTTATACACTCACATATAATCACGATTTAATTTTTTATTTTTGTAGTAGGGTTGAGGTGAGGTGTATATACGTCTATTATTAGCCAGAAGGATGGATTAAGGCATGGGTGGGAGAAACACTTACTATTAATTACAAGGATAAATAGAGATACCTAACTGGCCAAAGGCAGTGAGCTCTTTATACTTATAATCTATAGAACTTGTCGAAAAGGGTGGAGGCATGTAGAGGTGTGTATATATGGGCAGAGGATTTTGGACTATGGTTTTTGTACCTTATGTGCAACACTAAATGAAAACAATCATATGTAAAAACAGGTATATGGAAGTTGAACCACAAGAACATTACAGATAAGACTACCATTATCAATCCTGCCCTCTTGCCAAAACCTGGAAACCCTCCTACTGTGGCCCCCGAGGTCCCCGTGTCAGATCTTGGCGGAGTGCTAAGATTGGAGGAATCGGTTCTCCATCCACACTCCGGACAGGGAGCTCTACCCGTATCCACCTACTCCCAGTTGGTGGTGAGTGCCGGGTGTGCGATAATGACGGTGGTGGTGGGCTTTCCCTCTGTTTGATCTGGCTGCCAAAACACATCTCTCTATACACTCTATGCTATTTAATTGATATATGCAATATATTGTTGATATGTACTGATTGAACACACTGTTTTTTACTAGATCAGTTTATAATCCCCTGATGAAGCAAAGCTTGCGTTGTGTTAATAAAAACATATAAATGTGATTCTTTGTATTGAGCATCTTGCCTGTTCAAATGCAATTAAAAAAATTAAACAGGTGGAACAAACCATGGAGGATCAGATTTTTAATAAACCGAACCAATCGGTCAACAGAATATTTTTCCTTAACTGGCTTTAGTAAGCACAAAAACACAAACTACTGTTGTCAGGGGACTGCACAATAGATGCAAAAGGGCCGCAGGTTGAACACCGGGACATTAGAGCATCCTCACAGCCTGGACGTACTGTACAAAATACATAAATAGGGAAAATAATCCTAGACCATCTGTATAGGGAATAATAACCTTTCTACTAAAATTTGTTTCCATGGATCTCTCCTCCAGCAGTCAAGCTTCATTGCTTTTACTATTTGTTTCCTACACTTACCAAGTCCCCCTTTCTGTACATTTGCCTGCAGCTAAATGTCAGGAACATATATGTTAATCTCTATGAGCACTCCCTCCCCCTCAAAATATGTGGTTAATATGTTTTACTAAGCTAGCTTGACACGTTAGAATAAACTCAGGCAGCAGCTTTATCTGCCATTACAAGTGAAGATGAACAGATGTTGCTTGATAGTCAAACATGTTTACATTCCACATTTGCCAGGAAGTGAAACCATTTCTATGACCCATGACCATACAGTCAAATCTAATTAACCCAACTTCCTTCTAACTACTAGTAAGTTGTTGTTCCTCTTCCAAGTGTTCCCTACGGCTGTTAAAACCTCCCTTCTCTTACCATTACACCAGCATTTATATAATAATGCTTCACACTTGACCAAGCTGTAAATAAAAATGCCCCAGAGGGGCAGGATCATTCTACAGCAGCAAAGGTCAGGGTATAGATGGACCAAGCACCTCCAGCAGCAATGGCTGTACAGGTGTTGCTGCAATAAGTGGTTTTAAAGCTTGGAGTGGTCTGCTTTCTGCAGTGCAGTTCTAATTTGTTTTTCTAATAATGACAGCCTGTGCTACATTTTTAAGTGGTTTGTACACTACTCATATATGGACTCTCCTACTTCAGAGGTTGTTTTTTTTTTAAAGCATATGCCCAAAGTGGAAAGAGCCAGACATTCGGTATAAAAGAAAAATGTGTACTTCAATAAATTGGTTATATGGTCACTGCATACACCATCAGATGACTTTATCATATGGCTAGATAATTCCCCACTTGTTCAATATCCAGACATGGTTTTGATCCCATTTACAGAAAGATCAGCTCACTGTTCTGTGTACATTTTGGCTCCTGTACAGATATCTTTAGGAATAACCAACCTCTCAGTATGCAGATTTTCAAAAACAAATGTATTGAGATCATGCAATTTTCCCCTTTTAATATTTTTTTTTCTAAAGTGTTATTTATCATACAATTGCATGTTACTGATTTGCATGGAAAAGTATTAGCAATATTACAATGTTATGTTGAATGTAGAAAATCGGTTAATTTGACTGATTGTTCTTTGCCTCATGTGAACTCAGGTAATGATCATTGCACAATATGTATACAAGTATAATACATACTAAATTTTATATTTGAAAATGTTTCATACAATCGACAGAAAAGTTATATTCAATATAACATGTCAGCAGAGGCAAACTACAGCATAACAGCATACAGTGGAAGTATGTACAGACATCATAGTGCAAAGAAAATATTGTTTATTGCAAATAATGTCACATAGGTCAAAATAGCCAATGTTTTTGGGCCATGCTGGGTCCTTTCCCCAAGGTGACACAGGTCACTGTGGTAGGAAAGGAACCCTGAGTGGCCCTGAAGCATTGGTTATTTTGACCTATGTGACATTATTTGCAATAAATTATATTTTCTTTGCATATTGGAGTGCTGGTGACCTATATTCATATCTCTGAGGTTCTGCATGGTGCCATCCGCGGTGGCCATTACGAGCACCTATCTTATCTACACTGGTCACAACACTGTATGGTGTGCAGCAGGCACTTTCAACAATTTATGTACAGGCAACATGACAAGTATAACACAATATGAGGAAAAGGAGCACAAAGTACAAAGAAATATCTTCATAACGATATCTAACAAAAATGCATTACCGACACCCATGGTAAAAAAAGAGGCGAGAACCTTGAATGGGCAAAATTTTGATGGAGAAACCCCCTTTGTTAACCTGTTCCAACTTGCCTGCACAATGGTGCCATTATTTGCTGTGAAGGCCATTCCCCCTGGCCAGCCATTTGTGATGTTACTTCCACAGCTGATAATCAGTGTCAAAATGACATCACTTCTTGTGGGAGGCACTCCCATAACTGCCAACCATTGGGTGGTTACGGAAAACAGGCTATTGGCAACAAAACATGGGGACGGAAAATCAATGTGGGGGTGTGTCTTGGGATGATTAAACTGCCAACATCCAGTATTAACCAATTTACATGACAACAAAGATATTGTGCTGAAACCAGCCAATAGGAGTGGTAACCTATGAAAATTAGGTCATGTGACAATTGACGGATGCTAGGATTTATAAAAAGCTAATGGGATTAATCAAGATGCTGCCACATCAGGTAATATTGGCAACCATTTGAGTGTTTTCCTTCCTATGCAATATCTAATAAATTTCCTGTTCTATTGTCTGAGCAAAATACATAAGTTAATGAATCCCCTGGATATTCAAGTGGCACTGGAACCAATTCAGGTTTTTTTAACAATTAGCGGTATTGCTTGATCAACTTCTACTCCATAAGGTAGCCAGTATGCACTTATTTGTACTCAATACAACTAATTGTCTTAATCATGTTGTGCATGTTGAACATTTACCAGAAAATATTTTTCTTTGCAGCATGGACCTATGCATGTACAAACTGCACAATTGTTATTCCTCTGTGTCTGTATTTTTATTAAAATACATAAAAAAGGGATACAACATGGATGAAGAAATTGGTACAATGATAGCTGGTGGAACTGTCATATATGTAGTATATACTGTGGCAGTGCATGGCAATGCCACGGTGTAGTATGGCAAATTTGGCACCCAGGACTCTCAGCCAGAGGGGCTGAGAGGTTCCACAATGTGAATACCTTTGGAGAGAAGAAACTGGCTGTTCAATTCCTTCCAGGTTTTCCAGACTAAAGTGGGATGGGATCTCTAGTCCTGGGGCCAGGTGTTGCCAGTGACCCGGTTTGGCTGAACAGGTGGCTGAGAGCAGCCTTATTAGGAAGCCAGCCCAGTGCTTTAGAGGAGAGTTGTGGGCGTGCAAGAGGCACGGGACGACAGGCAGACTCTGCTGCGTGCACACAAGGGACACAGCCAGGAAGGCTGGAGAGGTCCAGAGGGTTGGTGACCCTGAGATACCTGTCGGAGAGACGGTGACCCACGAGGGGTGAATACTAACAGGCCTTGAGGCTGAGGAAAGCTGCTGAGGACTGTATTTCCAGGGAAAATCCTGGGACTATCGCACTGGGAGTGTGTGGGACAGCCAGATGTCAGTGAGACCCATACCACATTGTTGTGATGTAAGTCCAATGAACTGCTCTTTTTCGTTTATCCTGGGCTGTTGACCTTTTTGATGAATAAAGACTGTCCTTTTATGTTAAAGTCGGCTTCAGGAGTGGTCACTTAGCGCTTACCATTGTGCTATATTCCCCAAACTATCACAATACGTATACAACTGTGGGGCAAAATGATTCTGTTCTCTGCATGAATGGTCCATGTGACCTGTCCTTCAGCTAAGCTTATAAAACATTATTAAACAATACCCACAATATTTTTCCGCACATATTTGTACGTGTGGAAATGCGCAAAACACAAACACCCAGCATTTTAATGTAACTTGTTCACACCTGCATGGCATATGTGCGACACGAAAGCACAAATTGCGCAAAAAAGTGCGATATTTTGGGTGACTTCCACGCGTTCTAGTTATTGTAGTAAAATTGGTAAAATGTGCGCAATTTTCTCTGTGCTGAAATCAAAATGCAATGTGTGAACGGAGTCTTAAAGGACTTCATCACTGAACAGCAAATAGGCAGTGTGCACCTCCCCCAGACAGTGATGTGGACACCACTGCACCCAAGAAGACAGAAGACTTCACGTAACCATGAGTTGAGGTAAGTATTCCTGCTAATTATAGCAATTTGTTAGGGTTGGGTAGGAGCTGATTGTAAGGGGGAGTACCTGGAGTTCAGCTTTGATGGTCCCATGTCTTTGAGAGTCACTGTTCTTTTCTAGGAATCTAAGTGCACCCACATGTTGCTTCTCCTTAGTGACTGGCTTTCAACGAACCCCTATTGCTGGTGGAGTGACAGGCTACAGAACCCCGGCATTAGGAAGTGCTTTTATCAGTATATTGCAGTACCAAGCATGTGAAATAGAGGGTGCATTGGTAACACAAGAATGCTACCTGAAACCTCACAGGACCTGCTGCAGATTTTAAATGGAAAAGAAACCAAAGCAGTGCAAAATAAATAAATACTTATAAGAAAAGATGCATTTTAGACTAAAGTGTCCAAACTGCCTTGTTATAGAAAAAAGTACATGTTATTATAGAAAAATTTAACTTACTGGAATCAATAAAGATTTTACTTGGTTATGACCAATATGTGCTTTCATCTTTGCAGAAGGTAGCATCTGTCATATTCAGGATGCCACAAGGCCATACATGGACAGGTGATCCAAAACATTATTGTCTACCAACAGGAAGGAGGTGTGTTTTTTTTTAGATCTATACTAAATATTCCACTAATGTGGGTACCAGCATTATTGATAATGGATTTTTGGAAACCCAAATGGTGTTTCTCTGGCTGGATTCTGCCATAAAATCCAGCTAGAAAAAAAGCTTCATCCCAAAACGTAAACACGGGGAACTATGCAGCAGTCAGTTTCTGGAATGGCAAACCAGACAAGTGTATAGACTGTATACAGCCATGCCACTAATACTGCTTGTTGCTTACACTCTGAACAATGAGCTTGCGGCTCAGTCAGAGTCAACAATTTTCTTGTAAGAGATCCACAGCTGCTAGTGCTGAACAGGTGTGTGCAGAGTAGACAGCAGGCACCAGTAGCTTCCTGGGTAACAGGACATGGATTCCATTCTCATGCAGTCACTATGTTACTCCAGGGACACTCAAGCAACAAGCTGGCCCAAAGACATGGGAATGTGCAGACGTGAATCATAGAAAGATGAAGGATAACAGCGCTCTTAATGAAGCCTAGCTTTCAACACCTCTGCTCTTTCCTCCTTGGGCACTACAATCAACATGGACAAATCAAGATGAAGCAACTCCGAAACAAAATAGCAAATATAACAAAATGAATACACTACTTTAAAGCTGTTTTAATTCAACAAGTCAGCACCTCGAACAACAAACTGTAAAAATGGTAGGGCTTGATGCAATGGTGTAGCTTCACATTCGGAGGAACTGCTGCAAAATACATGGTGGCCTCATAAGACTATTACGCACCTTTGCATCCACAGGCAGTAATGGTATAAAGCACTGTATCTGGATATAGATATATTTATAACCCCTGACTCTGGATGCATAGACATATATATTCCCTGCTCAGAACTTCGTCAGCACGGCACCCACTTTTTACTCCAGGGAGGTGTCACTTGGCTTCTTCTATGGTCTTCATGTGATCATGTAACCACATGTCAAATGATGCAGAGTGAGAGGCAGCTGGTTTTCATTTCCCCAAACTGAACAGCAGGCACTGTGCTGACAAGTAGGTATAAGTAGTATGGGACCTTTGGGTTTCAAAAGAGCCCAGTTGCCATTGCAACCCTTGTAACATCTTTGTGCTTCTATGCCATATGCTTGATGGCTATGAATGAACTAAGGTTCAATAGGGTGTTCTTCGTGTTTTCTAATAATAGTTATCATAAATCCATCCAGTCATCTAATGCCAACATACCATAGATCTGTGGTAAGCCATAAAAATCAAATATTACTTTGCTGCGGTCAGATCAATGAAAGATGAATTGTGATTGGTTGACCATCACCTCTAATCTTCCTCCGTTAGTATTATAAGAAATAAAATGTAAGCAACCTAGAAATCCTGAAAGCCCATCAACTACACAAACAACAACAGAAGATAACCTGCTTTCAATAACACTTTTACAAAATAGAAACACATCAAAAGTTGAAAGTAAAGCATGGAGGTCCCCTTAATACTATGTATTTTGTTCTCATGCATTAAAGTCCATTTCCACCTTTGTAAGTGATTAGCATGTATTGTGGTAATGTAGAGGTGCAGTGATGATTACCTGTATATACGTGTTAACATTTTTATGACTCACATTGCAGGCTTTCCTAATTTTTTATAAACGTTTTATTAAGCCTGAATCCTACAAATTATAACATTTTTCCACAGGAAATTTAGTCTGACACTGCGTTCCGATTGTTATGCAGGCTGTAAACAGCTGCCCCCCTCCCTGTGATTCTGTGTAACATGATCACTAAACACCAGCTCTGCCTTTGTACCCAATTCACTGTCCACGGAGGGTGGCCACTATGAATACTAATGAATAGACATGTGTGCTGGCAAAAAAATGTGGTTTTCGTTTCAGCTTTTCCGTTATTTTGTTTTTTGGGATGCAGGTCCGAAAGTCAATTTGTTTCGTTTGTTTTGTTTAAATCCTAAATTTTTGTTAACATTTTTGCGGTAGATAATTACATTTTCGTTGCAGCAAAGTGACATTAGAAAACAAAGTGGATGGCACTGTAACGTACCGTGCCATGGTTTGCGATAACCACAAAGCAATAATGTGAATAGGGCCTTAGTTTTAAAAAAATTTTAAATCCTGTTTGTCAATAACCTATCCACTTGTCCTATATCCTACATGCTATAGGACATATTCATTACCAGTACAGACTGTACATGTTATATGACATATTCATCAACAGTACAGATTATAATAAGCCCTCAGAGGCAGGGCACTCCTTACCATCTTGTCTTGAATTGTATTGTGATTGTAATGTCTTCCTTATATTGTAAATCACTGCGCAAACTGTTGGCGCTATATAAATCCTGTATAATAATAATAATATTAATCCATTACAGTTCTATTCTGACTTTATTTTTTTTTTTTAAACTGATGCAAAGGACATGGCAATAAAAAAGGTCTCCTGAACTCAGATTACAAATCACTAGGGTATCGGTACATGTACTTGTACCGAGTACTGTACTTGCTATCTGTGCAACCCTACAAATCACATCCAGTTTCTATAATTTTATGAAAATGTAAACAAATGTGATATTTTGCTATCTTATTTTAATCAATTCTTGAAAAAAAGAAACAAACAGAATGCCATCCAATTTCCAATCAACACATTTAGGTTAAGGGCTTATTCACACCAAATGCCGACCAGATCTGCATGAGTTTCTGCACACGCAGTGCACTGTGTTGTGCTGCGTTTTTGCAGCGTTCCGGGCTGTTTTTGTAAAGAAATGTTTTTATGTAGTCTAAGCCCTGGCAATTTTTGAGTAGTTCGAAAAGTGCTTTTAACTGCCCAACACAAGAAATCCCATGATTTTCAATGGCCCTGGTTCACACCTGAGCAGGAAAACGCCAGACACCCACAATGGTTTATGAGCTGCCAATCAAAACACGCGTCTTCATGTACGCGCATACAAATGTGCACAATGCGTATAAACGTGCAAATAACCGAATGCTGCTAACGTGCGTACAAAATCGCAAAAACTATGACGCCTAGGTGTAAACCAGTTCTAAAATTGACTTTCAGTGCGTTCCAGGGCGTTTGCATGCGTTTTTGATGTGATTGCATGCGTTTTGGTGCATTCCAGAGCAGAAAAATAGGAAATGTGGCAGTTTTTCCACATGCTCTGGAACTGAATGCTGTGGTGTGAACTAGAGCCCAAAATACCATTGGAATACATTGGGCGCAGTGTTTCACAGTTCTGTAACTGCTCTGCTCCTGGAACACTGTGGTGAGAACTAGAGCCCAAAATACCATTGGAATACATTGGACGCATTTTTGATCTGTTCTGTAACTGCTCTGCTCTGCATCTGCTCTGCGCTTGGTGTGAACTAGCCCTTAAAGAGAATCTGTGTTTTGTTCTTGCAGGGCAAAGCAACAGGTTATATTTAATGTCTGCCACTTGCAGCCATTCATACTTTCCTTCCCTTCACTCCCTCGTTGCTCAGTTTAGTCACTGGAAGGTAAAAAATACCGGGGTATGGGGGAGCATGTGACAGCGCTGGTGCTCTCTTGCACATGGGGGCAGGGAGAGAGTCTTCAGTCCTTTATAAGTTGCCAGTAGCAACTTAAGGTGCCCATACTCTCTTCGATTTCCGTTTTGAAGGGTGAGGCTGGAAAACTTTTCGAATCGAATGAAAATCGATGGATTAGTGGCGTTTTCATATGAAAAAAATCGCCGCAAGAACACTGCACATGCGCAAAGAAAATCTGTTCTGACGATCGACAAAATTCGGTGAGCATGTCTGTGCTTGACAGGCTATTTAAGCTAAAATTGAAAGAGTTCTTGGCAGCAACGAAATCTATACTTTGAGTATACATCTAGGGAGTAACGGAGCAACAGGGTTACCCTGTAGTTTCGTCCAGAATAAGCAAAGCATTGTTGCACGGTATGAATATGTAAATAAATAAAAAAAAAACCAAAATAAATAATTATAAAAAGTTCTCCCTGAATAAAAAAGAAATACTAAAATATGTAAACAAAACGTTTTCCCTGACTAAAAAAATTACTAAAATACAAACATAAAGCTCATAGTTACATAGATACATACTTCTCCCTAATTAAAAAAAAAAAATACCAAAATGACTTCCAAAACTTGAAAATGTCTAGTGGTCATATAATCAGTTGGGTGAGATTTAAAAGGAAAGCTCCCCTTTAAGAACAAAAATAAATACACAAAGAAAAAAATGTGCATTTATTATTTCATTGCAATTTCATTGGAACCACTAAAGCAATCTAAGTGCAATCAGTGGATTGCGGGTGCAATGTTTTGGCTCCTGGAGACTCTTTCTCCCAGCTCCTGTCCATACCAAGTCCACACCGGATAGAGTTGTGCGCGTTTTTGCTGGTTCCTCCATTGCCCACAATGTTTCCTAAGCGGCCAGTCAAAACGCACGTCTTCATCTGCATGACAAATGTGCAAAACATGCAAACTTAACACTGAACACGTGCGTACAAACTAGCAAAACCTATGCCGCCTACGTGTGAACCCGTCCTTAGTGTTGGAACTTTCCAGTCTCCCCCATCACCACTTTGCTATTAGTCTGCTTCACCGACCTATTGGAATGCCTGCAAGGCTAAAGGATGCAGGCTTCACTATACTGTATATTCTGATCTACAAAACTGACCTTCACAGGTCTGACTGATGGTTTCTAGCAGAAACGACTAAATTTAAATGTTTGTAGGGTGCCACCTTGTGGTTGTTAGGAAAACAACAACTTCTTTCCCCAATTCAAATATATCTACACATAAGAATATTATGTTAGTCCAATAAGAAAGGTATCATTGCATACAGTTTTTTATTTTCTTGACATCTTGTCCACTGGAATAATATGTCTTATCCATTTACATAAACCTAAGAACATATATGTGATATGTTGCAGCTTACCAGTCCTAAGATTTGGTTGCTGCATTCGTTTTTTGTTTTGTTTTACATTTTCTCCTGGTAATCCTGCCAGTAAAACACCTCCTGTTCTATTGTGACAATACTCACCGGCTTTACTGTACCCATGGTGGAAAACCCGTTTCACCCTATGACAGGAAGTGTTAGAAATACAGAATTCTTCTTCTCCTCAGCTTCATAACACAGTGGAGGTGTTCTGTAGTCAACAGAGGAAACTTGGCAGGGCCTATAATTTAACTAACTGGCAACAGTGTAACGCAGGCAGAGTGTGAGGGGCGTTTAGACCTAAATTAATTTCTGGAGACATCAACAGGTATTTTTTTTTGCACTCTTTAGCCCAGAGCTAGACATGCAAGTTTAAATCTCAAAAAACAAACCAGCACCAGACAAGGGTAACCAAAATAAAATACAAAAGCCACAAGAAAATGTTCTCCATAAGCAAATAGCTGGCCACAAAGATTCTATGAAAAAAAGAAAACTATTATAAAATTACACTATACAGACATTCAGTTATGTTAAAAATTATAACATATAATAACCCCCCCTCCCTCCCAAAAAAAAGAGTATAATATAATACATACCCCATACAAAGTTAGTATCCATTAGGAAACTCAAATAGAGCCCTGAATGACACCAATCCCGGGTCAGTAAACCATATGTATAATGTATGTATTATAACTCACCAATAAACACATGCAAAATAAATTATATTTTTAGGTGTCCAAAATTATCATACAACCCCACCCAAAAAATTAACTATAAAATTGCCTTTGCAAAAATGTAAAGATATCTAGATCTATCTATCTATCTATCTATATACACAAAATAAAAAGAAACTAAAGTGTTCCTGATGGTGCAGCTAGAGCTGAGAGCTCTGACATCAGTCCCCATGTTATACTTTATGATTCAATACTGATCCAGGAGTTACCATCTTTCCCCTATTTTGCAGACTTAGTTTTTATTTTCATTTATTAAATTTTTTTTATATAGGATTTTTTTGCATATATATTTTACATTTTTGCACAGGCTTTCTTTTACATTAGTTAGCTGGGTGCGGTGGTGTTGGATCAAATTTGATATTTTTGTACTTTGCAATATACTGTACACACCTATATATTATTTTGCATGTGTTTATTTGGTGAATTATAATACATATTACATATGTGGTTTACAGACCCCTGTCAGTGTCATCCAGGGCTGTATTTGAGATTCCTAATGGATGATCACTTCATAGAGTGATAAGGTGTAGTGATACTCATTTGTTTTAAAAGGGGGGGGTATGTTTTTAAATGTTTTTAATCTGTGGGTTAGATCTGTGAGGTGTTGTACATTTGTATAACTTCCAGGCCCGGAGTTACTCTCTCTCTGCTGCCCCAATGCCAGGTTCCTCAATGCTCCCCCCTGTATGCAGGCTGCATACAAGTGATCTCAGCAACATCGCCGAGATCACTTGTACAAAACAAGTGGCAGCTTCCCCGCTGTACATTTAGCTGTGCTTGCCCAAAGCAGGGCTAAATGTAGAAAACAACTACCCACCTGGCGGCCGAAACTGCATGTCCTGGCCGTCAGGAGATAGGACTTCCACACCCCTGCTGTCCCTCTACTCTCTGCTGCCCCGAGGCCAGGCCTCGGTTGGCCTTGTGGGAAATCCGGCCCTGATAACTTCATGTAAGTTATTTTTTATTTTTTTAATACAATCTTTTGCTTCAGGGTTAATTTGTGGGTTTTAGACTAAACAAAAAAAAAACCTGCTAGTGCAAAAATTGCTCTTTAGGGCCCCTTTACACTTTAGCAATGTGTTGTGGTGCATTAGATGCCCCACTAGGCAGCCAAAATTGGACATCACCCATTTTTTCTAACACAGCACACCACAACACATCTATTGCAAAGGATAGCAGATCACATTTTTTTTTTTAAATTAATGGACATATAAGGCTTCTGTATACTAACCAATAAGCTAAGTTGGAATTCAAAAGATACAAGGCAATTTGTAGACCGATGTTCCCGTAATTTAGTTCAGTTGTGCTTGCCTGCATATGTTGTAATAAATTTATATTATTTTCTATGTATTTCACCAAGGAATAAAGCGTTGTAGAGAAAAGTATATTCATAAAAATAGAAATTGAAGTCTTTGGCCGCATCAGTTATCTAGAAATACATGTTTATTGTATTGTTCTACCTCAAGAAGATGCACAGTACCTACGCCTTGCTGCAGACATTTCTTCTTGCAATAAACACAGACAATGATTCTTAAAGAATATGTTTTACTTTGCTTAGCAATGCATATAACAATAATGATTTCATCATATCTAGTAAAGAAGGGTTGTAGCATCACTGGCCTTAGATACTGCACACAACATGCTGATCACTTATGCATATATTCGGCTACATATACTCTTTATAACTTGGGCACCATGGAGGACACTCCAAGTGTATTTGTAGAGACATCCCTAAAAGAAGAATTAGATATACAGTTTTATGTAGCTAGAACATCATGCTTATACACACGTGTATGATCTTTTAGTTTTGTGTCATTTTATTTGATTCACCAATGACCTGTGTTTTTCCTAATGTTACATTTTTAAGCATTCATTACTATAATGGTGAAACAAACTGAATTTTCATACAGTGCATATTATACTGATTACATTTATACATCATATCATGTTACTGTATAAACTAAGGACGGGAATATCCCATTTTATATACTCTTGTATTTGTGATTGTTTTGTATCCCTGAAGGGGATGTTTAGGCCAAAGCACATTGACTGTTTAATTGATTTGATCGAATTTTAAACATTAAGGGGGTTATTCACTAAGCTGTTGAAGGCAGCCAAGTGAATAAACGAGCCGAAGTGAAGTGAGCCGTACGCTGTTCGGCTATTCACTTTAGCCCTGTATGGCTGATTTCAGCCGTACATCAGCTGCCTTCGGTCAGCTGAACATTCTCTGCATGTTCGGCTGAGCCGAAGTGCAGGAGTTCGACTCAGCCAATCCAACATCTGGTGAGTATTCGGCTCGGCTATTCTGCTCGCTACCTCCAGGGTTGCAAGCCGAATAGAAAAAAACGTAAATGAATGGAAAAAAAAATGTTGAAAAATATTTTTTTTTAAATGTAAAAAAAATAGGAGAAAAAAAAAAAATTAAGAAAATAATAAAAATATTCGAGAGAAAAGAAAAAAAACGTTGCACTCCGACCCAAACGCATAATGTTGAATCTGACAGATGCTGGCAAAATATAAACAATTGGGCGGAGCTAGCGGTGACACCACAGAATGTCTCCAAAGCACAGATTTGGCAATTCTACTCCTTTTCCCTAACCAAATATATGAGTTAACCACCGATTGGAGACGGGCAAAAAAGTTATTAGGGATAGGGATGGGAAGGGTGCGGAAGTAGTATATAATCTTTGGAAGAATGCTCATTTTAAATGCCGCCACTCTCCCCATCCAGGACAGTTCAAATTGCCTAAGTGGATTAAGCTCCTTCTGTAATTGCATCAAGAGGGGCTCATAATTATATTTACTTAGAGTAGCCGTCGTGGCAGTGAGGGCGATGCCAAGGTAGGTAATGCAGTCTGACGCCCAGGTGAAGGGAAATTGTGCCTGAAGGGACTCCCTCTCGCTTTGTGCCATACTGACCGCGAGTATTTGTGACCCACCCCCGTTAACCTTATAATAAGAGACCGCTCCAAATGAAGAAAGCACTTCCATAGCAGCAGCTACTGAAGAGGTTGGTGATGTTAGGGCAGGGGTAACCAAACTACGGCCCTCCAGCTGTGGTAAAACTACCAATTCCATGAGGCATTGCAAGATTCCCACAGCCACGACACCCAGAGACAGATGCATCATGGAATTTGAAGTTTCAGCTGGAGGGCTGAAGTTTGGCTACCCCTGTGTTAGGCTAAGTACAACGTCGTCTGCAAATAAACCCAATTTATGTTCAACATTGGCAATTGAGATACCTTGTATAGCAGGGTTCTGTCTAATGGCGACAGCTAGCGGCTCTATAAGTAAGGAAAAGATAATGGGTGACAATGGGCACCTGTCGTGTGCCGTTTGAGATCCCAAATGTTTGTGATAGTATCCCTGATGAAAGCACCTGGGCGGATGGATTAGAGTAGAGTGCTAGTATGGCAGATAATATAGAACCCTCCAGCCCAAATCTCTGTAGTGTAAGGGCCAGATACTCCCAGTGGATCCTATCGAACGCCTTCTCCGCGTCAAGCGATAGGTGCCTGCCGCCCCGCCACAAAGCCCACCTGATCGGGATGGATAATGGAAGGTGTTAAGGACAGTAAGCGGTTAGCCTTTTCGCGTAGATCTTGATGTCCGAATTAGGGAGAGATATGGGTCTAAAGTTTGTAGGGTCGTGTAGGTGCCCGGATCAAGCATTCTTTTATGGGATTTTTCTAAATCTTTCAGCTGGGCTAGCAATGTTAGGTAACGGTGTTTTTTTTCCTGTTTCACCCTAGCCCCTATCCGGATAAGAACACCACAGCGTAGAGGGACTAATATCAGCAGTTGCGTTTAATGAAAAGTATTCCCACAAGTGCATTAGGATTTCTGCTTGATGTGTTGGGTTGGAAAGAATAGACACATTGTTCCGCCACAGAGGTGAGGATTTAATCTGCGTTGATTGTTCAATAGTCAAGGTGATAGGGCCGTGGTCTGACCAGGATATGTTATGAATGTAGACTGCACTAATTTTTTGAAGCAGCCACTTGTCCAACAGGAATAAGTTGATTCTGGAGTAGGATCTATGTGGGGCAGAGTAAAATGTATAATCCCTCTCGCTGGGGTGCACACAACGCCAAATGTCATATAGATTCTCCTTGAGGAGGCACTTTGAAATAGTTTTTCTACGTGGTGCAGAAGATTTAGTGGAGTCAAGTTAAAATCCCCACACCAAAGCACTGAGTCTTTCTGAACTTTAACATAATTTAACCATAAGGGACTTCAAGAAGCCTATCTGCTTCGCATTAGGTACATATACATTAACCAGTGTATAACATATCGAGTGGAGTTAATATATCAAAACCACATAGCGACATAGGGTATCCACTAAAGAGTCCAATAGATTAAATGTCACAGTATCCTTTATCGCTATGAGCACTCCCCGCTTCTTGGTCGAGGCGCTTGAAAAAAAACCATGAGGGAAGCGTGCATGGCGAAAGGAAGGCGGAGATCCTGCTTTTGAAGTGGGTCTCTTGTGCAAAAATAATATCGGAAGAGTGTGCGATAGCCTCAGCCAAAAGACGGTTCCTCTTATAAGGGCTATTAAGCCCCTTCACATTCAGGGATAAGAGTTTAATACTCATTTTGGCGCATCGTGGAAACACATTGGTGTATAGGGCGTAAAAGGATGTGCACTAGCAGGGCTGTTTGGCACACAATTTCTTTGTTGTACACATTTAGGTTTCTGGGTTGGGGGTCATTCAGCTGCCTCCTGGTGCTTTTTTTTAAATATAGCTTGTAAAGTGGAGGTTCAAACGGCAGAATGGAGATGGGTGTACATTAAACAGCTAAAACGCTTCTACAATAAAGTCTACCAATATCTTCCTCTAGACCAAGAGCTAAGTAAGGATACTTATCAGGATACTTAACAACCATGGTAGTTCTCGTGAAAATGTCAAGTATCGGCACTAGTATCTGGACATCCCTGCTGCTATAGTCTCTCGTGATTTGGTGATTTCACTTTTAGGCTGAGCACTGTCCTTGAGGGCTTGCTGGGGAGAAAACTGTGACTGATGACGTGTAGTGCTAGGATCTCCCTGCTTCTGCTTTATCCATTCTGTGGTGTCACTGCCAGTGCTTTCCCATAGCAGCAAATCACATTCTTCTCTTGAGGGGTTGAATGTGACTGGTTGCGATGACACTGAATCATCTTACAATTTTCATCACCCAAATAAAGAGAACACACGAGTAAAGAAAAAACATTTGTTTAATTTACTAACACCAGGAGTTTTATACAGGTAGAATGCACATTGAAACACAACACAGTAGAGAGAGCATCTGTTGCCACTCATATTCAGGATGCCACAAGGCCATACATGGACAGGAGAGCCAAAACATTGTTGTTTACCGACAGGAAAGATGTGCTTTTTCAGATCTGTACTAGACATACCACTAATGTGGGTACCAGCATTATTAATAATGACTTCTCCGAAACGTGGTGTGAGGCTCAGCCACAGAATCCAGCTGGGGAGAAAAAAAGTTTCAACCCAAAACGAACACAGGGAACAATGCAGCAGTCAAAGGACAATTTCTGGAATGACAAACCAGACAAGTGTATAGACTGTATACAGCCATGCCACTAATACTGCTTGCTACTCACACTTAGAACAATGAGCTTTTAGTACATTTTAAGTACGATTTAGTAAACTTCTTGTAAGAGATCCACAGCTGCTAGTGCTGAATAGATGTGTGAAGAGTTGACAGCAGGCACCAGTAGCTTCCTGGGTATAAGAACATGGATTCCAATCCCATGTACTCACTTTGTTACTCAAAGAATACTTAAGCAAAAAGCTAGCCCAGAAACATGGGAATGTGCAGATGTTTATTTATTATTGGTATTTATATAGCGCGGACAATTTACACAGCGCTTTACATCAGTGCCTGCTCTCAAGGAGCTTACAATCTAAGGTCCCTATCTCACATGCATACATACGAGGGCCAATTTTACAGAGGAGCCAATTAACCTTCCAAAATGTCTTCAGAGTGTGAGAGGAAACCAGTGTACCTCCCACAAGCACGGGGAGAACATGCAAACTCCTACAGATTGTGTCCTGACCAGGGTTTGAACAGGGGACCCTCAGTACTGCAAATCAAAGTGCTAACCACGACACTGTGCTGCCCGTGGTAGAAAATGAGGGGGTAACTGCGCTTTTAATAAAACCTAGCGTTCAACACCACTGCTCTTTCCTCCTTGAGTTAACATTACACAGAGCAACAAGATCCCGCAACAGGAATATTATTGCAAAGTAAAATAGCTAACATAACAACATGAAGAAGCTTCTTTAAAGCCACCGACTTGAACACCAAAATGTAAAATGTTAGGGCTGGATGCAATGGTGTAGCTTCACATTCTGGGGCACTGCTGCAAAATACAAGGCAGCATCATAAGACCTTTTCCACACTACTGCGCTGAAATGTATGATATATCTGTAATCCCTGCCTCTGGATACTTATGCAGCCTTCCCACTCAGAACCTCTAGTCAGCAAAGTAACTACTGTTTCTGCAGGCAAGTGTCACTTGAATTCTTCTGTGCTCTGCATCCTGTGATCATGTAACCACATCGCATGCTGCAGAGGCAGCTGGCTGGACGTCAGTTTCCCATAGCATACAACAGACACTGTGCTGACAAATAGGATTAAGTAGGGGAGAAGTATGGGGCAGTTTTGGATTGAAAAGCGGCGTAGTTGCAAAATTAGGCTGTTCTTTGTGTTTTTTAATAATGGTCATTATAGGTCCATATATTCATCTACAGTATCAATAAAGCCGTAAACCGCAACATAGTTGCGTAGTAACCGGTAATAACCAAATTTAGTCAGATCCCTTAAAGATGAATTCTGATTGGCAGCTGTGAGATACTGACCTTCACCTCTAGCCTTAGTAGTAAACAAGCCTACATCTATCAGTAATATTAGACATAAATTGTAACTAAGCTGGAAATCCTGAAAACCCATCAACTACACAATAGGGATAAGCTCAGGTTCCCGCCGAACCTGCTCCAAACCGGAGCTCTTCTAAACACCAAAGGGAGATGGGTCCACAAAACCAATCTGCTATGGGCTGGGGCATTCCTGCCCTGCAGCTACATATAAACAAAGGGGTGGGTTGCTTGTAGTGAACTCACTTACCGTATATGGCCAAATGGCTATACTAGGTTGATGCCATTGACCAAATATAGCCATGTGGCCACATAAGGTCAATGACTTCACAGCATCCCACCCCTTTGCTTAATAGCAGCGAGCAGGAAATTCCCTGGGCCCAGAAATTAGGCAGCAGTGGAAGGACCTCAGTTTCAGACCGGGTTAATTACTGAACCTGAGCTCATGCCTAATACACAAGAGGAAGAAGATAATCTGCTTTCATTGATGCTTAAATAAAAAAAAACACACCATCCAGTAAACTCCTGATCATGTTGGGCATGTCACTTTTTAACTAACTGATGAAAAATGTGATTAAAAAAAAGGAAACTTAGTAAAAAGCTTTAAAAACAAACTAAAAGTTGAAACTTAATCTTCACAGGAGGTATAGAAATAAAACTTACAACACATTCAGTTATAAAATAATTGGGGATGGGGATAGGCAGAGCAATTAGCTGTCAATCTATCCATTTGTTCTACATCCTGCATGTTATTTTTATAACAGTACAGAAATAAAACAGGATATTCACGTATTATTACAGTTATTACAGCTGTAATCACATCCAATTGCTATAGTTTGAGGAGAATCTAAAGAAACATGCCTTCTGCACCTTTTAATACATTATTGAACAAGCAGAATCCTATGTAGTTTTCCACTGAACAAATTTAGGTACTTTTCCCTTACAAGGCCAAGCAACAGGTCCACTTTAATGTCCATCAGTGTCAGTCCCGTATACTTACCATCCCTTCATTCCATAACTACTTAGTTCAGTCACGGGAAAGAAAACTACATGGGTATGGGGGAGCATAGAATATCTGTCAGGTCTTTTAATGCTGTTAGAGATCTCCTAAGTCATCACCAGGACAGGAAGCGGCATGAGATGGGCCCAGTGAGGATACAACGCTTCCCTACTGTACCAAAAAATAGTTTTTAGCTGGTGTTGGGCTTTAACGCCCATACAACTACCATTCACAATGCTGAGTTACAAAGGAGCCACAGAAGGAAAAGTATAGTCCAATTGGTGAGGATAGATCATTTTTGGTAATTTTATTTTTACATGTAGGCTCTCCCCTATTTTTACGATTGTATTAATATAAAGGATTACTGGATTATCCAGTAGACGAAAGGCAGAATAACCACTACCCGCACTCTACCTCCCTGCTTAACAACTCCTAAGATATCAGGGTGAACATAATTTTTTACTGCGCCAAACAATCCATAGACTTTTATTGTGAGAAGGAACATTAAAGTAGAACAACCATTGTGTACTACTGCAAAGCAGGAAGCAAAGGATGTCAATGTAATATACGAAAATATGGCTGTCCCCATGTAAACATATAATTTATCATTAAAAACTCAAATTGGGTATTTTGAACACAGACAGTTATACTAATCTAATTTCTGTCACACGTATATAAAAAAAACAAAAAAAACAAACAAACTTTCAGAACACAATACATTCCCTTTAAGAGATTCTGTCACTTTCCCCATTCAGAACAAAGTGACAGTGTTGGTGAAACGGGCCCCCTGAGCCAATGATACCTGTCCAGCATTTACCTGCTCCTTTTGCCTTCATAGCCAGCACCAACATACCCTGCTTTAGAGCCTACATAGAGCGTAGACACAGTCCCCTCTGTCTTAAAACACTGCTCAGGCCTGGTGATTAGAAGCTAGACCGCAGCACTCTCACATGAGACAAAGTCACTAGCTCCCGCATAACCAAAAGAAATGTGTCATTGGTGCTGGCTGAGATGGAGAAAGGGGCAGCGGGGGGGGGAACCACTGGAGAGGTATCAGTGGATTGGGGGACCTTTTCACTGACATGGTCAGTTTGCCCCAATGAGCAAAGTGATAAAGTCTCTTTAAGCAACTGAACTATAAAACTGATCTTCACAGTCTTGAGTAATGGTTTCTAGCGTGAACCTATAAAATTTAACGGAGAACAGGGGTGCCACCTTGTGGTAATTTGCAACGGAACAACTTTTTACTCCAAATAAAGTTAATCTAGCAGAACAGCAATTTTTGTTACTGGATATTAATATTTACAAAAGCTTCTGCTTACACAAAAGAGCAGGATTGATCAAAACTGGAGCAGACAAAATCTGGAACAGTTGCCCATAGTAACCAATCAGCTTCTCTCGTTAGTTTGTTCAGTGAAGCTTTGAAAATAAAAGATAGAAGATGCTCCAGTTTTGATAAACCGTCCTATTTGAATGCAATACTGTAAATAAGCGTGAAATGAGTAACCTATTAATTTGCACCATAGATTATTTGATGTCAGTTCTGCACACTGTGTGTGGCGTAGACAGATCTATTTAGGCTAGGAATATTTCATCTTAGACTGGAAATATCTCCTAAAATCACCCTTTCAGCTAAAGCTAAACAGGTGATTCTTTATTCTCAAAGACAAAGAATCTTTTTTTTATTGTTGCTGCAGGAGATTGTTAGTTCAATAGTATCTGCTATGCACTTAAATTGCAGCATTGTGTGATTGTGAAAGATTGATGGCTCACTTGCACTGCTGAGAATCCCTTATGTAACTGTACGTATGAAAAGTATTATGATACAAAGATTATTCTCCAAATGTCCCTATTTGGAGCTATTTCCACTAGCATTAGGATCGCTCTATAGAAGGAGAGCTGATGGATAAAGGTCTAGTGTTTGCAAGATGTGTAGATATAAGCAGCTTCAGTAAATCTTCAAGTGAAGAGCCAAGCATGTTACACTTTGCGTCCTAACCATCTACATCTAAAATCAGTCTATGAAAGATATATTCCTAAACAGACCCTGTGATCACATGATCACATGATCACTTGGACACAAAAGCATACCTGCTAAAAAACACAGAATCAATAAATTTACCTTTCCAGTGGCTCGTGTCTTAAAATGCTGCCACTTTACTGAAAAAATTCAACTCTTCAACCCACTGCACACTGTGGTCTCTTCTGCTGGCTTGCATGTCCGGTATTGACATACAAGCAGGCACACGAAACCAGAGTGCAGCGGAGTCAGCAGGTATTCAACACACCCGGAGGTGTGGAATACTTGCAGGGGCTGATGAACAGCCATGCGGTGGCATTCCAAAACATGGACCTCTGGGAAGGTTGTATATATTGCTGCCTCTTTTAGCATCTCTGCATTTGTGTACACATGAGCTTGTGCAGACCGGTCACTTTAAAGCTAGAACAGTTATGGTATAAAACCTGACGTATCTATGTGTTCTTATAAGTAGTTGAATCATTTCCCTACAATCACCAATTAGATTCAAACTTTCAGGAACAGTTTGAATCTGATTAGTCGCTCAAATGTAACTTTATTTCCGAGTAGTAACGCCCTATTCAAACCAGATCCATTGCAATCCATTTTTTTCAATGGATGTCAACAGAAGCCAACCCCCAAAAAATGAATGGGTGTGAATGGGACCAGTTAACACAGCTCCATTCGCTTACACTGAAAAAAGTAGAGCATGCACTTCTTTCAGTGCAACGTAATGCAACGGTGTGAACTAGCCTCATTCACACCCATTCACTTTTCGGTGCCCTTGCGTTTGCATCCATTGGAAAACCGATCACAGCGCAATGGATTGGAAGGTGCAATCGCAAGTCAAAGGACCCTCTGTTGACATACGATTACCTTCTGATTTTGGTGTGAACGGACCCTAACACTTTAGAAAATGTCTCCATGATGACAGAGACAGCAATAAAAATACATTTTCCGGGATAACAGGAAAAGGTTAAAATCTCCTAATGTTTGTATTGCTCTCTGTGGCTTCCTTCACTTGTGCCTACTGGTTCCTCATTTCTTGTCCTGGTGTCATATGGATGTTATTGAGAGTGACTCTGCCTCAATAGACTCAGTACCAACTGGAGACAGCAACAAAAACATTTAAGAGGTTCTAATCCTTCCCCACTCTTCTAATTCTAAAAACACAATTGGGCTGAAGTTGGACTTTTAAATGACTAACTGAAAAGTCTGAGGAATTGTCCAATATCTATGTTATGTAAATGAGCTCGTGGACGGGATGGTAAAAAAAAGAAGAACTATCCCTTCTTTCCCTTCCTTCTTGTGTTACACAAAAGTGGGAAAGAAGAGGATAGTTCTTTCTCTTTTGTGCCACATTCACACCTGTTTTTATTGGTGTGGAGATGGCCACCAAGCAAGCACAGGATGTTTTGCTGTGGGTGGAGGATGGGATTGACAGTTACATTTTATGGACCATTTAATGTGAATCAGTACAATATGAACATTGCTTTGTTTATTGCCCTCCTCAGTGAGTGACTAAATTCTAAAAAAAAAAAAAAAGAAATGCATCAGATCTGTGCTCTGGGAGTAACCAATTCCTGTTCAAATACTGTTTCCACAGGATAGGAACAGATCGAGGGCTGAGGTCAGGCAACACATTCATTTTCTTTTCCAAATCTTTCATTCCACAGCACTGAAGCAGCCAAAAACGACACTGAACTGTTGACCTTAGTAACCTTGCCTAAAGTAATGGTAGTCCTCAGGTCCTGTCAGGTCTTTAGGAGCATAGCTATGTGGTGCATAAGGAGACAGAGAGGGTAATCCCGAACCAAATCCAGACGACATCTGTGGCATAGGTTCTAGCCTGGGTGGAGCTGGAGGAAAATCGTCATAAGGTGCTGAATAAAAGCCAGCCGATGAAAAATTACTTGCTGAAGAGGAGATTCCGGATGGCGTAAAATGACTTGAAGAGGAGATTCTGGATGGTGGAAAATGACTTGAAGAGGAGATTCCAGATGGTGGAAAATGACTTGAAGAGGAGATTCCGGATGGTGAAAAATTACTTGAAGAGGAGATTCTGGATGAGGAAAAAGGAGTTGCTGAAGAGGAGATTCTGGATGAGGAAAAAGGAGTTGCTGAAGAGGAGATTCTGGATGAGGAAAAAGGAGTTGCTGAAGAGGAGATTCTAGATGTTGAAAAAGGAGTTGCTGAAGAGGAGATTCTAGATGTTGAAAAAGGAGTTGCTGAAGAGGAGATTCTGGATGACTGATCTCTAGCTGAATAAGGACCAATAGAATTTGATGCTGAAAATCTGTCCACAGGTGTATTTGCGTCCGACATTACACTGGTTAAAGAAACACAGAACATAAATTGAAAAAGGAAACCATGTACAGAGTTCAAGCAGATAAACCTGAAGAATGAATAGGATTTTTGTACTTGTGGTAAAATCATTTTCTCTATTGTGTACTGAGGGACAAAGCTTCATAGTAAGAAGACTATGTCTATACCACTATTTTACCTAAGGAGAAATGGCACATAGAAACCTGAGGGCCAGCCCCATTGAGACTAAAACCCCTCCCACCTACAAAGAGAGAACCAGCAGCGTATGAGGGGAGGGAAAAGAAAAAAAGAAGATCAAAAAATAAAATCAAAGGGCAATACATGGCTGCTTTCAGAACCTCTTAAATAAAACCAGCATCTGTGGAGGTAGATAAGTCAAGTTTGTAAAACATAGAGAAAGTATAAACAATAGGCCAGGTCACAGCTGTAAAATCCGGCACAGGGACCTGGTGATGAAAACCAAAAAGCACTCACTGCCCTAGTGGAGTGGGTTTTAATAGGAAAAAGTCACTTTATCGGTCAATTCACAGGCCTGTACAGCAACTTGTCGAATCCACTTAGAAATAGTGGATCTGGAATCTGGAGAACCTGTTTAAAGGACCTCCTGGAATGACAAAAAAAAACCGGAATCTGTCTGCCTAAGCAGTGGCAGAAAATTAGGCAGGAAAGTTAAAATAATGGTTGGGGCAACAGTGCCTGGCCACCTGACAGAAACAGAAGTGCTCACTACTCCCCCCCTTATACAACCCGAGAGTGAATAAAGTGGAGAGTTCCCCATGTACAAAATTAAAACCCAGATTCCAGATAAATTATATAAAAAGGTACATAAGCCAGTTCAGAATAAAAATGAGAGATTTTAGTCACCCACAAAATCCTTGTCATTTCATGCCGGCCGGCTTCCTGACGAGTACTCGCCCAAATACTTTGTATCGGGGCATCCCTAGTAACTAAGAAATGTTGCAGGTATGCTACAAAGCTGAATCCTCAAAAGGACTTACCCTTAAAACAAAATACCATAACATATACAAGAATGAATTTACAGTACATAGCGATAAGATATGCAGATGCACATTTGGGACAATAGGTAGTGGAATAACAGGGTGGTGTGTTCTGTTTTTATGTGATTCTATATTATTTTATGTTATTCTAAGTTTATAGTTCAGAAAATATATTACCAAAAAATATATAATCGTCTCTATAGCAACGGACATAATACAAATAATAATGTACAAGTTAATTTACATTTTTCTACTTTATCAGCCCATACAAGCAAGTCTAGTGATGAAGCTATATAGTATCATGACAACTTTAGTCATGATTGCAGATCATAATCACCAAACATGTACATCTTCTAATCACTGCATATTGGATGACTTCCACACGGGTAAACATATGACAAGGTGGGAATTGTAAGAAACAAAAAAAAAAAAACCCAGAACTAGATGTGGGACGTTTTTACTACGGATGCACCGATACTTGGCATTTTCATGAGAACTACCAGGGTTGCAGCTGGGACCTAGCTCTGGCGCTCCACCACTGAAATCATTAGTTTGTATTGTTTTAGAAAAACTGTCACATGGCAATAAACAAAAATGTATCAGTACTTGGACAAGTATCAGTACTTGTACTTGCAATAATAGTATCGGTGCATCCCTTTATTTATAAAAACAAAATCATACATTATAACAGATGTACAAATCCCAGGAGCTCCGTATGCTCCTTACAAATGACAGCTGCTGCTTAACTTTTGAGTTTTTCTCTAGTCTGGGAGCTCGAAAAGTATCGGTACTTGTACCGAGTACGGTACTTGGTTTCGGTGCTATCCCTAGTTTTTACATATGCTGCAGACACACTCTAATAGGATCCACTTACCTATTCTGATGATCACGTTTTTCAGTGCAAAGATGTCTTGGTCATTATAGTAGGGGCTTATGGACCTCGTCATCAAAATACACTTCTGCCCCTGAGGGGCAACCGGCTTTTGGAAGGGCCCTGAAACAGTGAGGTCAATGAGGAAGCTTTAGTGGAAACTTGAGATATTGTTTTGCCCCAACTACAGCACTAGGAACAACTTTGCAGTGAAAATTTGGTAGCGGGCTATTTAACAGAACTACATGTGAAATTACTGACCCCCTCCAAAGCGCTATAGTTTGATTAAACACATGTGCAGAGGGAAACAGGATGTAATCAATCCCCCATAGAAAAAACACATGGAAATCTACCAATGCCTATGTTGCCAATTGCCTTCCCCATAATGCAATCAAGTGTATTGTAGGCAGGAAGAAGGGATGCCTCCGAACAGCATTTTTCTACTGCCATCTGTCTAGACAGCACTGTATCTGATACTTTCGGGATATAAATCTAAATGGATTAGAATGGATCATAAAGCACATGTACTCAGTGCCCATGAAAAAACTAGTCTGATCCAAAAGAAGAGCCACTGTAGCTCAAATGACTGAAAAGGGTAATGTTGGTACTGATAGAAAGGTGTCTGAAAACACAGTGCATCACAGTTTGCGGTGTATGGGGCTGCGTTGGCAGAACGGTCAGGGTGCCCATGCTGACCCGTGTTCTCCACCAAAAGTGCCTACAACGGGCATGTGAGCATCAGAACTGAACCATGCAGCAATGGGAAAAGGTGATTAGGTCTGATGAATCATGCTTTCTTTCCCAACATGTGGATGCGGGTGCTTAAGGGTTACTCACCTGGGGAAGCATTATGGGAAAAAGGCACGCCAGCGGAGGCAGTGTGATGGTTTGGGCAATGTTCTGCTGGAGAACCTTGGGTCCTGCTATTCATGTGGAAGTTACTTTGACAAATACCACCTACCTAAACAATGTTGCTGACCAAGTACAACCCTTCATGGAAACAAAATTCCTTGATGGCAGTAGCCTCTTTCAGCATGATAATGCGCCCTGGCGCACTTCAAAAATGGTTCAAAAATAGTTTGAGAAACACAACAAGTTTGAGGTATTGACCTGGCCTCCCAACTCTACAGATATCAATTCAATCAAGCATCTGTGGGATGTGCTAGAAAAGAATGTCTGATCCATGGATGCCGCCAACAGCTTATTGCAGAGGTTCTATCGAAAGCTCCCACTCCTCGAGTTCCCCAACTGCCTGACTTCCGGTTAAGTTAGAACTAAGAGGTTTACCCAAGAAAGCTCTTCTGCACGAGCGCCAGCCGCGGCATTGCACTATACACATACACCACTGCAAGAAAGTATTAAAATGAACTAGGATCACACTAATCCAGCACGTTATTAATCTCAGGTGCCCCACTCAAGCGGCGGCCATATTGAGTAGGGCACCCTAGATAAATAACGTGCTGGATTAGTATGATCCTAGTTCATTTTAATACTTCATTGCTGTGGTGTATGTGTATAGGGCAATGCCGCGGCTGGCGCTCGTGCAGAAGAGCTTTCTTGGGCAAACCTCTTAGTTCTAACTAGACCGGAAGTCAGGCAGTTGGATAACTTGATAAGTTGGAACTTTCGAACACAGTTGTTGGCAACATGGATGCCGCCAACAACTGTGTTCCAGTGCATTTTTTTTCAAAGTCTAAATGGATTCCCTAATGTGTTCTGGTGTGTTTGCAATAATTTTGGTCCGTGCCAGAGCAGAGAAAATAGTGCAAACATTCTGGAACTGAATGCAGTTGTCTCAACTAGCCTTGCTTTTTATCAAAGGAATGAATGAGGATGCGTTTGTGGACCAGACAAACAAAAACGTTCTGGTCTGGATCTGGTCCGGCCATGGTGTGAATGGGCTCTTAAAGAATCTGCCACTGATTGCTAAGTGCCGCATACCACAGCATGCCTTCAAAGGTCTTGTGGAGTCCATGCCTCGAAGGGTCAGGGATGTTTTGATGGCAAAAAAGGGATCGACTCAATTTTAGGTGGGTAGTCATAATGTTATAGTTGATCGGTGTGTATTAAATTGACTCAACCATACAACTTGATTGAAATCGGTGAAGACATTTTTTTTTTAAAGCCAGCAAGCCATAATGAGCCTTTGGTGCTTATTTAGGGCTCAACAAGAAAGTAAGAAAAAAAAAAAAGGTGCCAAAACATGTCCCTTCTTCATACCCAACTGGCAATAACAGGAATCAAGTTCATTAAAAAGTTTGCATACAGTTCTGCGGTCACGTTGGCCATACAATATTATTCTGTTGATCTGTCCCAACAAAAATTCATATGAAACAGTTATATGAAACATATGAAACAGATATAAGGTAAGTGCAGCGCGCACTGAGGTTAATTGCATGTTTTGAATTACTATTTTATTTATGTAAATAATTAGTAATAAGTTGAGACACATGGAAGAATTCACTAAGAGTTCATGCTTTCATTCATAAATGGATGTATTTTTATGTGTCCCTGTATAGTGGAGGCACACATGCAGCCCTGAAAGGACAGATTTTGGTTAAGTGTTAGGGTTCCAGTTAAAAATTAAAAGGTACATTTTAGAGGGTTGGTTAGAGGTTTGCATACTTCTAGGAGGGAAAGGTTAGGTTTCAGAGCCAGATTGACAGTTGGATAGGTTAGAGGTCAGGGACATTTATGCTCACTGCAATCTTTACATTTTTTTGGCGACAAAAACCTCCATACTGAAAACCGAGCAGGGAGTTCCCAGAGTAAAAATCTAAATCTGAGTGATAACGATTAACCTAATATATAAAACTTGAAAATGTAATTTCTCCGCTATTCTTTGAACGGAGATATTTAACCTCTGACAGTTAGGGGTTATAGCACCACCTTCAGTAGGATTTT
>NW_017306355.1:750691-767852 GCF_000935625.1 Nanorana parkeri | reverse complement strand
GATTAAGAGTCAGATTGACAGTTGGGGATAGGTTAGAGGCCAGGTATTTTTATGGTCTCTGTGTTGACAGGTTTTTGGTGATGAAAGCTCCATACCGAGGACTGGATAGGGAGCTCCCATAATAAAAATATAAATCTGAATGATAACGATTAATGCAATATAGAACTTTCAGGGGTAGGCCACTAGGCACCTGCACCCCTTCTCCGCCAACCCCCGGTCTGATAGAGACATCTCAGTTATTTGTCTAGTGTCAAGAAGTAGGAACCTAAGCTCCCTGCTGGGAAACTTAGTTCCCTTTCTTTTTGCAGTGAAATTTTTTTATTTTTTTCCTTCTGTTTTTTGAACACCTTTAGTCAACTGCTGAGCTAGGCGACAGGCTGGGATAATCTAGAGCATTTTAGTTCTCACCAACTCAGCTAACGAGCACATGCAGTTTCGTTGCTCTGTGCAGGTTTGGCTGTGACAGTCCTGTTTGGACTGAAAGGCAGGCAGTGAAATACCTCACAAGGGTGGGGGCACTTAAGCCTGGTTGGCCCCTGGCTGATTTGTCAGTGTCCCCCAGGCAGACAGTGCCCCACCTTCGACCTGGGACAACCTGTCAAGGGGAAGCTACCCTGCATTATCCTCATGATACGATGAGTGCTAACCCCCACTCCCCCGTCCCTCCTGGGCTGGCTAGGAGTGGGTTCTGGGTACCTTTATTCCCCTTGCTTCCTGGGTTGTGTGTGGATCCCATACAGCTGGTCAAAAGTGTCCCAAAACAAGTAGGTGGCCCACTGATAAAAGGTGGCCCACAAAACAAGTAGGTGGCCCACTGAGCAAAATGGTCTCATCTCAAATGGTTTCACTGCTAACCTCTTAACCAGTTGACATCCGCGGTGTTAAACCCCCTTCCCATCCAGGCCATTTTTCAGTATTCAGCGCTGCGGTACTTTGACTGACATTTATTCCGTCATGCAGCGCTGTACTGAAATGAATTTTATACCCTTTTTTGGGGACAGATAGAGCTCCGCCGATCGCCTATATGTGAAACACCCGGTAACGGGTGTGTGCATTTAGCGGGTCTTTTCTGCCCGTGCGTGCCCGCTAGGGGGCGCGCGCGAGCAGAAAAAAATTGCCGTCTGGAGACGGCAACCCGCAGATGCTGCAGTGCCGTCCGTCCGTTTTTTTACTACGGGCGGACGGCAAGAGGTTAAATCAAGGAATATTCTTTGTTGGAAAGGAGACCGATATCTCCAATATGCCAGCACAGTAACAGCACGCTAGTGATCAAAACCAGTAGAGTATTCGTCTACCCCACCAAAACAAACCTAGCACTCTGCCAGGGAAAGTTATTCTATTTCTGAGGCTAGGGCAAGTTCCTTTCATTACTTGCAGGCCTCTGCCTTCATAGCCAAGCCCAAACTTGACCCTAGACCAAATCCCCAAGACCTCCAAAGCTCTCAGGTAAGTCTTCTTGAGCAGTGGGGAGTGGGACATCCATTAGCTTTTGTTGATTTTCTAGGCAGCCACCATCTCACTTGCTGGAGTGTGGTTGGTGGTTCCAGGGGCTACCAACTAGACTTTTGCCCTCAGCTTCCTCAGTTCATGCCTTCTAACCTACCTCTGTCACTGCATGGATTAGCAGACCTCTGTGGATCCTGTGGGTCTTCTGGAGCAAGGGGTCCTAGCCCCAATTTCTCTGGAGTAATGGTTCAGGGGATTTTATATCACCCTGTTCGCAGTCGCAATAAGAAAAAGTGGTAATTCGCCCCTTAAGCCCTCACATTTTTCTTTTGGACCCGGCATGCTGTAAGGAATCCACCAGATCTGTCACGCCCTCATCAGGGAACTTTTCTGACTTCTGTGGACATCAAATCTTCACTCGCCTAATTTTTCCCAGAATGTGCTAGAGCTTCTGCATTGTGGGATCACAACATCCACCTGTCAAGGGTCCAGCGCAGGTCCTGGCTGCCGATAGGGTTAAAATCATTCAGACCTTGCAGAGGTTTGCATGGGTCCTGACACTTTATCGAGCAATGTGGGAACAAACTCATCGCTTGGAAAAACCTTGGTCTCGCTTAGGTGTGACTCAAAGCCAGGGGTTCTTCCCCAGGTGACACCAACGTCTCCACTGTCAGCTTTGGACTCTTCAGTCCAGGAGTCAAGCAACCCTTTGCTTCTGCATGATGATGGTGGCCACTTTTAGAGGTAAAGCCATTGCTCAGTTTTACTCCAGACTTCGACAAACCAGAGATTTTGATACAAAATGAGATACCAGAATTCCAGCGTTGTCCGCCATTTATTTCAAGGGCATGGACAAATCGGCAGGTAGCCTATATCGGTAAGCAACGCCTATATCTAATGAGGCAGTGTGGAATAGAGAACGTACAGCAAGGTATACAGAATGAGGCAGCATGGAATAGGGAACATATAACATGTTGTTGAATAGGGAATTACAGAATGGCATATCAATGAGGTGTTGTGGAATATGAACACACAGCATAGTATATCGAATGAGGTGGTGTGATATAGGGGACTTGGAGCATTGCATATTGAACAAGGTGATGTGGAACAGGCAATGTACAAAGCCTATAGAGTGTACTAGCAGCAATATTTGTGTATCTTAATAGAATGATCCCAGTCCCACTCAGACCTCCCATCAACATGGACCCACAATTGAGAGCGACAGGTTAGCTGATCAATTAGCAAAAGGATGAGGAGGGGTGTGTGCCTCCAACTATATTGTGCTCCATCAGCCACCTTGATTGCAGTAATACCACAACTGATCAGTCCCATGGTCTCAGGTAGGGATGCACCGATACCAGTATTTCGGTTATGAGTGCCGATACTTTTTTTTAGGTACTTGCCAATACCGGAGGTCTAATTACGGAAGCCAGGCGGCGTGTAATTACTCGCCACCTGGCTTCCTGAGAAGCCAGGCGGCATGTAAAGACTCGCCAACCAGCTTCCAGAATAACAGGGAAGCCATCTCCATGCTTCCCGTCACTAGATGCAGAGAAAGCATGGAGCCGGCTTTCTGGCCAATCAGGCACCCGGCTTTCTGATTGGCCGCGAAGCCGGCTCCAGTGGCGAGAGGCCATGGAGTCGGCTTCCCGGCCAATCAGGAAGCCGGGCAGCATGTAATGACTCCCTGCCCGGCTGTCAGGCCAGGCATCGGAGCATTTGGGCGAGTCCTCACCCAAATACTCGATACTGATACTAGTATCGGTACATCCCTAGTCTCAGGCCTCAGGAGAGGGGTTTGTCTTTTTAGTTAGGCTATCCCATAAAACCTCCCGTGGATTGTCAGTAACAAACGGCGCAGCTGATCACTGCTGCCACATGTAAACAAAGGGCTGGGGCATAGGAACCCTTAATACTCACTTTCCCTGCCAAGCTCTGCATTAGATGTCATCATTTAGAGCCTGGCAAAATAAGTGATTAGTGTAACTTGCTCCTTGTTTACGTGTGACAGATGCGCTGACACAGTGGGTCCACATTGCCAAGAGGTCTGAATGGGTCACAGATTAACAAAGGGGCAAACTCCATCACTGTCCTTGAGCGTAATAGTGGCCATCAAATGGCACCCAGGACACGTTCCCAGGCTACCTTACCCCAGATACACGACTGCTCTTGGGCTGTGTGGGCATCCCTGCCTTCTCAGAGCTCTCTGGGGGAGGTCTCAGGGACCCTAGGACCATTTCTTCCATTTGGCATGGGCCCCTTATATATCGGTCAGGGACCTCTACAGACGTCAATGTACCTGTTGTTATCTGAGTTGTTTGGTATTTTCCCACTTCTCAGTAGACACAGCCCTAATAGGAATTCAAGATCTCTGCTGTGTCCGTCAACAAATGGAAGATAAAATAGTTTTTTTTTGCAATCACTGTAAAATTATTTTCTCTGCATTCACTGAAGGACACAGCACCCACCCCTCTGGTTGTGCAGTCTGTGACCAGTTGTTGTTCTATGTACTGCTTTGTGACTAAATGAGCTTCCTCTAGCAGAAGTGGGCTTGGCAACAAGCAGGAACCTCCTTCAAGTCTGAGCTTTTGTGCATAGTATCCTATAGTGGTGCTATAACCCTTAATGACCACAGATCCAAGATCTCTGCTGTGTCCTTCAATGAATGCAGAGAAAGGGATTTTACAGTGCCCACAAAAAAAAATCCTAATTGTTGAAAAGACAATTGAACTATATGTTCACTATAAACAAATATACACCCATTTAGGGAAGAGGTAGGATACTCTGACAATTAATTGATACTTACTTGTTCTTGTGTTTTGTACCACTGACGTGAGCCTCATACTGTGCTATAGAATTCACAACAATATTGCATATGTCACAGGTGAAGCCGTTCCCAGCTGAAAGACACAGTAATAGCATGTATTTATTATGATGGGTATTCCTGGGGTAAGGGGCACAAAGCACAAGTCATCATATGAACTGGATTGCTCCCGACTCCAACCGTTATGATGCTTGGAAATCATTCAGGTTTCTTCCAAGTTATACTTCAGATTATTGCAATAAGGATCACAATGTGAAATACAAACAATGATCATCAGGCCCCTGCAGACCAGCATAACATACCAGACTCTGCTGCTTGGCATGTCAGGGGAAAATAGTTAAAGTATATCTAAAGACAAAATTTTGGGGGTTTTTTGGACAGAGTTGGGAAGTTAAAATCCATCATTTTCTGTCAGTATTGTCCTTTACTTTCAGTTCCAGTAACAACAGTAATCAGAACAAAAAGAGAAAGATGCTCCTTTATGCAAAAAAAAAAAAAGTTTTGACTTTAGATCTTTAGATACACTCCAGTGGAACAAAAAAAAAATCTCAGATGCCTACATATTAAGCTGTTCTCTATGGTCTATGTGAGTAAGTTGCCAGACATGTTGTACAGTTTAACACATGCTAGTTTTAACCTTTGATTGGGCAAGTTCATAAGACAAAGTCTACATGCCAATGTACTAACACCAGCAAAGAAACTTTAGAAACTCATAGGATACCATTACGGCTGTACAGACAAAAGTAGGAAGGGTACATTCACTCTACTACTGGTTTAAGTGTGGTTGCCAATGGTCATTGTGGAGATAAGTGCTCTTGCCTGCACAACATTGCATACTTGCAGTGCATCTAATGCAAGTTAAAAGCAATAGTGTGCCCACAACAAAAATATTTAAACCAAAAAAACATACTCCAAGCATGTTGCCAGCCCACTAAAAGTACTCGCATATTAGTTACTAGCCAACCAATCCCCACATTGTTTGCAGGACTCATGATTAAAACTATCAGTGGGGTATCACAACTTCAGCATCCTAAGGGTACGATCATTTGGTCACTAGTCAAAATCTCTTCACCACCTATGAAGAGTGTCTGGAAACTGATCTCTCTTGATCAGTAGAGGAAGTGTGAGCTCAGCAACATTGGGAAAGGATACACATAATTGTACACATTAGTAAGATGAGGTGGAAGAATTCTATAGCTTTATCCAAAACAATAGTCAAACCTAGTTTTGTATCCATGCAAAATGTGTCCCTTGTATTCGTGAACTTCTAACCCAGATATTTAGCTGGGAAATTTACGACTGCCTAATTCCATAGAAGGCCAATACATTCAGCCACATCTGCAGAGATACTAAGGCAACTTGCCTTACTTTATGGTATGTAGTACCAACAACCTCAGTGCTCACCAATAATCCTATACAAAATCAGACCATTAATGTGGAGCATGCAGGAGGAAATAAAACAGTTTGCACTGATCAGTCAGCGAATATACACAAGAGCAGCTGAGATTCATAAAACTAGCTTTGCTACAGAAAATTATAGGAAACCTCAAAAATGGACAATGTTTGAGAAAACTGCCAATATAGAGCCATTGTGAAAACCATCCATATTCTTGCTTTTAGGGAAGACCTCTACCTTTAAAATGTGCTACTTGCGTAACAATGTCTTACTCCAGCCACACACAAAACTGCTCGCCTCCTATAGATAGCAGAACAGTTTTTATTTTCTAGAAAGTATGACTTGTCTTATGCTTAAAGTATCAACCAGCCTACAATGATCCAAGATGTATTTTTATACAGTTGCCTGCTAATTGCCTCAGGGAGCCATTGGCATCACTTCAGCAGATATATTCCTTTTGTGCAAAAAGAAAATCATGGGACACCAGATTTCAAGCATCAGCTACCATAATGCATTGGGACACCTGCTGCTTTGTGGCATGCATTTTTGTTTAAAGCTCTCGTCTTGAGTTCCAATAAGTTTAAACTGTCTTTTAGTGTTTGTATAGGGAACCAAATGTTATGGAAAGGCATTTTTATCAAGACTGCAGTAGGCCACAGTGATGTTTTTCCATGTAGGACAGATCCGTCTATGCCTATAGCTCATGGTGAGACACCTTCCCATCTAATCTGCATTCACAGCCAATTGCTTAAAACGTCATTGTTTTTTCTACTATGGAAGGAGAAGACCTTACAACCTACTTTTAATAGCCAATTTAAACATTATAGCCTGTTGGTGCAAACTAGTAGCAAAAGGTGGGCTACCTGGCATGAGGTGGGGGTTAGGATCTTCTAAGCATGGTCTGGATGACAGGGAAGTAAACTTGTCGTACTTGCATGAAAACAAAAAAAGGTAGCCATAGACATGAGTTGGTTGTTGGAAGATCACTTTACTAAATCTGTTATTTTCTGTTGACAAACAGAAAAATGAAGGCTCAGCAATTTTAGCACTCCTCTTTTCCTGCCAGCACAAATGCACTGCCTGACTACATCTAGCATGTATACACATGTATGGGAATGCAAAACCCGCTTGAAGGTAAAATGCACCTGTTGAATCCTGAATAAATGTTAGAAAAATCGCAAGCTGATGGAATCAACACATCTAATGCCCTCTGAAACACGCCCTACTAGTTTGGCCTTTTGTCACCTAGTCCGAGTGCTGATTTACAAGGATTGAGAGATTATAAAATTCAGGTATTTATTTTGGTTAAATTTCAAAATAAATGTAATATCTATCCTACTGTATTAACCTGCAAAGTATTAGGAACATGTGGAGTTTAGCTTCAAATTCAGATGCTGTTTTTTTCAGTATATAAATTGACCAGATAGAAAGAAAAAAAAGTATTTTCCTGAGTAAACAAACTTAAGCCCAGGGAGGGGCTGGGTGAAGCTTCCTGTGTTGACACCTACTGTTTAAAGGTTCACCTACAGATTTAAGTTGTGGATATTTTGTTTGGACGACAGCCTCCATTCGCAGTAGATAAAATTCACATTTTAGGCTGAAAGGTCTGGAAAATAATTGTCAAGGACAAGTATATGCTTCACTGCTGGGCAGAAGATGGGCGTTTTCTTAAAGCTAAAGTACATTCCAAAGTGTTACACATTGCAGTAGGTCTAGAAAGCATACTTTTATACTGATTTTACTTAATTGAAAATAACAATTAGAATATGAAAGTGTGGCAAGTAGATTTGCATGCACTTCAAAAATTGTTGTAGGTCACAGGTTAAAAAGAGAACTGTGGAGTAACCTTTTATTTCCCATAGTTCTCTTTAGGGTCATGGGAGGACATATATTAACGCCCTCTCGTGACCATAACTCAGTATATAGCAGACTCAGGATGCGGACAATACTGTTGAGATAAACCCTGCTGGCTTATAGGACGAGCCAGCTGTCAATCTAGAGGCAGAGCCCGTCCCCCCTCCATCCTGGGTTAGAAGGAGGCAGGAGCCCTTGCTAGGGGTGGTGACCGTCACTCCTCTCTGCAGGGAGATCACCGAGAAGTGAGCGGATCGCTGGTATGTTTTCACTCACTTCCCGATCAATAGAGCAGACACGTGACAGTTTCAATGTCACACGTCGGCTCTAAATATGGGGATGAGTGTAATTCACTAACCTCATAGTTCTCCTTTAAAGCAAGATTGCAGGAAACAGAACTGTTCATAGTAGTCATTTAACATTGGAATAGTGATGAAGTCATAATGTCCACTCAATGTACCTTAAAATAAATCTAAACTGAAGATCAACAATTGTATATATTCCCTCCCGCCCACCAGTCCATAGAGGTGGTGGCAGCATTTAATTTTTTTCTGAAATCTCAAAACAATGGTATGATCCTTCCCTGCAGTCTTCTGTGAGTTACAGAACACCTCAACCCTATGTACTGGAGAGGAGGAGAAAGGGAGGCGTTTGTAATCCAAAAATACATACATAAAAACATCCTAGGGTGAAAATGCTTCTGCGCAGATACAGTACACTGAGCATCGACACCCTCTGGGTCAGAAAAGGTGTTCCTGTCATGACCATGCTGCCTAAATGTGTTTGTTAGTAAATGTCAAGCCAAAAAAAAAAAAAATTGAGGAAGGCTTAGAATCCTTGTTGAGTTTACTACTATTACTTCTATTGAGAGATTTTTCCCTCACTTTCTGTAGCACTGGCAAGAATTTAAGAATTTCACCACAAGCGGGGGGCGGGGGGGGGGTTGCCAGTAAAGCCAGCAGGGATGCGGATAGCTATAAAAAGGGGTTTTAGCCTTCCCTTACGCTAATAGAAAAATATTTCATCTCTTTTTGTTGATGTTAGAGAGTTATTCTCACATGTGACACTGTGTGGAGAAATATCAAACAGGAAAAGGGAGAGTATGTAAGAATGTTTTACTTACCACAATCATTTTCTTGCAGTCCACTGGGAACACAGCAGCATAGTAGCTCTCGTATATATGGGTCATTTGGATGCCTTTAGGGTTTGGCCAGTAACAATCCGTTAGGCCAGTCCTTTATAACCCTTGTCTCCAACCATCATGCCCAGTTTTTTGAGCAAGTAGTACATAAGGTCAGAGGGTCAGGACAAATGTACCATAATGAGCTTTAACAAAAAGATTTTATGGCAACATCCAAAAAACGTATTTTCTTCATCGTCCTTTGAGGGACACATATATGTAGTAATTGTTGAACATATGGGCCCTCCAAAAAAAGTCTGAGGGGTGGGCAACAGACACTAAGAAATCCAACGGATGTGAATATCTTACTAGAAAAATATCCAAAAGGAATCTATACTGGAACAAGGCTAGATGGGAAAAATACCAGGTAGGAGAAAACTACGACCAACAGATAAAGTGGTGAACAAAACAAAAATGTTTGTAAGGTAAAGGATGAAGCTTAGGATACCCAACCCTTCACCTCAGGGAAAGGAATGTTGCACAAAAAAAATATATGTCTCGACCAAAAGACTAACAAGTGAAAGGCTGGGGTTAAAGTAGAATACCCATAATGGGCAATTTTAGGAACAAGGGATCCAAAATATAAGAACATTCTCAATAGTAATTTAAAAAGGAGAGAGGGAGGGAGACAGTCCATATGAAACATGAAGGGCAAAGTACTAAGTCACTTCTAAGGAAGGGGTGAAAGATATACACAGTATATAAATGTACGGGAACACAATAGACATATAGGGACCTCAGATTAGTTTTAGTCTAATCTAATTAGTCTGATATAGAGATCTGCAATCCCCAAAACATCAATTACACCAGGGTCCAGATAGGGCACTTTAAAAGCCAGGTTACTGTGCTGAAAAAACTCGAATTAAATGAAAAGGAAAAAAGCAATAAAGACATTAGTCTTTAACAGAGCAAACCTGTAAGAAAATAGGCCCATCCTCCTAGGCCACTAACAAAGGATGCTCATAGCAGGAGGGTTTATCCCAAGCTGGGTTAAGTTGTTTGCTAGTGTCCAATTCTCCTGTAGGCTGCAGTATAACCTTAAGGTTAAGCCGACGCTTTAAAAGCTTTTACCGCTCATAAGTTTAGTGTTATCAGTGATTGATGGCCCTAGAATTATTGCTCTCATTCCGACGTTCGCGGCGATATCCAACATGTGCGGTGCAAAGGATGTAATCTGCGTTTTAGCACGTAGGTGGGCTTAACGCATGTTTGCGTGTGCATGTGGGGGCGGGGGACTTTAATTTATTTATTGCTTTGATATGTGATTTTTATGCAAATTTTTTTAAACCTTTTTTTGTTTCACTGAACTTTATTGCTATCACATAGGGAGCAAGCAAGCTCCCTATGCGATAGCCAATTTGCAGTGACAGGTCCTCTTTATGGAGACATCAGGGGTCTTAAGACCCCTAATGTCACCTAGGGACCCCCAGAGAAGCTGATGAAGCAGAGACCTGCTTCACCAGCTTCTCTCCGGTTTCTGTACCGGAGAGTGGCACTGAATGCAGGCAGTGATGTAATACACATCACTGCCTGCATTCAGAAGAGGAGATCAAACTGAGCTTGTGTACCAAGCTCCGTTTGATCTCCGGGCGCAGAGCTGATGTGCTGGTCCCTGGCTCACACCTGAAACAGCGGAGCTCGGGATCACCAGCGGCGGCGACGGAGGGGGGGCCCCGCACACCCGACAGGATATTACAAGCAATCGGGCGTCTCTACTGACGCCCGAACACTTGTATGTAAACAGCCATCGCTGCCTGTTTACATTCAAAGCCGGTTTCCCGCTCGTGCCCGCCGCTACGGGCGGAACGGGATAGGACGTCTAAAGACGCCCGCCCTCAAGAAGCCGCTGTCCGGCTGTTTAATTACAACGGCCGGACAGCAGGTAGTTAAAACAACCTTTAAAGTTTAAAACACACGGGAAACCAAATCCAAATGAACCACACTTGGTTTAGCCATGGGTGAGCAGCTAAACATGAAAAACAGAAGCCAACACTCACTGTTTTTGTGCCTATTGTGGTGTCCAAAACATACGATTTCAGAACACTGCTTGTATAAGACTCGTTTTTTTTTTTTTGTTCAGCTACACGCCATTCTGAGAAGTGATCATTGACAGGGGAAAAAAAATGGTTACAGGTTTCACAAAACAGGCTGTAGTTTTACTAAAATTATGAAATCATGGGGTGCTTTGTTATTTTTGACTGAAATATCCTTGTTCACATGTTAGGTTAGTTGGGAGCATGATATGTTACTTTGAGAACTATCACCTCTTATGTTTTACCAAGATCAAGGGGTGCAATTCCTGGGTTATATCTGCATGCCCCACTGGCTAAAAAAATATGTTATTGTAGCACAACTACAAAGATAAAATTATCCTGTGTTCATTTTCAGTAAAAAAAAAAAGCCCAGTTTGCTGAGCACTACATGTAACAAGGGATATAGATCCTCCTACTGTTCAGTTTACAAGGTGTTTGCAGGAGGTGAGACCTCCTTGGGGAGCAATCAGATCATCAACATCTATTTCATGGAGTCAGGCTTCATTGCTCTAGAAAAAGTCCACCAGTCTTATGTCTTAGAGGCCTCTCAAAACGTCTCTTAAGAAGCCCTAAAACAGCCGACTATGAGAGCCTTAGGGAGATGCAATCAGCACAAATCCCTACAACTAAGTGGACCCCCTTTCTGGTTCAAAGTGGAAAACCCCTGTGAATAACACCTTTCATATGAATAAATAAGTGATGTGCAGTGGCTTCTATCAATACTGTAAGCACCAAAAAAAAACTGTAGAGAAACTTAAAACATGAAAAACACTGATTATTTTTAATATTGGGTCACATTAAAAATAATTCAGTTAAAATTTCATCTTTAAATAATATCACACAACTATATGCATGTGAAAGTTTAATACATTTTTTATTTTACGTTTCAGGAAATAATATTTTATTGTTAATCACAAATCACATCTTCCAGTGACTCAGACCTACAAATACTAGTGAATACAACAGCAATGTTGGTTATTTAAAAATAGAATGAGTAACTATTAATGATGTGGCATTAAAGGAGAACGCCATTCTCCCCAAACGTAATGAATAGGAAGCCAATTAAAAAAAAAAAATGTACAACTCCCAACCCCAACCTGTAAAAAGGGACTTACATTTAAAAGGGAAACATTTTTTTATATGGGGGAAACAGAATGGAAAAACATTGTATGTATATACCTGCCAACCCCCCCAAAAAGAGACATTTCTTTTCTTGTAAACACAAATTATAATGCCCTGCTCATGTAAGTGTACCTTTGGGATAGGTGGTAATAATTATTGGCTACTCGTGCAGTCACCCACAAGAATTTATCTTTGGTGAGATAACTAGGGAGGTATCCCGGAAGGGTAGGTTCCTTATTACAACCTCAGGACTAACCATGATCAGTGATTTCAGTAGGCAGAACAACCCACTGAAGCGCTCATCTCAGCAAGCTTACCAGCAAGATCTAGGTCATCATCAACAGAACAAAACTCAGAATGAGCTTCAATAAAGTTAGCTAAGATTCTTGCAATTTATATAGGTGACTAGGTTTTTTCTTTTTGTCTGCCCAACAATACTAGGAGGGTAACCTAGCTGTGATATAGGATATTATATAGATTTCTTTTATCTACAGTATATTATATCCCTCTCAAACCTTTCTGGGGTTTACACAAAGTGACTATTACTGCACAATGAGCCAAATCCCACACCAACCACAACCCGCCTGAGCATTCCCACAATCTACTGCTGCAAGCCACAGAAGACCTTCAAATTCTGTGTATTGGGCAAACATTCCTTCATCAAGCCCACTCTCAAGAAGAGGGAGTAAAAGAGCCATGAGCAAACAGAGTTTGAAAGTGTCACTATTTTGGGGCTATAGTACTAAAAAGGTTTCCATGTGGCACTGGAGACTGCCTGCTATACAGCTGTAGGGTTATTTTGCTTTGTGTGACCCCCACCCAAGGCCACCTATGGAGTCAGGTAATTAAAGAACAGATAAGACTATTCTAAATTTGTGGTCAGTGTTGTAAAGGTCAGCACTAAATTTACACCATGAAATTTACTTTTTCACCCATTTATACAAAATAAAACCGCTCACAACCTAAAACTATTTAAAAAAAAAAAACTTCTAAAATGTTACTGCACTGATATGGGTTTATTAAAGCACACTCTGTACTGCCAATTTATAGCCTCATACATAAGCAGTTATCACATTTAGCTAATGTGCTTAACTGCCTGATGTATAGGTTCAGCCACAACATTTTTAGATCAAAGGAAGAGAAAAGATTTAGCTGAGTGGAGGAACTGTTTAAGCTGCACTTTTTTCCCCACTGAAAACATTCTAAACCTAGTGTCAGCTGCCCATGTCATGGATCCGAGTTAGGATGGGGGTAAGGGGGGGTGTATCCTGACCTCAAGGTTGTGCCCCTAAATTTTAGACCACAGAGTAGCTAACTGCTTACTTTTTATGGTTCTAAAGTGCATCCATGTCATGGATTAACAGCAGAACTCTGGGCATACAGCTGAGGGGTCGGGTGAGAAGTTATCAGCTGAACGGTGCCTAAATTAGATGATCAGTTTGGATATTCTGACTACAATAGCTGGCAGCATGGAATCCTATATACACATTGTTTTGTATGGTTGGGGCAATTGAATGGATTTCTCTCATTCAGCCTGCAGGGTTTAACAAGAGAATTCCAACAGCGTGTGGCTAGCCAAACTGTACAAAAATCTGAAGGGATACAAATTTTCTTAAAAACAAAAATGTAGTTATGATTCTATTATAGTCCCTTAAATGAATGCAATTCATTATAAAGGCTCTAAATCTCACTGTATGAATTTTAAAGTTGATCAGGAATTTTCCAGTACACACAAAAATAGAGTATCTTCCCATCTTCAGTCACTACCATATCATTTTAAGGGCGAGTATAGTAGGAACCAAACAGACCAGTTTACAGATAACAAAAAACAGCACTAGTCCTAATCTACTTTGCTATGTGTTTGTGGCATTAAACTATCAGCCTACCTTTTAAAATATATACATCCCTAAAGATATAGCATTTTACACAAGCAGGTCATGCATACATTAAATGCAGAGATACAATAACTGCTAGGAACAAAAAAGGCTTAGAAATAAAAGTCAGGGGAATGGAAATATCTCCCCACTAAAAATGAAACTACAACATTCCCTTACAAATTAGACAGCAGGTTTTTCAGATTCAGGCTCAGCATTGGACTCACTTGAAGCAGAGCCTGGCGTTAGAGGTTTGAGAGGTGTAGTTTGCGGCAAAGCATTCCCAGAGCTGCTATATATAGTCATAAGCTTGCTCTTGGTCTCCTGTTTCTTGTGTTTTTTGCCCGCGTAATGCTGTTGTGCCATATGAGGATTGTTAAATGTGGCATTGCAGAGCTGGCAAAATTTTTCAGGGTCCGACCGATCAACTGTCCCTGTGTTTTTTTCAGGAGCAGGGGCAGGTGGTGTTAAACGTGGCTTCTTGGGAAGAGGTACACCTGTCAAATACAAACACGTAAGCAGAAAGCTAAGTTAAAGCGGTCTTACCAAAAATGTATACATAGGGAGGAATTTACTAAAACTGGAGCAGACGCCCAGGGCAACCAATCAGCTTCTCTCTTCAGTTCATTGAGTTAAGATTTGAAAATTAAATAGAAGCTGATTGGTTGCCATGCACAGCTGCTCCAGTTTTCATAAAGCCTCCTCAATTTATAATGCATCATAAAAAACACTTACAATTTCAACTTACTCTGCAAAGATTTCAAAATGAATCTGCCAGGATGGAATCATGGAAAGTGCAATTGTGAAGGAAATCTGCTAAATGTGGAATATAACATGGGTGCAAAAATGGAAAAAAGGGCCTCAGTCATGAAGGGGTTAAAACAGTCTATATGTTGCTCAAACTTTGGCCAAATCCTGATTCAGGCAAAATGTTAGCTGTGTGTGGCCCTACAAGCGCCACCCAGCTCAACCAAAGGCCATTATTCAATTGATTATAGAAAAGAGGGCAACTAGTGGGTAACAATCCTCAAATAAATCACACAACAGATATATATATATCTAAATAATCAGCAATACCCTCTAAATTTAGATTAATTGCAATCTATAAATTGTTACATAAAACAAACAGACTGAGAACTATATCCCTCATAAAGCAAACAATATATGATCACGATATCCGCATTAAATTTGACATAAATCGTTTACTAACAAAAAGATACGTATTGCACATATCTGTCCCGGTGTTTTATAAATAATGAATATTTAAGACATTTCCTGCACTCCAATCTCTATCTTTGTGGGGCCGTGATTGATTAAATTTAGTTAGAGTATAGGCATAATTCTGGTGTTACATGATTGTTATAATCAAAAATGAATTGTTTCGAGACTTGCATGACTTATGGGAAGTAGGACATTTGTCGGACGAGGAAGAATTGCGTTCAGAAAGTGATAAATCAGATGATATTGGAATACAGGGTTTCAAACCTAGATCTACCACGTTCTCTCCCATTGCAGAATGTGAATGTTTTCGCTTTTGTAAGGAATGTTTGTTATGACATCAGGAAGTTGAACATATCCAGGGTGAGAAATTATAATTTGACAGTGCAACAAAAAGGCAGGCCTTGAAAGAGTTACAGGGGAGGAACGATAGTCATGACAGGTGAAGCCTATGAAAAAATGGCGATGAAAATCTTGAATGGGAACTGGTATATGCGGATTACAGCAAAGGAAATATGGGGGCATCAAATGGACCTTTTTAACTAAATTGATGATGCGTTAGAAATTTAATTACAAAATATACGGTACAAAAATCCACGTATACCAGTTTTCTATGCATTGCCCAAGGTCCATAAAAATGTTAGGGAAGACTGAGACTGATTCTCTCTGGGTGTGGATCCCTGACAGAAAAAGCAAGTATATACAACTATAATTACCAAAAGTATTGGGACACCCCTGCAAATCATTGGATTGAAGTGTTCTGTGAAATTTCCTTGCTACTAAATATTCCACAGTCAACTGTGAGTGGTATTATAACAAAGTGGAAGCAACTGGGAACAACAGCAACTCAGCCACCAAGTGGTAGGCCACGGAAAATGACAGAGCGGGGTCAGCGCATGCTGAAGCGCACAGTGCGCAGAAGTTGCCAACTGTCTGCAGAGTCAATAGCTCCAGACCTCCAAACTTCATCAACAAAAAGGCAGGCCTTGAAAGAGTTACAGGGGAGGAACGATAGTCATGACAGGTGAAGCCTATGAAAAAATGGCGATGAAAATCTTGAATGGGAACTGGTATATGCGGATTACAGCAAAGGAAATATGGGGGCATCAAATGGACCTTTTTAACTAAATTGATGATGCGTTAGAAATTTAATTACAAAATATACGGTACAAAAATCCACGTATACCAGTTTTCTATGCATTGCCCAAGGTCCATAAAAATGTTAGGGAAGACTGAGACTGATTCTCTCTGGGTGTGGATCCCTGACAGAAAAAGCAAGTATATACAACTATAATTACCAAAAGTATTGGGACACCCCTGCAAATCATTGGATTGAAGTGTTCTGTGAAATTTCCTTGCTACTAAATATTCCACAGTCAACTGTGAGTGGTATTATAACAAAGTGGAAGCAACTGGGAACAACAGCAACTCAGCCACCAAGTGGTAGGCCACGGAAAATGACAGAGCGGGGTCAGCGCATGCTGAAGCGCACAGTGCGCAGAAGTTGCCAACTGTCTGCAGAGTCAATAGCTCCAGACCTCCAAACTTCATGTGGCCTTCAGATTGGCACAACAACAGTGCGTAGCGAGCTCCATGGAATGGGTTTCCATGGCCGAGCAGCTGCATCTAAGCCTTACATCACCAAGTGCAATGCAAAGCGTCGGATGCAGGGTGTAAAGCACGCCGCCACTGGACTCTAGAGAAGTGGAGACGTGTTGTCTGGAGTGACTAATCACGCTTTTCTGTCTGGCAATCTGATGGGCATGTCTGGGTCTGGCAGTTGCCAGAAGAACGGTACTTGCCTGACTGCATTGTGCCAAGTGTAAAGTTTGGTGGAGAGGGATCCACATGTTGAGGCCCTGGGTTCCTATATCAGGGACACCCCTCATCTTATTTCTATGTTAGCTAGGCTTGGAAGTACCAAAAGATAAAATGATATGCCTAGATGTGGAGGCTTTGTACTCCTCAATTCCACATAATTATGGGATTGGAGCCGTAAAAAGATGTCTTAACACTCTGGCTGTATAAAATATGATCACAATTATTTTTTGTTGAACTTCTTGCAGTTTATTCTAACACACAACACATTTAATGATTCCCATTATCTACAAGTACAGGAGTCAGCGATGGGCACTACATTTGCCCCATCGTACGGGAACCTTTATTTGGGGGATGTGGTAGCAGGAACCTTGGTCCAGAGTGGATCTCGCTATG
>NW_017306355.1:746691-750338 GCF_000935625.1 Nanorana parkeri | reverse complement strand
AGAGTGGATCTCGCTATGTCGGGTACATAGCGAGATCCACTCTGGACCAAGGTTGCTGCTACCACATTATTATGGCACAGGTACATAGACAATATTTGTATTCTCTCGAGTGGTACTAGAAAATGTTTTATGGATTTTGCAGAGGTCATGAACAGGAATGAATTGAACTTGAGATTTACATACAAAATGGCTTATAAGAAATTACTGTTTTTGGATGTATTCATTTGTAAAGATGAAGATAAACTATATACAAATTTATACCGTAAGAAAAACAGCAGGGAACACAATCATTGAGGCCAGTAGCTCCCATCTGAATTGTACTATGAAGGGAATCCTTGTAGGCCAGTACATGAGAATAAGTCAAAATTGCACCCTAGATAATGACTTCCAGAAATCAGCAAATGATTTGAGGAGGCTGAAAGAAAATGGGTTCAAACAAAGAAGTCTATGCAAGGCTATGTATAATAAGGTGAAGTATACGAGATCATACCTAGTAGAGAAGAACATACATAGGAGTAATGAGGACCAAGTTAGACTGGTTCTAAAATACTGTAATCAGTACAAGGACATTGAAAGTATTGTGGGCAAGCATTGGTCCATCCTAAATTCTGACACAAGGATATCTAAATTCATTACGGAGATTCCGCGGATAACGTATAGAAGAGCAAAATCTTTAAAGGATATGCTAGTTAACAGCGAATACAAGAAAGGAAAGCATGGGTCATGTATGTATGTATGTATGTATGTATGTATGTATGTATGTATGTATGTATGTATATATATATACACACACACACACACATTCCAGTGCCAGAATTGTGGTTTCTGCAAGTTTATTAGGATAGGTGAACATTTTACAACCCCCTTTGGACAGGTGAAACGTAGTCACCATTTTGCGAATTGTAATACAAGATGTGTGGTTTATCTATTTATATGTGAATGTGATACATTATATGTGGGAAAAACCCACATGGGAAACATAAAAGGGCATAATTTAATGTCCCCACTTGCTAGACATGTGATTATGAATCATAAGGGGAGATTTGGGAATCTCACTTTCATGTGCCACACCCCAAGAAAGAATAAGATACACCTGTAAGAGAAACGCCATCTTACCGCACCTAAAAGAAATATATAAGAAAACCTATCGTCTTTTAAGCAAAGATCAGGCTGATTATTTTCAGGCATATCCTATAGTTGCATGGAATGCTGCTTTGAAATCACAGGTGCACCTGAAATATTCATCATGCATTTGTTTGCGAGATGATCGGTGTTAAGGTGCCCATACACTGGTCGAATTTTGGCCGGTTTTTCAATGCAGTGGTTGAAATATGCACAGTGTGTGGGGATGTCAGCTCCCTTTCAGCCAGCATCCCTCAATCAGCTGATCGAAGGAGCCGGCTGGAAAATGTTCCATCAATTAGAGGCGGCAGCCAACGAGCGGCCCGCTCTGATCGGGTATTCTGGTAGAGTACAATGCAAACAGCGGGATCCCTCGATTAACACACTGTTTGTGTTGGAGGAATCGGGTCAATTTTTTTTTCAGCCCCCGGGTTGAAGGAAAAAAAAAATTGGATAGGTGAATGCCCAGCCTTACTAAATTAACAAGTTACCAACAGTACAACTTTCTTTTTTTTATAATAACAATCCTGTTACGTCGGGATTATGACTATACTCTAAATTTCATCAATCATGGACATACAAAAGATATTTGGGTGCGGGAAAAGGTTTGCAGGAGTGTGGGAAAATATTTATTCATTCATAAAACACCGGGACAGATATGTGCAATAGATATCTTTTATTAGCATACAATGTCAAATTAATATGGATATCAGGATCATATTGTTGTTTGCTTTATGGGGGATATGGTTCAGTTTCTCTGTTATGTTTTGCTTATATATTATGTTGAATAATAAATACTAAAAACATTTTTAAGCATTTTGTGTATATGGAAAGTTTTCTGCCCTGGGATCGCCATTTAGAGGGTGTTGCTGTTTTTTTAATATCAATTATTCAATTGACTTTTATCATAGGAGCGCAATGGAAAATGAGTAGCCAATCAGCTGCAGTCACTGTTAACGTACTCAGACAGTGGTGGGCGTTGGCTGTCAGAATACAATAGCCCAGCAGGGGAGATCCATCCACTCTGTTTTTGTTTGTTTATCTTGACCTCTGACCTTTAAACTGCAGCTGAAGTCAGTCACTCAGGCTAAAGACAACACATAAATCTCTCATCATCAAGCCTAGAGCAAATAAGTGTTCAGTTTTGAAGTGTTCTTACTGAGCTTTAAAGCACTGCACTGCAAGGGTTAGGTGCAAAAATAACAGTGATAATTGTGGTTTACAGATGAGATTTCCTAGCAATACACTGATGTAACCTTCCAAGGATGCATCACTTAGGCAGAGGCTGCATCACAAATGCCTAAGAGGACCAGGAAATGTAAAAACTAATTGTAAGTAAAAGAAAAATACGTTTATTTAACCACTTCAAGACCAGGTGTTTAGACCCCCTTCCTGGCCAGGCCATTTTTCAGTATTCAGCGCTGCAATACTTTGACTGACGTTTATTCCGTCATGCAACGCTGTACTGAAATGAATTTTATACCATTTTTTGGGGACAGAGCTTTATTTTGGTGGTATTTAATCACCACTGGGGGTTTTATTTTTTACTATAATTAGGAAAAATGTAAGAAAATGTTGAAAAAAAAAGTTTTTTTTACATTATGTTAGGAAACATTTATTATTACCCAGTTTTTTGGTAAAATATAAAAGTCAGGGTCACGTCGGATAAATAGACACCAAACATGTCAACCTTTAAAATTGCGCGCACCCGCGAAATCGCAGAAAACTACCATACCCAAAATTGGCCATAGGCGACACTTTAAAAGCTTTTACCGCTCATCAGTTTAGTGTTATCAGTGATTGATGGCCCTAGACTTATTGCTCTCACTCCGACGTTCGCGGCGATATGTAACATGTGCGGCGTAATGGGCGCAATCGTCGTTTTTGCACGTATGCGCCCCCGACGCATGTTTGCATGCGTGTATGTATGGGTGGGGACTTAAAATTTTTTTAATTTTTTTTAATTCTTTTTTTGTGTTACTTTAAAAAAAAATTTGGGGGGGGGGAACATAAATGTTTTTTTCCTTTTTTTACTAAACTTTATTGCTATCACATACGAGGCTAATAAAAACTCCTTATGTGATAGCAAAATATGTGACAGGTTGTTAATGAAAGTAAGATGATTTCATATCAGTATGCAGAGCTGAATGCTGATGTGATTTTTAGTGCAAGGGGGAGAAAGATCCACTTTAAACTATGCCAATACTCTTAAACACATCGGTCATATTACAATTCTAAAGCAAAGAAGAACAAAAAAAATAAAAGTTTATTTACCTTCCTTAACTCCTCCTTGTACCTTCATCTTCAGATTTTTTGCATGAGTTTTCCCTTGGTAGTGAGAAGCAGCAACCACAGGAGATGAAAAGGTCATGTTGCAGACTGGGCAGCATTTGTTCCTATCTGTTTCATCATTATCATCATCCTCGATATCCTGCACATACAAAAACATTGACTAATTACAGAACATTATTTATCCTCGTACATAAAATATGCAGTTAGGGAACATTCTTTGTTAATTCCCCCCC
>NW_017306355.1:666397-746612 GCF_000935625.1 Nanorana parkeri | reverse complement strand
ACCCCCTCTTTGAATTATTAAAACGCAAAAACTGGGCATTTAGTGGCAATTAAAAAGAAAAAAAAACATCAATTCTAACATCACAATCTACTCTTTAGCTACTACTATTTAAAAGGTCCACGACAGGTTTAGCACTTTAAATGCCAGCTTCAAGCCAAGTTTAAAGGCCATTTCCACCTTTGCAGATATTTTTAAAAACATATGCCAGTAATGTACACCAAGTGTACATGAAGCAGACATATGCAGCTGATGTATATGAACACAAACGTATGTTTGGTTAGCTCTCCTCTTCGTATCCACATGGAAACGTGTGCCTCTGCGCTGTGCAAGCAGTGTGCATATCCAAACCCCCCCACCCCCCAACAGTGTTGTGTATGTAAAGGCAGAGCTAGTGTTTACTGGTCATGTTATAATGGGTGACAGGGAGGGGGGCAGCTAATTACAGTCTGACACCCTGGTGTCAGACTGATTTTCCAGTGGAGAACATTTTTAATTCAGGCCTAATAAAACCTTCATATAAAAAATGAAGAAAGCCTGCAATGCGAGTCATGAAAATGTGCACCACTACACCTCTACATTACCACAGTAAATGCTAATCACTTACAAAAAGGTGGGAATGGACTTTAAGATTGTGACTCCAAGGGTTAGTTCACACCAGAAAATGCATCACAACTGCGTGCGTCGATCCCTTTTGATGCATTTTTCTCCCTGGAGGTTGCCACAATCGATGCAGTTTCTTTTTTGTATGCAGTCCGTTGCGTTTTTGTGCGTTTTATGCATTTAGTGCAGTTAGAGGCAGGTAAAATAGGACAAGCAGTACTTTTTCTGACTGCAGTTGAACTGACTGCACTGATGTGAATTAGGCACAAGAAAACCCAAAGGAAAGCATTGTGATGTATTTTAACTGCAGCAGTTGAAATATACAGACTGCATCACAACTGCATATGGTGTGAACTGGCCCTTAGAGGGGCACAAAGAAAAGAAAACTGATTTATATCAAGTATCAGACCATTCAAAACCATGAAAGTTCAAAGAACGGTCTCTGAAGACTTCAATATATAGCGTTACAAATTACAGCTAAAGTTCCACTGCATTTGTCAATACTACTGAAAGAATCACTTTTGAGTAAGATAAGACTATTACCAAAGCGCCATCAGCTCTCCTTTTTGCTGGTGTTACACCTTCTCCCTGGTGAATGGACAAGTACCGGTGATATTTAACAGCATGTTTCCTGCTCTGAAGAATAAAAAAAAAACATTTACATATTTAGTGATACAAAAACATAAAACAAACCTACAGGTTGTCTATTAATAGTGTCAAAATGCAGGACCCTGCAGTGGCTTCAAATAGGTTTGTTAACCATTAAGCAGGCCTAGGGAGCCCTTTAACCCCAGACCCAACTAAATAGAGGCCTTGACTTTTAAGCCAACTTGGAACTAACTTATGCCGTCCCATCTATTTAATGATCCAGCATGAGTGACACAAACTGATTAATTATAAGGGAGAAGATTTGTAGAAAGGTGAGCCAGAAGTCAACACCTTATGTATGACGTGAACCTGTGATTAAGCTTCCAGAACCACAGAAAACCAATAGAAGATTAACAAATACTTGTACACATGCTGTTGTTGGGCCCCTTTGGTGCAGGCTGGGGGATTATATTAGATCTGGGAGGGCCATTGTCCAAGTCGTCACCCAACAGTATCATTGGGAAACTGGTAAGCTGATTGCATTTGAAAATTATTACTATAGGAAAGCAGAAAAATTTGGACATCGGGATCAATGTGAATAATCAGTAGGAGGATACTCGTCTGAGTGAGGCACATTACTAGCGCCGGGCACGAGAGTGCGGGATGGACCTCTAAAAATGCCCACCCGCATCCAAGAAGCCGCTGTCCGGCCCTTTAATTACAACGGCAGGACAGCAGGCGGTTAAACCCACCACAAACTATACTTCTTAAACTTGTACGCACAAGTGCACACGCTTTTACACAGACTGATCACCTGAGAGGTTTACTTTAAACATTGAGACATTTACCTGATAATGTGCTAGCTTCTGTGACTCAGAAATCAAAACAGCACTGCATACTTTACAGTGGCCATCAGAGAAAAGGTGGCTGTTTTCTTGGATTAGACGATTTACTGAAAATAAGAATACAAGAGAAGTGTTAAAATAAGGATTTTACACGGCATACAAAAATCCTTTCTTTGAGCCCATTGAGGGACATATGAAGTGTTTAACCTTATAGTTATGCCGACATCTACAGGAGGATTGGACAATGGCAAATTAAAATTGTAGGCCAGCCCAGAATAAACCCTCCTACTACAGTAGCAAAGCAGTACCAAGAGCATGATCAAAAACACAGGGAAGTAGAACCTGAGACAGAAGAACAACGTCTTAGTTGAGATGGAAGACAGAGACTACCTTTAGGTAAGTTCCGGGCTTCAACACAAACATGTTCCTATATAAAACCTAAAATGTTCCTTAAGACAGGGGTCTCAAACATCCGGCCCTCCAGCTGGTGAAACTACAAATCCCATGATGCATCTCTCTTCGGGAGTCATGTCTGTGAGAATCTTGCAATGCCTCATGGGATTTGTAGTTCCACCACAGCTGGAGGGCCAGAGGTTTGAGACCCCTGCCTTAAGAGTACAAGACCACCAGTAAAGACACTCGCCCTATCTTGTAGGGGAGCATTGAGAGAGAAAAAGGTCTCTAATGTGTTCAAATGGTGTTTTTTGAAATTCAGAACCAAATTTAGTTTCCATAGAGTCACAGGTGACCAAATAGGAGGAGCTACATGGGGGACTCCCAGTAGAAAGGTATTTAATCAATGAATGAGGTGCCAATGGTCTTTGAAACAAGATGGAAAGAACAGAAGCCTGACCTTTAATGGCGCGGAGGTCCAAACAATGGTCCAGCTGAAGGAAGGAGAGGGATTGTACCCCTGAAATCTCCTAAGGTGGAAGCCCCAAGACTTACACCAAGTGAAGTATGCTTTCCAAGTCTTATAACAGACCTCGCCAGAAGTAGATTTCCTAGCTTTTAACATTGTGTAAATTAAAATTTCAGAGATCCCACTGTCCCTCAAAACCTGGGCTTCAAGAGCCATGCTGTTCGAGTAAGCAACTGTGATGCAGGATGGAAAATCTGGCCCTGGGACAGAAGATCCGAATGCTCTGACAGTGCCCATGGACCATACACCAGGTTGGAATACCTCATCCTACTGAGCCACTCAGGAGAAACAAGGCTCACCTAAATGCCCTGTAATTAAGCCAGATTGGTGAAACGCATGTTTTGTTTCATAGTATGTACTTTTTATATCAATAAAAAGTTACTTTAAATTTACAAAGATTCATGAAGTGCAGTTTGTTTGCAAGAAGAATCCATACATTGGAGGCGTGTCCGTTTTGCCCACGCCCGTGATATGATTACTATTTAATGTGGCCTGGGAATTGGAGCAGTGAATTGTCTGTATTGCCAAATAAATTGTTTCAAGGGAGAAAAGGCAAAAGATCAGGGTATACTAAATCACACATCTTCTGCTTCCACTAGAGCAGTGGTTCTCAATCTGTGTAACCTCACGACCCACATTTGTCCTTAGTCATTAAGTTGTGACCCAAGTTGCACTGCAATGGAACTCATGGCATTGCAGTATCACACATGTTCCGATGAGGGCAATAGAACTATGGGTGGGAGATGCGTTTGGGGTGCCATTCAAATGAATGACAATGCACTTCTCATACCGGAACGCATAGGAGGTGCGATTGCGTGGTACAGTGTGTTAATCGCACTGAATGGGCCCTCAAAAACACTGACACATTCTCACGCACACATACGCACTTCAAAAACAAAATTTTGTTTTAAGGTCCACCTAGTCTCCCTACCTTGCGGGATTTTTGGAGCGTTTTTTATGGCAGAAAAAAGCGCTACAAAACACTCAGTGTGAACCAGGACTTTTACCCATATCTTTAAAACAACAAACACACCTTTAGAAATGTTTAGTAATGACAATCTACAAACACATACTTCAAGATAACTGCAGGCTTTGTATTCTTTGCATACCCTATTTCTCTTTTCTTTCCCAGTCTTCGGACAGTGGCCATGTTACTAGATCTCCTATTGCTTCCTGGAACTCTGGCACATGTGACCATGCACATCTCAGGGGAGGAAAATGCCTTGCCCTGAGATCAACATTCATGTGTTCTAAAATGTATTTGCCAAAAGTATTTGCCTGGGGGTCTACCTCAGCTTATTGTGGCACATCTGACTACAACACTACAATAATGTAAAGCCTCTCATTTCAGGAATACATGCCGAGCAGTACACATTGAAGTGGAAGTAAAAATCACCAGGTAGAATCTTTTGGCACAAGAGACATAAGTGGCAGGGCTTAGCCTAGACATCAAGCACTTTGTAACTATGTCAAACTAAATCAAAAGGGATAGCAGCTTTCACCTTGTGTCACCTGCTGTTAAAGAGACCCTTCACCAGACCACAATGATCTGCTGATAAAACTATATGGGCATTTAACATTTTATGCATGTTATTTACCTGTACAAGCCTTACTTGTGCAGACATCAAAAAGCTCTAAGACTGCTGTGCTCCACCATTTTTCTTTGATGTTTGCAGCACGAGCATACTCAACAGCTGTCACTCAACTGAGATTAATTCCCCATCACTCGTCTCCCAGCAGCTACATAGTCAAGTAGGTAAGTGAAGGGAGGGGTGAAGGAGCTGGCCCAGCACAGGTTAAAAAAAAGAAGGCTATGACGTTCAAGGAGGGAAGGGGCTGTGCTATCGAACTGACTCTTCCTGGAGCAATCAAATGTGCCAGCAAGTTCAGGAGGCACAAGCGAATAAATATTTTATGGAACAAAACACCACTGCAAGCGAGCATTTAAAATACTTGATCTTGTTTTGTTTTACCAGCATTATTTTAAGACAGTGACAGGTAATTTTAGTTTTATATCTCCACTTTAAGCATTTATTTTTGAACACTCTCGAACAAGCTGTAGCAGACGACCACAGAAGTAGGAATGCTGTAAAATACTTATGAAAGAATATTTAAATCAATGCACACTGCTTTCTTTGGTTGATATTTCAAAGCATTCCTGCTTTTCCATGGTGGTGATCCCAACATTTTTTTCTTACTACTTCTGATGGGAAGACGGTTGTTCTTTATCCATGTTGAACTCTTATTAAAACCACTTTCCCTGAGCAGCTAATTTATGATGAAACAAATTGCTAAACATGTAATCGATTATAATCGATTATGTCGATTAGTTGTTGCAGCCCTAGTTAATAGCTTATATTAATAGATACCAGATCCTTACTATGTACACCACTTGTACATTTAGCCATTAGAACCTTCCTTTTCCAGGTGTTAAATAAAAACTCGGCAACAGAAAATCCATTTTCTACCAATAAGCCAGTATGATGGCGAAACATAGTAAACTTCCTGCCATTCAACACTATGCTGACAGGCATGTCTGCCTGTGCACAGATGTGTTGCGTCTGCTACTGACTTGCAAGTAAGGCTTGCCATACACCTATATGTATGGAGGAATCCTAAAACTAAACCGTGTGGATGGAGACATATTCCGTTGCAGCTATTGTATTTTGACAGTCAGCCCTGCCTAAATCTGGTCAGCAAAAAAATGCTGGGGGGAGGGGTTTAGGGCCCATTCGGGGCCCTGTCACACCATGACAGGACCAGATATGCACCCGTTCCAGTGTGTTTTGCTTTTTTTAGGGGGTAATGTCATTATGCAAAGTAGCCTCTTCCTGCTGCATGTCATAGCTTCTGTTGTGTTCCGGTGCTGTGCTTTTGTGATGTGTTCCAGTGCAGGAACAATGTGACAGCATTTTTTTTTCCTCCACCGGAACATACTGGTGTAAACAGAGCCCAAAAATCACATACAAATGCATTGGGATGCATTTTTTGGTGCGTTAGAAAAATGTAAAGTACCGCATCTGATCCGGACATGGTGTGAATCCCAATGCACTTGTATGCGATTTCAGGGCTCTGTTCATACCAGTGCAGGAAAAATAAATTGAAAAAAATACTGCATGTCACATTTTCTCTGCACTGGAACGCAACAGAATGAAAAAAAAAAACTATATGACCCGAGACATCCTGAATAAAACAATACAAGCAGGACTAAAAAACGGCGTTCAATTGCATCCTGATTTTACACGAATGAGAAGAGCCAAAAAGGAGCGCTGTCGTGAGTACAAACTCTTCATGTATTATGATTGCATGCATACTGCTCTTTTGAGGTAGCTGCATACTGCTCTTTTGATGTAGATGCACGCTGATTTCATGCATACTGCTCTTTTGAGGTAGCTGCACACTGATTGCATGCATACTGCTCTTTTGAGGTAGCTGCACGCTGATTTCATGCATACTGCTCTTTTGAGGTAGCTGCACGCTGATTTCATGCATACTGCTCTTTTGAGGTAGCTGCACAATGATTGCATGCATACTGCTCTTTTGATGTAGCTGCACACTGATTGCATGCATATGGCTCTTTTTATGTAGTTGCACACTGATAGCATGCATACTGCTCTTTTGATGTAGCTGCAAACTGACTGCATGTACCCTGCTCTTTTGTAGATCTTTGTTACAGGACTGCAATAGCCATCAAACACTCACTAGTTCACACAAACAAGAGGATGTGCTACGAGCAGAAAGTGACCTCAGAGATTAATCTGAAAGACAACCCCCCCCCAAAAAAAACCCTGCACTGGAATGTATCTAGAATGCGTCACAAATGCGTGCAGATCTGGTGCATGGACATGGTGTGACAGGGCCCTCAATGTGTATGGCCAGCTTAAGAATACACATGCCATTTGGAAAATAATTACTTATCCTGTAGTTGGGCTGTTACTGAAGAATTTACTGTCCAGTCATGACACAGGTACACTGTAGAAACCCTCAGAGATCCCAACAGAGTCGGGGGTTTATTAGCTCAATCACACAGCATAGACTTTCCAGCTGCAGTGAGAAATCAGCAGATTTCTGATTCACAGGGGGATCACTCCGTGTGCAATTACATCCGAACACCAGCGGAAAAACAACTTAGTTCAAAATAAGTCCATTTAACTGTATGCTTATATGCAAGCCCCTTATTTAATCCAATTGGGTTTCTGCATACTTAATGCCTCTGCTGCTGCAAAGAAATCCATCTCTGAAGCAACAGAGGCACTAGGTATGCAGGAACCCAATTACTAAAATGATTAGGGGAGCGCACAGATGTGATCACATCTTGGAGTGATGCTATTCTTTCACTAGCCAAAGTCTTGTCCACTGCTTTGTGTGCAATAAAAAAAAAAATTGTCAGCACCTTTTATATTTCCTGGTAGGTATGCAAGGAAAATAAAAATTACCTGAATAGAAATACATTTGTGTTTCAACTACATCTAGCTGCGTGGCCACTTATACACTCGAAGCTAGAACGCACAATTAAAACATATATATTAGTACACATGCCTTTATAGTAGGCATGTTTAGGGATTTTTGTTAAAAGTTCTGCTTTCACTTGATGCAGCACAGAAGGCTTAAGGCCTGGTTCACACCTGTACGTTTTGTAGCGCGTTCAACGCTCTACAAAACGCTCAAACATGAAAATCCCATTGTTTTCTATGGGTATGGTTCACACCTTGCCGTATTTCATCCCGTCTGAACGCGCTACAAAACGGCCTGCGCACGAAAAGGTACATGAGCTTTGCGGTGTTTTTATCGGGCGTTTCCATTGGGATACAGCCAAGTAGCTTTTTTTTAACTGCAAACGCGCGTCACGAAACGTGCGACAAAGGCGCATATTCGATATGCCTAGGTGTGAACAGAGCCTAAAGAGTACATGTACTTCCCCAATTATCACTCTCATGCTCACTCCTCTCCCCCTATCCCTTTATTTATCTCACGCTTCCCCTTATTCCTCCATCTCTCTCTCCAGGCTCTTTTCTCCCGCTCCCCTCTCCCTCCATTTCTCCCGCTCCCCTCTCTCTCTCTAATACCCTTCTCCCACCATCTCTTCCCTTCTCCCACCATCTCTTCCCTTCTCCCACCATCTCTTCCCTTCTCCCACCATCTCTTCCCTTCTCCCACCATCTCTTCCCTTCTCCCACCATCTCTTCCCCCATGCCTTCCCCTCTCCCGCTCTCTTCCTCTATCCCACCATCTCTCTTCCCCGGTCCCTCTTCCCCTATCCCTCCCTCTCCCCCCCTCTCTCTTCCCCTCCCCCCACCCGCGCCATCTTTGTCACGCTCCCCTCTGCAGTCCTTCTCATACAAACGTGGACAAACAGAACTATGGATCCGTACAGTGTTTGTGTTCTGTAACAAGACCTGTGGAGGATGATGACTTGTCGCCCCTATAGATCTCCCCCCTCCCAGCCCCTAGGTGAAAGCAGAATGCCGAGGCCTGCAGTGTCTACGTAGATGAGCCGGCGTTCATAGAAAGGCCTAGGCCGGTCACACCCCCTCGACCTTGGATACCTGCAGCCCGTTGACACCCTTCCTAAACCGAGCTTACCTTCGTCTATCCCCACAGGCAGTTTCATCTCATTCCCGTTATCGATTACGTCCGCCATCTTCTCGCTGCTAAGTGACCCTCCGTGCACACGACAAAATCCACGCGCTCACTGGGCTAATCTCGCGAGATTAATGGCCCGAGCGTAATTCAAGGCGCCTAGTGTGTCCGCCTACAACAACAAAGCTTTATTGCGAGGAGAACAATGAGCAAATGTTTTACACACAGTAAACAAGACAGTAGCAAAACGTCATTGTGTCTGATAAACACACCTCTAGTGACATATAGTTTTAGATAGATGTGAACTGTAAGGAGAATTACATGTAAAGTGCAAATAAAGACAAAACTTTTTTGTGGTGAGCAATTAGATCCCCTGTAAGATTTTTATTGCTATCTTTGTCACCATATGGGATTCGCCCTCTGTCCTGTGAACTGTTATCCTTTAAAGTGGGGACGGGGTAGGAAGCTGACAGGGGGTATAACCCTCCCTTATGCATATGGACGTGAAAGATGGTATGAAAGGCGGAGTTAGCCTTTGAATAATATCCAGATGCAAGAAGCAGGTGACGTAGAAAGCAATGTCTGTCCAGCCTCTGTGAACGCGCCAGTAATGAACATTCACCAAAGGCCCCCTGTGCAAAAAAGCTTATTGGGCCCAGGTCTGGATTTACTTCTCAGGAGCCTGTAGGCAGAGAAATTTGAAGGTGGCTGGGCGGGGTCTCAGGAGGCTGTGCAGGGTCTTAGGAGGGCTGTTAGGGGTCTCAAAGAGGCTGTGAGGGGTCTCAAAGAGGCTGCGAGGGGTCTCAAAGAGGCTGCGAGGGGTCTCAAAGAGGCTGTGAGGGGTCAATGCTGTGCGAGGTCTTAGGGTTGTGCAAGGTCTTAGGAGGGCTGTGCAGGGTCTTAGGAGGGTGGTGCAAGGTCTTAGGAGGGCTGTGCAGGGTCTATGATGGGCTGTGCGGGGCCTATGGGGGGCTGTGCGGGGTCTATGGGGGTCTCCGGTTGGTCTCCAGGGTGGGTGTAGGCAGTGTGATTTCAGGAAAATAAGATGTACGTGCACCGGCTTCAATTTAACCATTTACAGTGCCAGTATCAGCACTTAGTATCGAGGCATTTTCACGAGTACAGGTACTCGTGAAAATGACCAGTATCGGTGCATCCCTAGCCACAAGAAAGGATATGAGAGAAGTGAAGGGGGACCTCTCTTTACAAATCAGAAGCTGGCTATTACGAGAGGCTACTTTACAAGGCATACTTTGGCAAATTGGAACTGCTATCCAATGCAACAATATTTATAATTTCCTTTGTAAGATAAAAGCTGATGTATTTGTCACATTTCCACTTTCCTTTAGGCAAATATTTACATAACAATGTGCACATTAAGGAAGAAGTTTTTGGGGCGTAAAACATACTCTCCCCGCTGCTTAGAGTCGGCGTTGGATGCTTCAGCTGTCACATGCCAGCTCTATGCCGGGAGCTGAGCTATCATATAACCTTTGATTGCTCAGAGCCAGATGTCACTTAGGCAGCAGGGTGGATCCCGACAATATTGTCGGGATCCTTACTTGCTGCAGTGTGGCTTTGAGCTGGCAACCACATTGCCATAAGCCACATTGGCCAATAAAGAGGTTCTTGCCACTCTCTGGAAAGAACGACATGTTAGGAAGTGTTAGGCTTTTTTTTAATGTTCCTATGTCTGTCGCAACTTCCCAGCTCCTTCTGGTGGTTGCCTGTCAAAGAAGTCTTTGTCAGATGATGGCTAATGAGCCTGGCTACATACCTCCAGCATCTCTCCATTAGTTGTGGGCTAATGAGTCTGGCCACACACCCCTCAGCCTTGGAATTGGCTTGTGGCACTTTATTTGGGCATCACAAGTCCAGGCCACAATATACTCTGACTGAAGTGTCTTTATCTGGTCTTGACAAGAGGTTCCCCTGCAGCACCTTTTCCAGATGGTGCAATTTTGCTCCCTTCGTGACGGCAGGATAAGCTCTGGCATTTTCCAATTGTAATGTGGATTCAAAAGGGTGGCCAACTAATAGCCTCTTTCCTTGATGGGCCAAATCCTGGGGTCTCTACACAGGCACCGAAGCATTAATAAGCCCATCACCACAAATTTCCTTGTGCCCTCAAGTATCTCACCCCACCCATGTACAACTCCTACGGTTTGGGAGACGTGAAATGTACTCCTGAAAGCCAGCTCCATGTCCTCCTCACTGCTGTCACCCCAAACCCCTTCTTTGTGCTCGTCCTGTGCCTGGTGCTGCCTCACAGGGACAGAGCCAGGATTAAGTGGCCCTCAGACACCAGGAAGTCCTCCTCTTCGTTCTGCTGCTGTGGCTCCAGTGCCTAGTCTAATACACCATGCAGTGCACAAACACCAGAGGAACTGCTGCACCACCACGTTGAGGATGTATGCCAGGCAAGGCATATGTGTCACCATATCAACTTGTGTCACCATACCAGACATACCAACTGCAAAACAGGATAGCCGCATTTTGTCTGGGTCATTGCGTAGGCTCTGGGTCGCTTGGGGGGACTGGTTTTTCTGTAAAGCAGGGGTGAAACTAAAAATCCCATGATGATTCTGTTTCTGGGAGTCATGCCTGTGGCTGTGAGAATCTTGCAATGCCTCATGGAATTTGTAGTTTCACCACAGCTGGAGGGCCAGAGGTTCCCCACCCCTGCTGTATAATCACCGGATGAGGTCATTAGAGGAGAAGGGGTTAAGTTGGAGAACACAGGGCAGCAGCTCCACTGGTTTACCCTGTCCTGCATCCTTCTGATGGTCAGCAAATTTACCCTGTGCACCATAAGAAAGATTTAATGTCCCTGTCCATGTTTGCTGGACCATGTGTAGAGTGGTTATATGGACCCTGCTGCTGACTGCGTGGTCTAGCAGCACCGAGAGGTTAGCTTCCACATGCTGGTGAAGGGCAGGGATGGCCTTATAGGGGGAAAAAAAATTATAGCTGGTAACCGTATAGCCAGCAATTTTGCACATCTGACATTTTGACACAGGGTATGAAAGTTTACTGGGAGAACATTTTTTCTTACATTTCAGCAGCTGGGGAAGAGCACCTGTCTGGTTAAGGATGCAGTTGGAGACAGCAAGATCGGATTAAGAGATTTACTGCAAGGTTCAAACATACACTTGGCTCTTCTCTGCATGACCCCATGCTGGCCATTTTTTCCTCTTGGTGTGCCATAATGTGAGCCTCTCAAACTCGTAAGACTTCCATCCCATAGCTGTATGCAAATGGACATTTTTATATAGTGAGGGAGAGGTGGAGAGGTGGAGAAGGATGAGTGTGGGCTATTTGCTGCCAACCAAATTATTGAGCTTTGTAGTGAACAGTCATGTGTTTCCCAAATGTGGTACCCAAATGGCTGGTAGATTTACCAGACTTTATACGCTGCAGGCAAAGGCTGCAAACCACCACAGTGCTGTCTGTAGCAGGTGTGTGAAATAGGCCCAGACTGCTGAGCTCTGCAGACCAGACCAGGGTAAACCAGTGGCTAGTGTGACAGACAGGTCAGGACCGAATCCACTGTACAGGGCCGTCTTTAACGCAGGGCAAAGAGGGCACTTGCCCCAGGCCCAATCAAGGTTGTGGGGCCCAGAGCATCTGCCCCTTGAGCCCGCTGCCCGCAGAAAATTGCCGATCGGATTGCCTAGAATAATACGTTATGGCAGCAGCCGCATACGGCAATGCCATAACGTATTGTCCTATGCGATCTGCACGATCGCATCCTAAAGTTAGCTCCTCCCACGGCCCCGCCCGCATAGCGTGACATGTCACACGGCACGGGCTTCACTGGAGGACGTGAGGCTGTGCGCACGGGTGTCTCACTTTTTTTCTTGGTGGGGGGCCAAGAAAATGTTTGCCCAGGGTCCGATCAATATTAAAGACGGGCCTGCCACTGTACATCACTAACACATGACTATACGCAGTTCCAAACCAGCCGAGCCATCACAAGGCTGTGGCGATACCACTCCTAGCCTTACCCTGCACAGTGATTTCCCAGTGACAACAATCACAGGCCACCAGACTGATAGCGATCACCACTAGGGCGTTAACCCTTTACACACAAAACAGTAGCTGCCACCACATGTTTTAATGGTAACACGCACAGTTCTCAGACTTAAACAAAGCCTATGACACCACTGTTCTTTCAGACAGAAATATGACAGGTTTCCCTATACAGTAACACTCTTCGTGGAGACAAGGATACTTCAAGTTATTATTTAGAGTGTAGAGATAAACCTAACGATTTTTAAGATCATCCTTTAATATAAGAAATGGTACAGGAAAAATATACAGTAAAAAAAATAAGTTAACAAAAAAGAGACATAACAGTAAAATACAAAGGAATACAAACAGAGTACTTAACAAGTCCTGGGTTTAGTAAGTTCTGAGTTCAGTTTAATGCACAAAAGATGGATCTCAATAGCTTTTTCTCCAAGTGAGGTTTGCAAAGTTTCTACGTTGATGCTAAAGGGGAATTCTTCTTGGATGTTACATGAGCTTTGGTGTTACAAGCTTCTTGATATTCCAATTGCCTCCTCTTGATGTTAAAATGATAGCCTGCTTAGCGGCTTCTGTAGCATCATTTGTCAGTCGTCTAGGGCAGTGTTCCCCAACCCCAGGTCCGCGGATCGGTACCGGTCCGCGGATCAAATGGTACCGGGCCGCACAGTCTCAGTGCGGTCCGGTCATGCAATACATGGCAGTGCACGGTCCCGGTGTTCGAACACCGGGGCCCCGCACTGCCGACGGGCTTCACAGTGAGTGGGCGGGTCCTGTGACTCACCTCCCCTCCCGGCCGCGTCCATAGTAACAGGCGGCGGGAGGGGAGGTGAGTCACAGGAGACGTGTGTGTGTCACACGCCCCGCCCCCAGCAGTGATTGCACACATCGACACATGGCTGCTGCTCCTGGAAGGGTGAGTCTGAGCGGGGGAAGGGGTTTCTTACATCATGTCATTAGACGTGGATTATAATGGGGAATATTACACTGTAATGTTTCCTATTATAATCTATTTCTCTGTTATGTACTGCTATTTTATGTAATTAGAAAAGTGGATTATAATGGGGAATATTACACTGTAATGTTCCCTATTATAATCTATTTCTCTGATTAAATGATTACAGGTAGGCATGTGATCTATCAAAGTTTGAGACTACGTTAGAATGTGTGACCAGTGACGTGGTCACACATTTTAACGCAATCTCGCCCAGTTTTTCGGTGGTGGAATAGGTGAAGAATTCCAACGCTTTCATTTTTTGGTGTAACTGTATTTTATTTTGAAGGCATTTTTAAATACAATTAAATTAAAATTATTAAATCAAAACAATCTAAAATATAAACAATCAACGTCCCCCCCACAACGGGCCACGGTAAAATTATCAAACGCTGACCGGTCCGCGGCGATAAAAAGGTTGGGGAGCATTGGTCTAGGGGACGTCACAGAGCCAGTTCATAAAGCAGGGCTGAGGAGGGTAAGCAGAAGGTCTAAGTCTTTATGATGTCCTGCTCTGCTCCTCCAAAACTATCAATTTCATAACTATGAATATAGCTTAATATTCTTACCTATTACGGTTTTATAAACCCTAAATTATTGTACGTCATGAAATTAGGTTTGGATCAAAACTAAACTTGCCATATGTGCCAATTATGGCTGGCCCAGGAGGGGTAATGTGGCTTGTCAGGCCTCTGATGATCGTATCCCACCCTTGAGTGATGTTTGGATTTCTCTTGATGAGCCACAGGTATTTATGCAATTTATTTTACAATATCACTTTCCAATTCAGAGTTATGATTATTTAATTTGGTGGTAACTTCAGTTTATGGCTTATGGTGATTCTTAGTTTACCTGGGTCAATATCCTTGCCAGACCCTATTGCGTTTACCTAGTTCTGTCAGATGCTAATACATTGGTGATCTGCAATTATGCTTGGTTGACTTTTATTAGCGGTAGGTAGCAAACCTAATTACCGTCACAGCCGGTACATGTGGAGCAGTGTCATGTGGTGGAATAGGGCAGCTATTCCCTCCACCCACTTGCAAGGTGTCCCTAGCCAATTATCCTGCCTCACTGACGTCATTGCTCTCCCTCACTTTCTCAATCTCTCACACCCAGGTATGGTCTGCCACCTCATCATCCCCACCTTCCTCATTGCTGGAGCCCACTTGGTAATAAGCTGCAGGAACATCACTGGCAAATGCTTCTTCTGCACATACTCCTGCAGAAAGTTACTTAAGGTGTGCTCAAATAATTCAGCTGACTTCTCAATGCCAGTTTTGAGGTCAAGGATGGGATTAGCTATAGGAGGGGTAAAAATAAAACTGTGCATTTGCAACTGCTGATGACAATGCACTGCTCTGCAACCTTGGTTAAGCACTCCAACACCTCCTCATGAGCTCTAGCTCTATAGCATATGGGATACATTGTGTGCAGACAACATATCCTCCATACCCTTGGTTCTCAACTGGTGGGTTGCGACCCAAAAGTGGGTCACAGCCCTGTGTTCAGAGTGCCTTCCACTGCGCTAGCTCAGAGGCTCTTCAGCCTCCCTTAGCGCAGCACTAGCAGTCCACGCACTGAGCAGTCATTCTAAATATGCTGCCCGGCGCCAAGTGTCAGGTTGAGGTGGGGTGGGCTGGGGTTATGGCCACGAGGGAGCATTTACCATGCAACCACACCTACTGCACGTTCTGGTGCAGGAGTTAGTTTTCATTACCATTCATGTGCATGGCACCCCAAACGCACCTCCTGTTCGATCGCTTGGACCAGAACACGCTGCACTGCAATGCTGTGTGTTCCAGTGTAGTGCGCCTTGAGTTGCGACTTAATGACTGAGGACAAATGTGGGTCCTGAGGTTACACAGACTGAGAACCACTGCTCTATATTGTATACTGTGGCGCCACTCATTAGTTGTTCCAGCACCTAATGAACTTTAGGGTAAATTGGTATGGTGTGCGAAGGAGATATCACTAAGATACTGGCTCTATAGCAAGCCCAATACCAAAACGTAAATGTGCCCTGCTTCTCAAAGGTGTGGCCCAAGCACCTCTTTGGCCTGCGGATGCAGAACCTCTGCCTCTCCCTTTAAGACTCCCTGACATGGTTAAAATATACTGTATAGTAGTAATTTAATTATAGGTTTAGTATAGTAGTTATTCACTTGCCGATACCGAATACCGAGTACCGGAAGTCCTATTCAGGAAGACAGGCGGCATGTAATGACTCGCCACCTGGCATCCTGAATCGCACTAGGTGACAAGAAAGCATGGAGCCGGCTTTCTGGCCAATCAGGAAGCCGGGCGCCGTGTAATGACGCGGCACCCGGCTTCCTGATTGGCAGGGAAGCCGGGTCCATGCTCCCTCGTCAAGAGGTGAAGAGGGAGCATGAAGCCTGCTTCCCGGCCAATCAGGAAGCCGGGTGCTGCGTCATTACATGTTGCCCGGCTTCCTGATTGGTTGGGAAGGCGGCTCCATGTTCCCTCTTCACAAGTGTAATGCAAGGACGTGCTGCCCGGCTTCCTGATACCGGAAGTATCGTGCTAGGCATCGGAGCATTTTGATCTTCCTACCCTTCATACCGCCACAGCAAGCAAATGTTGGAAGAGGTGGTCTAGTAGTAAAAAAAAAAAAAAAAAGTCGTAGTACAAATAATAATTAGTGATGCACCGATACCGATACTAATATCGGTGCCGATGCAGAGTATTTGGGCGAGTTTGAGTACTTGCCCAAATACTCGGCATCGGCACCGATTCTAGTATCGGTATCGGTGCATCCCTAATTCCTATTTGTACCATTACTTTTTTTTTCTTTTTACTGCTAGACAACCTCTTCCAACATTTGCTTGCTGTGGCGGTATAAGGGTAGGAAGATTAAAATTAAAAGTTAATTGCTTGTACTGTTGCCACCTCTTCTAAAAACGTTTAGCTTGGGGCTGATTTGCAAAAAAAGGAGCACAAAACATTCTTCTAATTTTTATAATGCAATCTTCACTGTATGCTGTTATTCAACAGCTTTGTGATAGTAAGTGAAAGCATCTTTATAAACTAGAAGAATATATCAGTATGATCCCTGCTTTTTATTTTATTAATAGAAAACATTACTACTGTGAATCTAATTAAGCATTTTGGGTTATACATTCCACTCCATCATCCAGATGGCAAAGCATAGCCTTTGTCTTCACAAAATGTAAAATAAATACCTACATATGATACATTCACCCTTGGCAGTCAGAATAAATAATATGTAAAATCCCAGATCACCTACTCATTGTTCTTCTTTGCATAAGATTCCACAAACCATCTGTCCCCTGCAGTAATCCTTGCAAATGGTAGTCATTCAATATATGCAATACAGGTTTATAAATGTTACCAAGTTTAGGACAACTTACAGGTTTAGACTCAATAGCCAAACACCACTAGTCTCTAAATGTGCAGTAGTTTGTAAAGATTATAGCCATCTGCATACTGTATGCTTATTCATCAAATATAAGCAAAACCAACTGGGGTTTTTATGGTACAATAGTAAACCCGGTGCAGGGAGTCCTCGTGGCACTGTTAAGAACAATTGATATGACAAATGAGATCTAGTCCGTAGAGATGGTTCTCTTTTGATGCCTCAAACAATTCCTTTCAACAAGTAGATAATACTTCTCACGTTTCTTTCTGCATCCTTCTAAATTAAAAACACCTGAACTGCATAAAGTCAATCTGTCAAGCAAACAGAACAGCTGTTTGACATACTTTATAAAGAAACTGCCCACTATGACTCTCGAGCTTTGTACTAGCTCTGGGACAATCACAACAGCATGAAAATAGATAACTGAATGATATGTACATTACAAATATTATATGCACAAAGTGAAATTAAAGTGACACCAAACTCAGGAGTTTCATCTTAAAAATGCATTCAAGCACCTAAACTATTAACAAAAATGTATCCTATTTGTGCATCACTCGGCCATAGATCCTCAAATCATCTCTGAATTGGTACTGACACTGTCCTTCCCTCTGGAGGATGGCTACTATTGTTCCCCATGGTCCCTGTGTGTGTTGTAAAAAAGCCACCACTCCAAGCTCGCTCCTGTGATGGACTACAATCTCACATTTAGTTTACTAATTTGTATTGAGATTGTAGTCCATCATGGGAGTGAGCTTGGAGTAGTGGCTACAGGGACCATGGGGAACAAAAGCCTACAAATAGCCAACCTCCAGAAGGAAGTACACTGTCTGCACCAATTCAGAGATGATTTGAGGATCTACAGCCCAGTGATACACAAATATACAGCTTTGTTAATAGTTAAGGTACTTGAAAGGTTTTTAAGAGTCAACTGCTGAGTTTAATGTCACTTTAAGTCCTGGCTTGAGCAGTAGGAAAAACGCTTTTAAACGCCCAACACAATAAATCCCATGACTTTCAAGGGCCCCTATTCACACCTGATTAGAAAAACGCCAAACGTGCAAATAACTGCACGCTGAACCCGCCTGTGCAAACAAGCAAAAACTATACGGCCTAGGTGTGAACCAGGCCTAAGTATAATTACTCCAATACAGTTACCCAGAACATTCTTGTTAGTTGAAAAGCTTTGTTGAAGTTCCCCTGTGCCCCTCCTCCCCCCCCTCCTGGTCCTCCACTGGGCACTCTCCCTTTAATCTAATATAGAGTGACTCCATTCTACTGGAAAAGGAACTTCTCAATATGGATAATTTGCCCTTTAGCAAAAGGCAGCGGTGGAAACATTTCACACTGTTCTGTATAGCATACATTATTATTATATAGCACCAACAGTTTGTGCATCGCTTTACAACATAGGGAAGACATTACAATTACAATACAATTCAAGCCATGATGATACGGAGGGCAAAATATAGGTGAGGCAGAAGTTACTAGGGCAGAGGGAGCTCTATCTGTCCAGAAATGTTGAGGGCTAGGGATAGTGTGTCTGATATGCATCTTTTGTGTTAAAAAGTAGGTGCAGTCAGTCTAGAGCAGCAAACTGGCAGACAGTAGAACTCTTTAAGGGAGAGCATAAGTAGGTGTATTTTGGGAAAAAATGGGTTTCCCTTTAGTTATATGGGCAAAACTGACTGAAATATTTTAGGTACCTTGTTTTTTTCTGAAAGTAGGTGACAGTACTGTCTTCTGAATGCCGGGAAACCACAAGTCAACCACCCCTGAACAGCAATCCACTATGGGCTACTTTTCAGAGGGTGGTAAAAAAAGTCAAACACAGAAACCTGTGTTTTACCATGCTCACCATTTGCAAGCATTATGCCATATGCTCAGTGCAGGGCTGCAGTGCGTGGACAGTGGGGGATGGCGGTTCTACTCAAAGGTATGACCTGACCAGCAGGGGTGGCAAGAGATGGCAGATTTGTGGGGGTAGGTTCATTTTCTCACATTTTGTGAGAAAGTGGAATTACCCTTTAAGCCACATGAAGAAAAAAAAAACCTTGCCCCACTAAATGGTATTTAAAAAAATTTTTTTTTTTGCATTGGTGCATGTCACCTATCGCAGTGCTGGGCTACTGATGCCCTTTTTCAACACCTGGCCTATTAGCCTGGAAAAAGGCCAGAAAAAAAGCTAGTTTTACCTCCCATAGATTCAGTGCACATTCAAATTCACACATTTTACACAGTGTTCACCAAACCAGGCCAGGTTCACTCATCCCAACACATAAGAAGCTAGCAGTTCATCTGAGACTTTATTAAAGAAGAACATAAAAAAAAAGAAGCCCATCATGAAAGCATGCACACATAGTGCATTCATCATTAGGGGTAATTATATTTTCTTAGACAGCAATTTTATGTTTCATTATATTTATTTAGACTGTGGCACTGCAATACTACCACAGAACTCCAACCCCATGCAGGCACCATAGTACTACAGATCCCTAGCTATTTCTATGCAGCCACCTAAGCACCAATCACCCTCTAAAAGGAGTGTAAAACATACTTTCCCCGCTGCTCAGAGCCAGTGTGGGACACTGCAGCAGACATACATCTAAGACCTAGAGCTGAGTGATCGTTCAACCGCTGATCGGTCAACTCGTGGTCTTTTTCCTGAAAGAGCAGTGTCCGTCAGTTACCTCTCCCCGCAGGGATTCCTCCCTCCTCTCTCTGTTGCCCCAGCTCTCATTGGAAGGACAGACAGGGGAAGGAGTGGGTACTGGAGCCAGCTGTTAATAAAGCAGCTCAGTGGATCCCGACAATATTGTTGGGGACCTTAATGGCTGCAGTGCAGCTCTACATTTACCTGCTAAATGCTGACTTTGGGTCATAGAAGTACATTAGTAAATGTACTCCAGTGATTCATAAGAGAAGTAATGCCCAAAAAGTTACAGCTTTACAACATAGCTTGCAGATATCAGACCTCAGCATAATATCGGATTCTAGCCTTCAGTTCACACAGTGTATTCTCTGCAACAGACAGGGAGGGAGCATCACTGAGTAAAGACAGAGGGTGTCTCCTTTTTTCTTGTGAATGGAAGCTGCCAGGAGCAGAAACTATCACCTTATTACAGCAAAGTGCTCACAGCAACTGGATCATGCAGGACAGTAAGTAAAATCACAGGGCTGTCCTGTAGGATCCAGGACACTTGACCAACTTAAATTGGTCCTTTCTGTGGCTGAGAACACACAGCTGGGGGTCACATTGTAGATAGGAAGCATCTAAAACTGTAGACCCCAGACCAATTTGTTGGCACCTGCAAGCAAAAGAGTAGAGCCTTAAGTTACACTATGGACAGAAAGTGTCTGCACTTGTAGACTTTGGCAGCCATTTTGTTGGAGTTTGCAAGCAATTGAGTAGAGCCTAGAATTACAATGTGGACAGAAAGGGTATTTCAACCCGAAAAAAATAAATTCAGGGAGGCTCTCCTTAGTCTGATGCACTCCCTTTTATAGGGCTCTCATGAGAAAGTTACGTCTAATTGGGGCACAGGCTCCGACAAAATGGATGCGGGGTCCACAACAATACACTTTCTCTCCACAAGCATTAACCTATTGCTTTTAGGCTCCAACAAAATGTCTACCACGGTCCTCAGTTATAGACACTTCTTGTCTGCACCTTGACCTATACCTCTGCTCTAGTGCTGTAGTAGAATAACAGTGGTAGTCACGTGATCACTGTGTTCTCAGCTACAGGAAGCAGCAATCCAGTGCATGCACAGCACCGATTACTCACATTCCCTTATTTAATGAGCAGTAAGTAGACATTAAAGCACTGTTTACTCATACTAGTGATCCGGGAGACTTTTTACCGGGCTCTCACCCATTATTTGTGGTAGTTTGTTATGTAAAGAGCATGTCCTGGAAAATGCGTATGAAAGTAGCCTGAGGGGTTCCCAGTACAGGAGACAGGCTGGGGGTCCTAACTGTCCCACTATAGATATCCACCTTATATGTACCGGTAGTTTCTGGTTTTCAATTGATTCTTCTTACTCTGCTCTAGTGGCTTGATTGCCGTTTGATTCATTATGTATGCAAATTACCCATCAAATGTTTAAGAGAGCTTTAAAAGTAAATCTTATGCCAACATTTAAGGTTTGGTATGGTTAAACCCCTGTTTATTGTGTTTTCTCTGACTCATTGGGTATTTACCTTCACTTAGCAGGAAGTGAGGGAACTCTTCTCTTAAATGAGAACTATAGGGTCAGTGCTTTTCCCCATAGTTTTCTTTAGGGTCACGGGAGGACACATACTAACCTCCTCCCGTTACCCAAAACTCAGTATATTGCGGGCTATATACTGAGAGTGCCGCAGCCTGGTCGGATCCCGACAATACTCTCTGGATCCACTTAGCTGTGTGAGTGACAGCTGGCTCTGCCTATCTAGAGGCAGAGCCAGCTGTGGCCGCCCCGCCCCTCGTCCTTCCATTCCTCCACTCAGCGCTGGAGGATCGGAGAGGGGAGGGGGGAATCCCTGCCGGAAGTGGTGACTGACAGTCACCGTTCACTGCAGGGAGATGATCGGGAAGTGAGTCCACTAGTCTCTAAATGTGCAGTAGTTTGTAAAGATTATAGCCATCTGCATACTGTATGCTTATTCATCAAATATAAGCAAAACCAACTGGGGTTTTTATGGTACAATAGTAAACCCGGTGCAGGGAGTCCTCGTGGCACTGTTAAGAACAATTGATATGACAAATGAGATCTAGTCCGTAGAGATGGTTCTCTTTTGATGCCTCAAACAATTCCTTTCAACAAGTAGATAATACTTCTCACGTTTCTTTCTGCATCCTTCTAAATTAAAAACACCTGAACTGCATAAAGTCAATCTGTCAAGCAAACAGAACAGCTGTTTGACATACTTTATAAAGAAACTGCCCACTATGACTCTCGAGCTTTGTACTAGCTCTGGGACAATCACAACAGCATGAAAATAGATAACTGAATGATATGTACATTACAAATATTATATGCACAAAGTGAAATTAAAGTGACACCAAACTCAGGAGTTTCATCTTAAAAATGCATTCAAGCACCTAAACTATTAACAAAAATGTATCCTATTTGTGCATCACTCGGCCATAGATCCTCAAATCATCTCTGAATTGGTACTGACACTGTCCTTCCCTCTGGAGGATGGCTACTATTGTTCCCCATGGTCCCTGTGTGTGTTGTAAAAAAGCCACCACTCCAAGCTCGCTCCTGTGATGGACTACAATCTCACATTTAGTTTACTAATTTGTATTGAGATTGTAGTCCATCATGGGAGTGAGCTTGGAGTAGTGGCTACAGGGACCATGGGGAACAAAAGCCTACAAATAGCCAACCTCCAGAAGGAAGTACACTGTCTGCACCAATTCAGAGATGATTTGAGGATCTACAGCCCAGTGATACACAAATATACAGCTTTGTTAATAGTTAAGGTACTTGAAAGGTTTTTAAGAGTCAACTGCTGAGTTTAATGTCACTTTAAGTCCTGGCTTGAGCAGTAGGAAAAACGCTTTTAAACGCCCAACACAATAAATCCCATGACTTTCAAGGGCCCCTATTCACACCTGATTAGAAAAACGCCAAACGTGCAAATAACTGCACGCTGAACCCGCCTGTGCAAACAAGCAAAAACTATACGGCCTAGGTGTGAACCAGGCCTAAGTATAATTACTCCAATACAGTTACCCAGAACATTCTTGTTAGTTGAAAAGCTTTGTTGAAGTTCCCCTGTGCCCCTCCTCCCCCCCCTCCTGGTCCTCCACTGGGCACTCTCCCTTTAATCTAATATAGAGTGACTCCATTCTACTGGAAAAGGAACTTCTCAATATGGATAATTTGCCCTTTAGCAAAAGGCAGCGGTGGAAACATTTCACACTGTTCTGTATAGCATACATTATTATTATATAGCACCAACAGTTTGTGCATCGCTTTACAACATAGGGAAGACATTACAATTACAATACAATTCAAGCCATGATGATACGGAGGGCAAAATATAGGTGAGGCAGAAGTTACTAGGGCAGAGGGAGCTCTATCTGTCCAGAAATGTTGAGGGCTAGGGATAGTGTGTCTGATATGCATCTTTTGTGTTAAAAAGTAGGTGCAGTCAGTCTAGAGCAGCAAACTGGCAGACAGTAGAACTCTTTAAGGGAGAGCATAAGTAGGTGTATTTTGGGAAAAAATGGGTTTCCCTTTAGTTATATGGGCAAAACTGACTGAAATATTTTAGGTACCTTGTTTTTTTCTGAAAGTAGGTGACAGTACTGTCTTCTGAATGCCGGGAAACCACAAGTCAACCACCCCTGAACAGCAATCCACTATGGGCTACTTTTCAGAGGGTGGTAAAAAAAGTCAAACACAGAAACCTGTGTTTTACCATGCTCACCATTTGCAAGCATTATGCCATATGCTCAGTGCAGGGCTGCAGTGCGTGGACAGTGGGGGATGGCGGTTCTACTCAAAGGTATGACCTGACCAGCAGGGGTGGCAAGAGATGGCAGATTTGTGGGGGTAGGTTCATTTTCTCACATTTTGTGAGAAAGTGGAATTACCCTTTAAGCCACATGAAGAAAAAAAAAACCTTGCCCCACTAAATGGTATTTAAAAAAATTTTTTTTTTTGCATTGGTGCATGTCACCTATCGCAGTGCTGGGCTACTGATGCCCTTTTTCAACACCTGGCCTATTAGCCTGGAAAAAGGCCAGAAAAAAAGCTAGTTTTACCTCCCATAGATTCAGTGCACATTCAAATTCACACATTTTACACAGTGTTCACCAAACCAGGCCAGGTTCACTCATCCCAACACATAAGAAGCTAGCAGTTCATCTGAGACTTTATTAAAGAAGAACATAAAAAAAAAGAAGCCCATCATGAAAGCATGCACACATAGTGCATTCATCATTAGGGGTAATTATATTTTCTTAGACAGCAATTTTATGTTTCATTATATTTATTTAGACTGTGGCACTGCAATACTACCACAGAACTCCAACCCCATGCAGGCACCATAGTACTACAGATCCCTAGCTATTTCTATGCAGCCACCTAAGCACCAATCACCCTCTAAAAGGAGTGTAAAACATACTTTCCCCGCTGCTCAGAGCCAGTGTGGGACACTGCAGCAGACATACATCTAAGACCTAGAGCTGAGTGATCGTTCAACCGCTGATCGGTCAACTCGTGGTCTTTTTCCTGAAAGAGCAGTGTCCGTCAGTTACCTCTCCCCGCAGGGATTCCTCCCTCCTCTCTCTGTTGCCCCAGCTCTCATTGGAAGGACAGACAGGGGAAGGAGTGGGTACTGGAGCCAGCTGTTAATAAAGCAGCTCAGTGGATCCCGACAATATTGTTGGGGACCTTAATGGCTGCAGTGCAGCTCTACATTTACCTGCTAAATGCTGACTTTGGGTCATAGAAGTACATTAGTAAATGTACTCCAGTGATTCATAAGAGAAGTAATGCCCAAAAAGTTACAGCTTTACAACATAGCTTGCAGATATCAGACCTCAGCATAATATCGGATTCTAGCCTTCAGTTCACACAGTGTATTCTCTGCAACAGACAGGGAGGGAGCATCACTGAGTAAAGACAGAGGGTGTCTCCTTTTTTCTTGTGAATGGAAGCTGCCAGGAGCAGAAACTATCACCTTATTACAGCAAAGTGCTCACAGCAACTGGATCATGCAGGACAGTAAGTAAAATCACAGGGCTGTCCTGTAGGATCCAGGACACTTGACCAACTTAAATTGGTCCTTTCTGTGGCTGAGAACACACAGCTGGGGGTCACATTGTAGATAGGAAGCATCTAAAACTGTAGACCCCAGACCAATTTGTTGGCACCTGCAAGCAAAAGAGTAGAGCCTTAAGTTACACTATGGACAGAAAGTGTCTGCACTTGTAGACTTTGGCAGCCATTTTGTTGGAGTTTGCAAGCAATTGAGTAGAGCCTAGAATTACAATGTGGACAGAAAGGGTATTTCAACCCGAAAAAAATAAATTCAGGGAGGCTCTCCTTAGTCTGATGCACTCCCTTTTATAGGGCTCTCATGAGAAAGTTACGTCTAATTGGGGCACAGGCTCCGACAAAATGGATGCGGGGTCCACAACAATACACTTTCTCTCCACAAGCATTAACCTATTGCTTTTAGGCTCCAACAAAATGTCTACCACGGTCCTCAGTTATAGACACTTCTTGTCTGCACCTTGACCTATACCTCTGCTCTAGTGCTGTAGTAGAATAACAGTGGTAGTCACGTGATCACTGTGTTCTCAGCTACAGGAAGCAGCAATCCAGTGCATGCACAGCACCGATTACTCACATTCCCTTATTTAATGAGCAGTAAGTAGACATTAAAGCACTGTTTACTCATACTAGTGATCCGGGAGACTTTTTACCGGGCTCTCACCCATTATTTGTGGTAGTTTGTTATGTAAAGAGCATGTCCTGGAAAATGCGTATGAAAGTAGCCTGAGGGGTTCCCAGTACAGGAGACAGGCTGGGGGTCCTAACTGTCCCACTATAGATATCCACCTTATATGTACCGGTAGTTTCTGGTTTTCAATTGATTCTTCTTACTCTGCTCTAGTGGCTTGATTGCCGTTTGATTCATTATGTATGCAAATTACCCATCAAATGTTTAAGAGAGCTTTAAAAGTAAATCTTATGCCAACATTTAAGGTTTGGTATGGTTAAACCCCTGTTTATTGTGTTTTCTCTGACTCATTGGGTATTTACCTTCACTTAGCAGGAAGTGAGGGAACTCTTCTCTTAAATGAGAACTATAGGGTCAGTGCTTTTCCCCATAGTTTTCTTTAGGGTCACGGGAGGACACATACTAACCTCCTCCCGTTACCCAAAACTCAGTATATTGCGGGCTATATACTGAGAGTGCCGCAGCCTGGTCGGATCCCGACAATACTCTCTGGATCCACTTAGCTGTGTGAGTGACAGCTGGCTCTGCCTATCTAGAGGCAGAGCCAGCTGTGGCCGCCCCGCCCCTCGTCCTTCCATTCCTCCACTCAGCGCTGGAGGATCGGAGAGGGGAGGGGGGAATCCCTGCCGGAAGTGGTGACTGACAGTCACCGTTCACTGCAGGGAGATGATCGGGAAGTGAGCAGATCGGCGGCATGTTTCTACTCACTTCCCGATCGATGGAGCCGACCTGTGACAGCTTCTTTGTCACAGGTCGGCTCTAACTATGAGGATGAGTGGAAATTACTCACCTCATAGTTCTCCTTTTTAAAGGAGAATTATGAGGCGAGTGATTTTCACTCAGCCTCATAATCTGAGCCGACCTGTGACCATGAAAATGTCACAGGTCGGCTCAGTATGTCGGGAAGTGAGGGAACACATACCGTCGCTCGCTCACTTCTCGATCTATCACTGCAGAGAGCCGTGACTGTCACGGCTCTCTACAGGGATTCCCCCCTCCCCTGTCTGATCCTCCAGCGCTGACTGGCAGAACAGACGGGGGAGGGGGCGGGTACAGCTGGCTCTGCCTCTGGATAGGCATAGCCAGCTGTCAGTCACACAGCTGGGGTGATCCAGACAGTAACGCCGGGATTCGTCCCGGCTGCGGCGTCTCAGGTATACTGAGCTTTGGTTAACGGAAGGACACTAGTTTGTGTTCTCCTGTGACCCTTAGGAGAACTATGGGGAAAAGCACTGACCCCATAGTTCTCCTTTAAGGCCATACATTATGCATTTTACTTTCTTCTATCTAAAAACAGTGTGGGTTGTGGAATCCTCCCTGCTGAGCTATTGTATTCTAACAGCAGCGGGTGTGCCACTGTCAGATTACCTCCACAGTGACTGCAGCTGGTTGGCCACTTTTTTTTTTAGCATGTAATTTTTATTGGAAAAAAAAACAAAAAACTTCTGCATACATACAGAACGCATAATAAGAAACGAAACATCCCCATAACTGAGCGTTGACTAACATAGATGAATATGAACAATCAATCTTAATGTTTGTGTTAAACCACAATCAAGCCTTACAGCCCGCGGGGGGTAGGGGTACACTTGAAAAGAAATAGGGTCTAGATATGAGCATAATGTAGACATATAAAAATATCAATATTACATTTTAGTACCTAAGAAACATAGATATGGACACAAGCAGTGCCATCAGCCTTGCTATGTAGCATTGGACATAAAGGGATCAGTCTGGAGGCATCAAGTATTGGCAGCCTACAGGACATCTAGTGCACCAAGTGATCCATCGAGTTTTGAGGTGAGATACCACTTAGTGAGTTGAAATGTCGTCATAATTTCCTTCAGTCGGTTTGTATGAAGCTCAGTCACTAGGAATGTGGACCAGGTGGCAAAGAAGTTTGCAGTGAGGGGTTGGTTTATCTGCGCATCTAGCAGGTCAAGGGACATCAGTTTGTGTAGGAGGTCTTTTACTAGTTTTATTGTGGGGGGGCTTGGGAGCAGCCATTTAGTTAGTGTCGCCTTCTTTGCCACCAGTAAACATAAGTGTTCCCATCTAGATGGTTCACGAGGGACAGCTATGTCTGCCGGGGTAGCCGTATGAAATAGGCTTTTCCTTTTTTGGGAATGAGACGAATATATGCGTCTTGAAAGGTGTCCGGGTATGTGTGGGTGGATAGTATGTGTTGGTATACCTTGCCCAAAGTGGGGGCTACATCATCCGATAGGAGGTGATAGAATTCGGCCGAAAAGCCATCAGGGCCAGGCTGGTTGGCCACTTTTGTGTGCTCTGTATTGTAAAAAAAAAGGTTTTGTATGTTTTTGCCTGCATTGTAGTGTGCTGGCAACCTATTCAAAACGATTGAAATTCTGTGCTAAAATGCACCTTAATCTGTGTGTGGTAACAAACCAGAAAACAATGCAAACTTGTGAATTTAACCTTACAGATTTCCTAAACCTCTAACGTGATGTGTGTAGTGTAATGGTTGTCCAATGTATGCAGGTGCATCATAATGTACATTGTATGTGTGTGTACGTGAGCGTACATGCGGGGGTAGGGGTCTTTTGTTAAGTTTCCTTTTCATGCGGGTGATAACTCCCATGGTGACAGTATATTACAGCTGTGACAGGTCCTCTTTGGGGAAATACCAGTCTAAAAAGCCCCACCTTTCCCCTTAGGGGTGGCGTAAGAGCTTGAGAAGTTCTCATTTCCTCCTCTGTTGCCAATCTGCAATACATTGAACCTGGACATGCTCAGTACTTGGTTCCAGGTTCAGTAACAGTCTGTTTCTCACCGCTCATGGGTGCTGGTATGACCTGCAGATGGCCCTGCTTGAATCAAAGTAATCACCCGCACACCAAGGTCAAACGTGTAAAAGGCCTTTATTCAGACGTTAAACGTATATTGTATCACCAGTGGACAGCAACATTTTGGAACCATTAAATGTACCTTCATCAGGCAAATGTTTGCGTGATAAAGGGACCTTTAATAGTTCTGAATTGTTGCTGTCCCCTGGTGTTACCATGTATGTTTAACATCTGAATAAAGGCCCTTTACACGTTTGACCTTTGTGTGCGGGTGATTACTTTGATACTTGGGTACCAGGTTAGTTCACAAAAACTCAAGATCAGCAAACATGAAAATTCTTCCAAAGAGAGGGAAAAAGGTTATCTCCAGAAGAAGTTTCCCCATTGAAATTTTTCTCCTTCATTAATGTTCTGGTGATAACTAAAAAACTGGGATTTTATTTTTATTCCCTATGATAATGGTCACCACTAGGCATGCATCGATACCGATACTAGTATCAGTAGCGATGCCGAGTATTTGGATCACACTTGCCCAAATGCTCCGATGCCTAGCCCGATACCTGAGCTTCTGGTATCAGGAAGCTAGGCGGCGAGTCATTACGCGCTGCCCGGCTTCCTGATTGGCGAGGAAGCTGGCTCCATGCTCCCTGATTGGTTGGGAAGCTGGCCAATCAGGAAGCTGGGCAATGAGTCATTACCCGCCCCCTGGCTTTCTGATTCGCCAGAAAGCCGGCTTCATGCTCCCTCGTCACCAGCATGGAGGCGGCATCCCGGGCAATCAGAAAGTCGGGCAACGTGTAATGACTCGTTGCCCGGCTTCCTGATTGGTTGAGAAGCTGGCCAATGAGGAAGCCGGGCAACGAGTCATTACACTGCACCTGGCTTCCTGATTGGCCAGAAAGCTGGCTCTATGTTTCCTCGTCACCTGGTGACGAGGGAGCATGGAGACAGCTTCTCTGCTAATCAGGAAGCTGGGTGGCAAGTCTTTACACGCCGGCCGGCTTCCCGGCTAAGCAGGAAGCCAGGCGGCGAGTCTTTACACGCCTCCTGGCTTCCTTAATGGGACTTCCAGTATCAGTATTCGGTATCAGCAAGTACCTTAAAAAAAATGTCAGTGCATCCCTAGTCACCACAAATAGTGGATCTCCATAATGAAGACACATACAGCAATAAACATCTTAACAGAGGTTCCAATCCCTTTTTACTCTTTCCAAAAGTTAAAAAAAAGGTATTGGCTTCACTTGTACTTTAACTGATCAAGTATAACACATTTTTAGTGGGCCAAGATGCTACACACATTTCTTTTTCTAGAGGGGATTTACCTCCTTTGTAAGATGTAACTTGAACTTTGAAGTCATAAATACATCAAAGGTTTAGAAAAAACTTGTGTGTATGGCCTCCCCTATTCATGCATGAAGCAGTTGACAGTTGGGGTGGCTACAGTGATCTTTTTGCAAACCACAGTGCAAACACCTACTGGAGTCTGCTTGCACACCTTAGTTTATCTGTACAGTACTTTGCTGACCTGAATAACCAGGTCTGTGTTACACACAAGAAAATTCAACCAGGTCTCTTCCTGGTTGCTGTGTAATCCATTCTTTTCTGCATTCTGTACCTCTCTAATGGATCAATCATACTCTGTAGCTAGCTGCGAGCAGACTACAACCAAGAAGAGGAAGCGACCTGGTTGTTTTTTTGCATACACGCATAGTTTCTAGTGTAAGCCATGCCTTTTTTTCTGCAAATAAGGTTTGCATGCAGGACCTGGAGTGCACCAGCTAACATGGCACTTGCCTTTGAGGCAGCTCCTGACTTGAAGAGCATCTATCTGCCCTTGCATTTTATGGTCTGAGTCGCTGCAATGAAGGTGCAAAAAGGATTATTTGCCTAGGAAAGAATTCCCTCCAAAAATCTTTTTATGTGTTGCCCAAAATGATGTGCACACTTGTGTATTTATAAACAATTTGTAGACCCATTCATGCTTTGAAACTCCGTGTATGTTCGTTCTGTGCGAATAGCTGCAAAAAACAATACAAAACACAAAACAAACTTTATTGGTATCGTTTCTTTCAAAGTTGAGTTTAATATCAGAAAATAGCACATTATGGCCACTAGATGGTGCTCATGAGCATTGTAAATGAATACTTATTTTCGGAGCTCCATCTAGTGGCCATAATGTGCTATTTTCTGATATTAAACTCAACTTGGAAAGGAACAATAGAAATAAAGTTTGTTTTTTGCAGCCATTCGCACAGAATAAACATATGCAGAGTTTTGCAGGACTACTGGGTCTGCAATTTTTTTCTAATAAATACTCACATTAGTGTAAACATATAAAAGTTCTAAAATACATTGCCTTTTGTATATTCTGCATTAATTAGATTTTGACAGAAAAACACAAATATACAAGAGAAAAAAAATCCACCTGTTTTACTCTTGACCTTTTTTTTTCCCCAGGTGTTTAAATATGCATAATTCCAGGAACAGAAAAGGTCATTCAGATGGTGCTTGCGCTCAGTATGGAACAGAAGAGGATGAAGGCTCCAGTTCAGAGCGTAGGAATATGGCTAGTCCGGCAAATATAATGGATGAGAAAGAACAGTCTATTGTCATCTCTGATAGCGACAGCTTGGTATGTATTTTGAAAATGGCAATACGTCTTGACAGTAGAATATTATTTTAAATGTAGGCTAGTAGACTCCAAATTCCAAATTAAAATGAATGAGTAGTACTGTAAATGATCTTTTAATCTGCACAGTGTTTCCATTTACCAAAGTAATTAAAGTATAATTAAACTCTTGTTTTTTTGCATATATCCACTGCTAACAAGCAGTGGATATATGCAAAAACATAAAAAAACCAAAAAGATAATTATTCACCCCTGTCTCCACGGTTCGCTCCTGTTTGAAGATCTTGAGCAGCCGAGCAGGATAATGGGGCAGGTGCATGCGCAGTAGAGATCTTCAGCGGGGAGAAGAGGAGAGACACCGTGTAAAGGTGCCCATACACTGCACGATTATCGTACGATAATCGTATGCGATCGGGTTTTCGTACGATAATCGAGCAGTGTGAACGGAGACGTGCGACCGTTTCTACTGTACGGTCGCACGTCTTCTGTCGAACCAGCATGTTCGAAAACCAGCCGGGAATCGTACGATTCTCGGCTGGTTAGAACGGTGCTCGGAAGATAAATGCTGAACGGGCCGGTGTGCGCACGCGCACACTGCCCGTTCAGCATTGCGGTCATCGGAAGCCCGCCCCTCAGGGGGGCGGGCTTGCGATGATCGAGAGTGCGATCTGCCTGTCCAAGATAGGCAGATCGTACGTTTTTTTAATCCCTTTACAACCATCGCAAGACTAAAGTCTTGCGATGGTTGTAGAGTGTATGGCCACCTTTCGACGATGCACGCTGCCGGGAATGTGCACGTCAGACAGACACCGTGGGACACAGAAGACACAGCAGTCAGCACTGGATCGGAGACCGGCACCAGTGCTGGAGTGATTGCTGATTGGAAGGAAGAAGATGATCGGATCAAGAGGCTTCACTTAGGGTAAGTCCTTACAGCACAATTACAATGGTGAAAAAAAAAATGCTGCTTTAATATCACTTTAATTGTCATAGTATACACATGGCAAATTGTGTCCATAGGTTTATTTCGATTATTTTGTCTGTTTATATTTTTACATATTTGAAAACTCTTACATAGTTTTTTCATCTTGACCATATTCGTGAGTGCAGTATAGCTGCAACAATATTAGAGCTGCAACAGTTAATCGATTTAGTCGATTAAAATCGACGATTGAAAACATTGGCAACGTTTTCGATCATCGATTAGTCGGCTATCTATTGATTACCCTGTTCGGGGCTCCACGCGGGGCCTGATTCACACGCTGCGCCCGACGTGCCCACGCCGCCGCATAAGCCACGCCCACCGCACAGGCTGAAGCCGCGCACGCCGCTGGTCTCCTCCTCGCCGTGAGCTCCCTCGCCCGCCGTGAGCTCCCTCAGCCGCCGCATAAGCCACGCCCACCGCACGCTGAGGACATGCGTCTGGCCCTCTCCTCCTGGGGAGTTTCCCAACTCGCAGCTGCCCGCCGACGACCAACAACACCGCTGACAACACCGTCATTCAAAGTAAGTCGAGATCGTTAAAATGTATTATTGCTGGGATTTGTTGTTCCTCTATAGCTGGTGGTATTCTCCATTGCCCTGTATAATGTATTATTGCTGGGATTTGTAGTTCCTCTATAACTGGTCAGTGGTAATCTGCATTGCGCAGTATAATCATTATACAGCGCAACGGAGAATACCACCAGCTATGGAGGACTACAAATCCCAGCAATGATACATTATATACAACACAATGCAGAATAACAGCAGTTACTTTGGTGCTGTATAAATGTATTGCTGGGGTAGTGGGATTTGTAGTCCTCTATAGCTGATGGTACATTGTGCTGTATATGTACCATCAGCCAGCAATACATTATACACTGTTTGTAAAATGTACCATTGATGGCATTTGTTGTATTCCTATATAGCTGCTGGTATTCTGCATTGAGCCGTATAATCATTATACAGCGCAATGCAGAATACCACCAGCTATAGAGGAATACAAATCCCAGCAATAGTACATTGTACAGCGCAACACAGGATAACACCAGCTAGAGGACTACAAATCCCAGCAATAGAACATTATACAGCGCAATGCAGAATAACACCAGCTACAGAGGACTACAAATCCCAGCAATAGAACATTATAGTATAATGGACTATTGCTGCGATTTGCTGTATTCCTCTATAGCATTGCAACGCTGTATAATGTACTATATTGCACACCACACTTTTTTTTTTATTTCCACCGCTCCAAGCTTGCTCCCGTGATGGACTACAATCTCAATACAAACTAGTAGTCCATCACTGGAGCCATTTTTTTGTATCCGATTAACCGATTAATCGAACTTAATAATCAGCTAACTAATCGATTTATGAAAATTATTGTTAGCTGCAGCCCTAATCATGTACAGCTTCCTCTACCTGATTCCTCTCCTCTGTTCATCTATGGGCACATCTTGTGGGGTCCAATATCCTTATCACCAATGTTTTGCTGTTAATCTCCTCTTTATACTCAGTGATATCCTCCCGCAGAATTTCAGAGGAAACAAAACAGAGGGGCTTCCATTGCGCAGTATGTTAAAAAAGTGGTTTTATTCAAATAAAAATCAGTATACACGGAAACAGCTTTGCAATGCTCCAAAGTACCTATTGATCCAGCCAGAAACCCAATGAGCCCCTAACTTCCTGTTATTGGTTGATAACACTGCGTCTGCTACACTGAGATTACAAGGAAAGTTTTCACCCCTGTTCCTCACTCCTGGACTAACCCCCCCACTCCATGTAACTGTGATGAGGAGAGAACGAGGTGTTCTGTAGTCCAGACTACAGAACACCTCATATTGATTGTCAGTCAATAACAGGAAGTTTGGAGCTGGCAGGATCAACTGTTTTTTTTTCCAGTACTTGCAGCATTTTTAAAAGACAAAACATGGAGAAATTTACCTTTTAAGAAATGTCTTTGCCAGGTTAAACAGAAAACAGTCTTCAAAGAGGCAAGGATTCCTCACTTTCAGATTAAAGCACATAGAGCTACAGGTCTACAATTTTTAAAATATTGTTTTTATGAAAATAAATACAGTGCAGATAAAATATGTACGGCAAAGATATTTAAAAAAAAACAACAATAAGCAACAGCAACATAAATAGAATTAAGGGTGCAATGTGCTTATGTTGCATGGTCTTTGCAAGAGTTCATTTGGATTCAGAGTAAGTCCATTTTCATATTCGGCTTTTGCATCCCTACATAATTTTGGTGGTAAACGAGAGTTTAGCTGCCCAAAGCAGCATCTTTTTGTTGACCCTCTGGAAGGTGTCGCTGAGCCAACCCCCACCCAATCAAAATGGTTGAGTGGTATGATGTAGAATTGCTGAAGTGTTTTTATTTTACTTTGGTGGACACTCCAATAATGCCAATTGTTCTAACTAGGTCAATATATCCAGATGACCATGTTCTTCAGTCTCATAATCAATTTTTTTTTGCAAAGGAATAAAGATCTTATGCTTCATCAGGAGATAAGACTCCCATCCACTTTCTAAACCTTGTAATGTAGGAGTGTGTGATATTTAACTATTTGTTATTCTCTTATTGTGTAGTGTATTTATTGTTAATAATGTATCTCCATTACCATAAGAATTATAAAAACTGTATGAAACTTAACTCTCGGCAGTTTATCTATATGTCATTAGTATTGATCAGTAACCTTAGTGTGAGAGGTGTGTATTCAGCCAGACTATTTATCACAGAGACTTTACATCCATTAACAGACTTTCCAGACTCTTAAAGGAGAGCTATAAGGTGAGTGATTTGCACTCTTCCTCATAGTTAGAGTCGACCTGGGACAAAGAAGCTGTCACAGGTCGGCACTATTGATCAGGAAGTGAGCAGGAACATGTACCGATCCTCTCACTTCCCGATCGTCTCCCTGTAGTGAGCGTCCCCCACAGGGACCCCCCCCCCTCTGTCCTCCAGCGCTGAATGGAGGAACGAACGGGGGAGGGGGCGAGCCAGCTGTCACTCACACAGCTGGGTGGATCTCAACAGTATTGTTGGGATCCGTCCCGGCTGGGGTGCTCTCAGTATATCGCGGGCTGAGCTTTGGGTCACGGGAGGAGGTTAGAATATGTACTCCCGTGACCCTAAAGAGAACTATGGGGAAAAAAAACTTGTCTTTTTGCTAGATTTTTTACGACCCCAACTGACATTTAATGTTATCTGCTCTACATCTAACTTGGGGCTGGTTTCTGTCAGTTGGGTTGCAAACTGCAATGGGGGTGCAAACAGGCATTATATCTCAATCTAAATGGTTTTGTCGTTGACTTGCAAATCTTGGAGAAATAAGGGTGGCATTGCATTCAGCATGACTTCCTCATCCTGCCTACACAGTCTGGGGGTCGTCCGGTATCATTATTGCCACAGCCACATATTAGGCATTTTATAGTACAATAACTGTAATACACCGACTGGGCCTAGGACAATGTGTAATGTACAGCAGGACCTTTGCAAATGGGCTAAATAGAAAAGATGAGACTGTTAACTAACAAAAAAATTATATTTCTAAGCTAAAAATTGTGCGGGACATTTATCAATTCTTTTGCATGGCAAAACAGGGGCAGGGAGACAAATTGCGAGACAGATTTATTGCAAGGTTACAGCTTGAGTCATAAATTCCTTCCTCAGCTGTTTGAAAGTAGCACTGCCACTGGGAAAAAAAACCTGACCCTGACCACTTCTTAATAATGTTTGTTTAGAGTGAAAAATCTCTTGCATCCTCTGCAATAAATCTGTCTCAAAACGTTGCAATACAGATACACAGGTCTGTAAACCTGCCACAGAGACTTTCCTAATGGAGAGGCAGTCTAATGTGCAACAAATTCTGTTGCTAGTCATATATGTATATAGAAGATGTCTTGCTGCACTCCTTACCAGAAACGATAATCTGCAAGATGCATGTGGGTGCTCGTAGTTGCCACAGATGGCGCCGTGATATACATGTAGTTTTCAAAGGATGTCACCAGCACACCATAATCTTATGTGCAATCAGCAAAAGTCCATTTATTGATAAACAATTGCTATTCAAATGCAAGCAGAATGAGCCTGATGAAGGGGACCTGTGTGGCCGCGAAAGCACTTGCATTTGAATGGCAATTATTTATTAATAAATGGACTTTTGCTGATTGCACATAAGATTATAGTGTGCTGGTGACATCCTTTGAAAGCTAATCATAAATGTTCCCCTGTGTGTTCTTCCAAAACAGTGAAAAACAAAGATACCCAAAATTGCAAATAACTTTTTTCTTAATAAAAGTTAATCAATTGGGAGTTGAACTTATATGTATGTGTGTGTACATTTTTTTTTTTTACCATGTCATTTTTCAAATTACTACTATTACACATGGGCTAACAAGCCCTCAAATGTGATAATGACAGGTACGCATTATAGAGACTTAGGGTTTATTAGACTTTCAGTTTCCTAGCACAGCCCCCCATCTTCTTGGGCATCATAGTCCTCTTTCCTTCTGAGGGTGTCTAATTACTGTCTGTGTTGGCCCAGCTCCCCCACACCTCACCTCCCTATACAATCTTTTATGGACCTGCCGGGGGAGGAGTGAAGAGTTTCACTTGAATATTATAATATATTATAGAGTTTCACTTGAATCAGCTCTGGAACTGCTGAGGTAGCTGACATCACATCCAAGATGGTAACACCCAGCAGCAGCCTCAGGTCTTGCGGATGTCTTTACATCAGAGGCTTTTACAGGTAAAAAACATGCATAAAATATGATAAATGAACATACAATCTTGGTCTGGTGGCAGGGTCTCTTCATTGTTTCCCTGCTATTCTATATTTAGAATAAAAAGTATAAAGTTACAGATATCAGCAATGCAGGCGTTACTTCACGTCCAAATAATTGTACCCAGAATACATTTCTGCTGAACAAGGAAGGAAAATAGCCATATGATCTGTCTATACCTTATTGGTATATGTAGATGAGTGCAGTGTATGGACGTTCTACTATTGTTGCTCTGTACCAGACCCATGCTTTTATACATCACGTGACCACTCTGTGCATGGCTAATATACAATGGGGGGAATTATTCAAAACTGGAGCAGTTGTCCATGACAACCAATCAGCGTTTCTCTCCAATTTGTTCAGTTACGATTTGAAAATGAAAGAGAGACGCTGACTGGTTGCCCTGCACAGCTGCTCCAGATTTTGTCTGCTCCAGTTTGATAAATTCCCCTCAATCTGTCTACAACTGTGCGCTTTCTATTTTTACGTATGTTTGGCTTACACTTCAGTATTCCCGGTGCATAGAGAAACACATCTTTTATACTGTATATCGGAGATACATGGGAAACAGTGGTTCTGTCTTAACTGCTGGCTTTTCCGCTCCCAGTTGTGATGTGAACAGAGCTTAATACCATTAATAAATTGAACATCCATTTTACATCACTGAGCTAAGACGACAGTCGAGAAACTAATTAAATGAAAGAATTAATTAAAACATGAAAGCATCATTCTTGAGAACCGTTCGCCTACAAGTATGTTTTCTGAAGCGCGCTATGGAGTGACTTCATCCTGTTTTTCTTTTTCAGGTAAAGATTGCTCACAGCTGATGAGCGTTTCAAAATATCAGGCATCAATAAAAACATAGAATTAGAAAAATACCAATTAATTTGCATCTTTTATATTTTTTACAGTGGAACAGATGTTCAACATATTACATTTATTTCACACGGTTTCTTTTATCTCCTTTTATTCCAGAAGGATTTACATCTTCCTAAATTATCAGTGAGAGTATTTAACACCTTGTTTCTGTTGTGAAAACAAAGTTGTTAGACCATTTTTTGAGTAAAAAATTAATAAATTTGAAATAATTGTCATTCCGACACATAAGTTTAATGCTTAATTAACTTTATGAAAAGCTGACAACACGTAAAAAGATATGAATTAATTTGGTAATGTTTAAAATTACGGTATAGAAATAATCAACTCCTTTACTGAATGCTGACGCAGAAGAGCATATTTATAAAGCAGTGAATGTGTCATTCAACAAAAAGATTCACTTCAAGTGCATTTTCCTGCTGCATGTGTTGTTCAGTGACAGTGATTGATTCACCACTGGGAAATGTTTGGTGAAATTCACCTTTACTGCTTTATAAGTATGCCTCTTAGGTCTCGTTCACACCTAGGCGTATTGCATATGCGCGTCTGTCGCGGTAAAAAAGTCTCGCGACCGTCGCTCGTTTCCGAAGGCTACTTGGCTGTATCCCAATGGAAACGCGCAACAAAACGGCCCAAAGTAGTACCTGTACCTTTTCAGGCGTGGGCCGTTTTGTAGCGCGTTAGGGACGGGCGGAAATACGCCAAGGTGGGAACGAGACCATTGAATACAATGGGATTTAGATTTTTGAGCGTTTTGTAGAGCGTTCGTCGAGCGTAGAACGCGCTACAAAACGTTCAGGTGTGAACGAGGGCTAAAAGTGTATGTATAACCATATTTTTTCTAGTTTGGAAATGAGAAGAAATTTCCCCAAAGTGAGTGACTATTATACCCATTGGATGGTTTACCTCAACCTCTTTCCCCGCAAACAACTCTAACATTTTGGGTTTCCCCTCACTTTCTGTCTGGGTGACAGTAGTTGAATGGAAACATATGGGGCTGTGTCTCCCCATCAGGGACACAGACAGCAGTAAAAAGTTGACAGAATCTAAGGCCCCATTCACATGTGGCGTTCTGGGTTTCTTGCAGCAAGATCCTACGGATTTCTGCAGCAGGGATCCTAGGTGTCCCATTCAGATGACAGACTCCCATTCAAGTAAATGACAGGGTGACAGCGGCTGCATCTGTAAGTGGCAGTTCACATGTAATCATACATATTATGATTACATTTGGTTTGGGAAAGAGGACTGTTGCTGGATGCAGGATAGATGCGTCCCGGGACATTAATCTATTGTAAATGCTGTGGCATTACCACGGTATAATGTGGCATCAAAGTCACCCAGGACTAGAGCAAGAGGGGCTGAGCGGCTTCAGGAAAGTACTTTTACCAGGAAAAGCTGGCTTTACAACTCTTTCCGGGTTTTCTGAATTATAGTTGGGATCCTGGAGCCGGGAGATTTCTAAGAGAACTGGGAGGGATGAAATCTCCATTCCTGGGTCCAGGCTTTAGTGGTCACCAGCACCAAAAGATTGTGCACCTGGGCACAGCCCTTTATGAAAAGGATGCTGTTTCATGTTGAGGGTTCCACCTGGGAGACAGAGGAGGTGTGCAGGAGTCAGGAGGGCTCCAACCTGGAACCAGTCTGTGTCTGCAGGAGTGTATCACCTGTGTGGTGAAGAGACTAGCCTGTATGGCAAAGAGGACAAGAGCCTGTGTAACAAGCGTGTTGGATACAATCTGTATGTGAAAGGTTTTGTATAAAGGAAAACCTGAAGTCGGTGAGACTTTACAAAGGTTATGTTGCTTACAGAAAAGCTGTATGTTATGTTTGAAGACCCCTGCGAGGGAAACACCTGTGTGGACTTTTATATTTTGAATTAATAAAAGTGGGCAAAGAAGCCCTTAAAAAGACGTGGTAAGTGAGTGAAAGTGTCCTTAACGCACTACTGTTTGGAGCTAAATCTCACAATACATATAATCGTAACATGCATGTTTACATGCGGACTGCTGCTTACAGAAGCAGCCGCTATCACCCTGTCATTTACTTCAATGTGTGCAGTGGTCGCATCTAAATGGGGACATCTGTCATTCCTGCCACAGGAATCTGTAGATTGCCCTGTGTGAACGGAGCCTTAAACTGGATATACACAGTTAGAATTTCGAACAAACCAAATTGATTTCGGGACTTTCGCTCGACTTACTAATTGTTGATGCAACGAAATCAATGATTGTGGTTTTAGTTTGAAAACCTCTATTCATTCCAAAACCAAATGTTAAACAAAAATGAAAATCAATCGAAATTTTGAATGATAGTCGCCAAGCCTCTTATGGTATTATCGATCGTTACGACGGGATTTTCCCTACAAACGTATACCTATGTATACCTTACTTTTCTCTTCCACACCAAAAGTTTTACCTTTTACACACACTGTGAGTGTGCTAAATCTATATTCTACTAAATATATACTGTTTGTATTATTGGTACACTCCAGTAAACATTGAAACTGAAACTGATTTTATCCAGACGTAGCTATAGTTCACTAGGCTATCCCGCTGCCAAAAATTGCCTTGCCAGTAATGTGGTTTTCTGGGAACGCCTGTGAATATGCAGTCCAGATAATCCCAGTCCTGTCCACTCTAATGCCACACTGTCTCTCAGAGATGGAAAGGGAAGTTGAAACGCACATTATTATCTTGTCAGAAGTGACAGTTCCTCCTAGCAGTGCATGTGAGAAAGTTAATATAGATGAATGTAAATTGAGTGACCATGTGTACTTTAGCAGTGATTTGGAGTTTGTTTTTGCTGTTTCCTGTTAGAAATTGTATCCCAAAAGGTTGTGGTTTGAAGGGACTAAATTAACCAAAAAGTCCTGTTTAAAGTGTTCTTTACTGAAATTTAGTTTTTACTATACTTAGGTGTGTCTTTCACTTAGCCTTGCTTAGGTATGTTTAGTGTATTGTGGGGTTATAGCTAGGTAGACTAGATAATGACATGCAGCATTTCTGCATGGAGTGCCCTCCTTGGGCGTCTGTTATATCCAATCATATAAGATTTTTATTATTATGTTGAAACCTAACCTGGTGCCCAACCTGCAGCCTTTTGGCACTTTTTGTGCAGCCGGGGCCCCTGTGTGTTTTGGCGCCTACTCGGGACACTGTAGGGAAAATATTCTTTAGACCTGGCTTCTATTACTTTCAGGGGAATTATTAATTTTAAATCATCTGATGATGCCAGACTCATAGGCATCCACAGCTCTCTTCCTGAGGGCCTCAAAGAGCTTTATTTATCTTAGCATGAGGAATCCACACAGATCAACAGCATGGGGAACATGAGACCCTAGATCAACCTTTATCAACCAGGGTGCTGCAGCATCCGGGGTGCCGTCTTGGATCATCAGGGTGTCGTGCAAAAATTAAAAAGTTGCTAAAATTCCAACCAGCTACCCAGTGGATCACCTTTTTATTTTGTTATGCTAGATGCTGATCCTGCCTTGACGGAGAGGGGCAAAGGAGGGACAACCAGGATGCTGTTACGCAGGCTGCCAGCATCCCAGAAACCGTTGATGTCATTGGTTGCTAGGGAGCCGGTGGCCCGGATGGCCCTCACCCTTCAACGCTAGGATCAGTATCTTTCTTGCCTGCTAGCTACGTGAGACCGTGGTTGGGAAGTAAATCAGGGGGGTACCCGATGTGAAGGTAGGACTTGGGGGCTCCTGATTCAACAGACAGGGGATTCTAAAGGGAAGGGAACCCCATGTCATTTTTTGTGTTTTTTGTTGTTGTTTTGTTTGGGAAGGGGGGGGGGGAGGTTGTGTAGGGTCCCCCTTTTAAAATCCATACAATCTCAATCTCTCAATCTAGTAAAAGGGTCTGATTGGAATTGGGGACGACCACATGTAGTATTCAAATATTTGTTAATTATTTTTTTTACATTTTAGACTGGGGTGGCTCAAGATTTTGTATATTTTTAACGGTGCTGAGACCGAAAAACCGTTGAGAAACACCATTCTATGCCTCATGTCAAATTTTATGTGTCATTTGTTCAAGTATATGGTATCTGTAGGCCCTTTTTGATTTATGAGTTAATGTTTGCCTGTTTATTTATGTTGAAATAGTCAATAGTTTCTGTGGGGTGTGCTTAGTTTTTCACATGACTGTATTTATTTGCATCAACATCATATGGATTTGGTTTTTATTTTGGTGTGTTTAGTACGTATGCCTAGTATAAATATTGCATCTAAACATTCCTTTTGTGGTTAACATGAAAATAATGGTTTGCTATTTAGGTTCTTAGCACAATATTTTATATCAATTAACAAAATGGAAAGTAAACGAACAGGAGAGAAATTCAAATCAATATTGACCACCCTTTACAGTTAAACAGAATCAGTTATTTTTCTATGTGCAAGTGTACCCAGTTTTTGAAGGAACTCGGCAGGTAGGTTGTTCCAAACATCTTGGAGAACTAAGCACAGATCTACGGATGTAGGCTGCCTCAAATCTTTCTGTCTTTTCATGTAATCCCAGACAGACTCAATATTGTTGAGATCAGGGCTCTGTGGGGGCCAAACAATCACTTCCAGGACTCCTTGTTCTTCTTTATGCTGAAGATAGTTCTTAATGACATTGGCTGTATGTTTGGAGTCGTTGTCCTGCTGCAGAATAAATTTGGGGACAATCACATGCCTCTCTGATGGTATGGCATAATGGATAAGTCTCTGCTTGTATTTCTCAGCATTGAGGACACCAAGGATCCTGACCAAATCTCCAACTCTATTTGCAGAAATGCAGCCCCAGACTTGCAAGGAACCTCCACCATGCTTCACTGTTGTGTGCAGATGCTCATCATTGTACTTCTCTTCAGCCCTTCAGCGAACAAACTGCCTCCTGCTACAGCCAAATGTTTTAAATTTTGACTCATCAGTCCAGAGCACCTGATGCCATTTTTCTGCACCGCATTTCCTATGTTTTCGTGCATAGTTGAGTCCCTTAGTCTTGTTTCCATGTCGGAGGTATAGCTTTTTGTCCGCAATACTTCCATGAAGACCACTTCTGGCCAGTAGATGAGTATACCTGGGTCCCACTGTTTTTCGCCAGTTCAGTGCTGATGGCACTACTGGACATCTTCCAATGTCAAAGGGAAGTAAGCATGACGTGTCTTTCATCTGCTGCATTAAGTTTTCTTGGCCGACCACAGCATCTACGGTCCTCAACTTTACGGTTTCTTTGTGCTTCTTCAAAAGAGCTTGAACAGTACATCTGGAAACCCCAGTCTGCTTTGAAATGTTTGCCTCGGGGGGACCTTGCTGATATAACTACCCTGTGTCTTGTTGCTGTGCTCAGTCTTGCCATGGTGTATGACCTGTGACATGCAACTATCTTCCATAACCTTCCTCACCCAGTTTTAAGCCTCCTTCACAGCTGTTTCTGTTTCAGTTAATTACTGTGTTTCAACCTACATATGAAATTGAGGATCATTAGCACCTGCTTGGTATAATTGGTTAATCATACACCTGACTCTAATCCTACAAAATCCCTAACTTTGTGCAAGTGTAAAGCTGGCCATACACTTTACAACCATCACACGACTGGAGTCGTGCGATGGTTGTAAAGTAATTAAAAGTTCGTACGATCTGCCCATTTTGGACAGGCACATCGTACTTGCGATTATCGAAAGCCTGCCCCACAGAGGGGCGGGCTTCCGATGACTCGAATGCTGCACGTACGATCGTTGGATTACCAGCGATTATCGTACGATAATTGGCAGGTGTATGGGCACCTTAAAGGAGAACTATGAGGTGAGTGCTTTTCACTGACCTGTGACAATGAGACTGTCACAGGTCGGCTCAGTAGATCGGGAGGTGAGCGAACACATACCGGCGTTCGCTCACCTCTCGATCCTGTCACGGCTCTCCGCCATGACAGCGGAGGGGCTGGATTCCCCCCGATCCGATGCGCCAGCGCTGACTGGCGGAACGGACGGGGAAGGGGGCGGGTACAGCTGGCTATGCCTCTAGATAGGCAGAGCCAGCTGTCAGTCACACAGCTGGGCGGATCCAGACATAATTGTCGGGATCTGCTTCAGCTGCTGCGTCTTAGTATACCGCGAGCTACTGCGGCGTCTAGGGTGACGGGAGGACGCTAGTTTGTGTCCTCCCGTTACCCTAAGGAGAACTATGGGGAAAAGCCTTAACCCCATAATTCTCCTTTTAAGAATCGATGCTGGCTCACCGTCCACTCGTCACAGACGAGTGGACGAGTGGATTTTTCGAGCCCTGTATATATACATACATACATATATTATGAAGAACTCTGGGCAGAATAAAACCTAACCCTTGCAGTGGTGCTACCCCCGCCCGCACTGCAAGGGTTAAGTGCTCGTTTTAGTCTATGGGTATAAAACAAATATACACTCTTTATATATACAATGAGGATAGATCAGTTGCAGGGAGACATAGGGAATTCTGGTGAGTATTCTTATGCCCTCTGCCTGTTTTTCTTTTTTTTCCCTTTTGGAAAAGGGGGGTATAGCTTTCAGACTTTAGTTCCTTTTTAATGAATATGCTTGTTCATTTTTCATTTTGACTTGCAAAAATAGGCATACCGTTTTTGCACATTTGCAAGGGCCGTTGTAAAACAAAAAAGTACTGTAAAGGTGCTCATACACTGCTCGATTCTCGTACGAGAATCGGGCGAAATCCCAGTGATCGTACGAGAATCGAGCAGTGTGAACTAAGACGTGCGACCGTTTCTACTGTACGGTCGCACGTCTTTTGTCGAGCCAACATGCTTGAAAACCAGCCTGCAGGGCGGGCTTCCGATGATCGCAAGTACGATCTACCCGTCCAAGGTGGGCAGATCGTACGGGCTTTTAATGAGCATACGACCATCGCAAAACAAAAGTCTTGCGATGGTCGTAAGGTGTATGGGCACCTTAAAGCTGTGCTATCAAGGGAATTGAAAGACACGACCAAAAGATGCGCCAGGATAGTTTTTGTTGACTTGGAAAAGTAAATCTGATGTGTAAATGTAGCAACACATCCCTTGTGTGGCATTTAGCTAAACAGGCTTACCAATTCAGGTATGTCTGGAGACAGCAGCACATGAAGGAATCACACTTTTTTTTCCAGTTACACAAAAGCAGGAGGATGAGCTTGGGATTTCTTGTTTTTCTGGCTTCACATACAAGGATGAGTCTACATTGTTGGCAACTTAAGAGAACGATTTCTACTCCATCCACGTTTTAGTTCTTTGAGAATGGGAGCTCTGCCCAGCCAAGTGTATCACTTTAAACCGCTATTGCATTTCCACTGACACAGATGATTAAGAATTTGCAGAATTTGAAAGTTTATGCCGTTTAAAGCAGGAATCCTTTAGGATTTAGTTTGATATAGGAGAACAGGGAAACTGCTAAGCATATGAAATGTGCTAAAAGAACACTTGGGAACTTCAAGGCAGAATATGCATGTACTTTGGAAGCTGGGTTTGCATTCTAATGGTCTACAAGAGCAATTATCAAATTCCTTATTTATTAAAAAATAAAGACAGGAAGTCAGCTGTGCCGCTTAAAAAAATGAGACGCATGAGCAGCGGTGAGAGGCTTACTTGAATTATAATTTCAGACACTCTGCTGGGAAAAAATGGTAAGCTTTTGTTTAGGCTCAAGATGGCAAAACGGCTGTTTTCCACCGTAAACCTTGATTTGTTTTTTCCACATTTTTTATCTACCATTTCAGACCACCTCCTTAAATTGTGAGATGTCTGACTTCGGTACTAGCATACTGATACTGTTTTTTCGGTATAGAGTACGAGTAATGATATTTTTTTTACGGTACTTGCCGATACCGTAATGACTCGCCGCCTGGCTTCCCGATTAGCCAGGAAACCGTCTCCATGCTCCCTCATCACTAGGTGACAAGAAGCATGGAGTCGGCTTTCTGGCCAGTCAGGAAGCCAGGGTTGCGTGAGCTGACATTTTTACTGGAGTTCTGCAATTACAGCTTTAATTTATCTCTTATGACAGAGTCTCTTTAAAGGCAAACAGGACTGCTTGTGTATGCCTTTACATTTTGTCCACATATATACGTAAAATGTAGCTATTTATTATAGGACTGTTCTGATGTCCTTCCACATTCAGACACACAGTTGGGTCAGTATGGGTGGAAAGTAATTAGACTTAGAGTATGTGTTTGGGATGAGGGGGGAAATGGGTATAATGAATGCCTATTTTTGAGTGGTCAGAAAATATAGTGGATAAGTGTGGCTTCACCTGTAGCAGCCCCTGTTCCCATAAGACAAGCAGGTCTACCCATACTTGGTTCCCTCCAGGACTTATTATGCGATGCTATGTTCTCTGACTAGGTAGCACAGGTGGGGGAAGAAAGTTAGGATTAGGAGTATCTGTGGCCTAAGGGAATGCAAATGTTCTCAGAGGATGGCAGGGATGGTATCTTGGCAGGAGTGTATCCAAAGGGATTTGTAGATGGATTGGTACAGGCAGCAGGTTGAGACGTGTTCAGTAAAACATGCAGATGTATATCCAGGCAGCAGGCAGAAACATGGTTGGTAAGCAGGCATTGGTTCGGTACACAGGAGATCAGATAAGCAATGACAACTAGTCATGCACATAAGTAAATCTATAACAAGGGTTGGGCACAGGGTCAATGAGGTATAAATCAGGTGCCCTAAGAAGGAAGAGCCAATCAAGATTCAAGGAAGGAGTAATCGGAGGGCATCACCTGGCAACAGGATGCTGAAAGACTGAGCTGTGGGCATATCTCACGTTTAGTTTACTGACTTTTATTGGGGGTTTAGTTTATCACGGGGATACCAATAGAAAACACAATGTTTAGAACGCACTCCTGTAGGGCAGACACAACTCTGGAGATTATCTACTGGTGGTGTGCGAAGCTCCTCATAACAGGGGGAGGGACCATGTGTACCAACATGAAACAAAATCTTTTTTGGAGGAGCTCTACTACCTGGAATCCCTTTTTGAATGCTCGTACAGTGATATTGAATCCTGTATGTATCAAATAAGTATAGAAAACCAGTCTTAAGAATGGAAAGGATATAGACTTACAGTTGTGATATGGGAGAATCTGCCCAAAATCTCTCCTGATCTCCTCTTCAGGATCTGTTGGTCAGGTCCTTCTAGCTGGCAGGTGAGAGGTGAGTGGCTGGAAAGGGGCTAAGCTGAATAGCTGGTTCCCTCCAATAGTCAATGTTGAGCTGGTCTAGAACATGTCTGCGATTGGTGAAGCAGCCCACGTACTCGGCTGGCCATTGAGGATTGGCCTAGGAAGAATTCTAGGGCATTAAGGCCCACTGTATGAGGAATAGAGGTATGAAGGGAACTTACATCTAAAGACACCCAACTGTACCCAAGAAGATGTTAAAAATCCAATTTCAGAAAGGAATTCTGATCTGCTAGATCATAGAGGGTTTGTAACACATCTCCATCTTTATCATCGAAGATATGAGTCACAAACTCTAGTTCGGAGAAAAAACTGGGGGTGTCGCAGCAGAGGGTGTTTTTGTAGGGATATTAGAATAGTGTCTTCTGAGGGTCAATAACCTGATGAATTTGTTGAGATCCTTGAAGAGAGTGAAGGGATCTGGTTTAGCATAAGGGGCAAAATTTAAGCCTTTCTTCAAGAGTGACGTTTCACTGGGGGTAAGAATGTGTTTTGACAGATTAAAAATCTGTCAATCAGTTCATCACATGCTCACACGATGACGTGGTATATGGGCTCACCTGTCCCTGTGGTCTGATATATGTGGGCCGGACCATACGTGCATTGCGAGCCAGAGTAGGGGATCACAGATGGCTCATTGAGAAGGGAGACCTGGAGCACAGCGTCCCGAGGCATTTTACAGCTAAACACCAAAAAAGAACTCAGGACCTAAAGGTGTTTGCGATTGAGCACATCTCCACTCAAATACCGCCATCTGAAAGATTCCGCTGATTATGCAGTAGAGAGACTTTTTGGATCTACAAGTTAAACACTCTGGCCCCGGTGGGGCTGAATGAAGAACTTGAGATCCACACGATTCTATAGTCCAGCACACACCCACTTAACCATTAGTGGACCTGATATCCGCTTCACCATTACATTATTATACAATTATATCAACTTTCATCCCTTGCCCCCCCCTCCTTTTTTCCTTCCTTCCCCCTTCTCTTTGTGTTAGGTGACATTAGAGAGTTTTTTTATTTTGTAGAGGTACTAGCACAGAGGTGCGTTTTTGTGGTATTGTGGTCCTATACGTACATGTGGTCCCCACTAGTGGCACACGGTTTGAGGACATACACACAGGGGTTGGGGTACACCTGTGGCTCTCCACCCGTGGTAACATCAGTGCAGATATGCATTTTACAGCTAAACACCAAAAAAGAACTCAGGACCTAAAGGTGTTTGCGATTGAGCACATCTCCACTCAAATACCGCCATCTGAAAGATTCCGCTGATTATGCAGTAGAGAGACTTTTTGGATCTACAAGTTAAACACTCTGGCCCCGGTGGGGCTGAATGAAGAACTTGAGATCCACACGATTCTATAGTCCAGCACACACCCACGTAACCATTAGTGGACCTGATATCCGCTTCACCATTACATTATTATACAATTATATCAACTTTCATCCCTTGCCCCCCCCTCCTTTTTTTTTTCCTTCCTTCCTTCCTTCTTCTTTTTGTGTTAGGTGACAATAGAGAGTTTTTTATTTTTTATTTTGTAGAGGTACTAGCACAGAGGTGCGTTTTTGTGGTATTGTGGTCCAATACGTACATGTGGTTCCCACAAGTGGACATACACACAGGGGTTGGGGTACACCTGTGGCTCCCCACCCGTGGTAACATCAGTGCAGATACAGGCCCGAGCACCAACAATTAATAGTGTTTTCATTTTTCATTTTTGAATTTTTATTTTTTATTTTTTATTCTTATTTTCATATGAATGGAAATTGTTTTTAACTTTTGTTTTAGAGGTTTCTTATGTATGTAAAATACACGTCCCCATTATGCATCCCTTATTTAATTGGGGTCATTTTAATTTTTTGTCATCAAGTACCCTTATTAAAATGTTTTTAAAATATGGATTTTTAACTTACAACTACTTGAACTTTCCTGGTCAAGGAAAAGATGTTAAGCTTTTTAGATAGACCACAACATCCCCATAGACATTCTCCTGTTAATACTGTTCATCCGACAAAAAGATATAACCTGTCTCATGACAAAACGTGTTGTATTAGCCTGATGGACGGAATTCTCCAATAATTGGACGAGGCTACGATATAAGTTCCTCCCCTCCTTCGAGTAACAACCTATCACAAGGCGAATCCATTACCCACTCCTCCCCCTTGTCAGTTTTTAAAACAGACCGGTTTCCCGCGATCTGCTTGATCTTGTGGCTTGACAAAGAGTAATCTCCTCGAAACGCGTAGCCGTCTACCCACTGTGCACTTCTATCCCCCGTTTAGTCCTCCGCGACTTTCGTTGTCGGCGAGACCACCGGACACCCCGAGACAGCAGCCTGACTGCATTGCCAATACATACGGCACCAGGCGCTTCAGCGCTGTTCGCGGCTCCTCGCTCTCTCCCTCACACTCTCCCTATCCCAGCCGCCGCGGCCCGGCCTGGCCAGCCGAGTACGTGGGCTGCTTCACCATCGCAGACATGTTCTAGACCAGCTCAACATTGACTATTGGAGAGAACCAGCTATTCAGCTTAGCCCCTTTCCAGCCACTCACCTCTCACCTGCCAGCTAGAAGGACCTGACCAACAGATCCTGAAGAGGAGATCAGGAGAGATTTTGGGCAGATTCTCCCATATCCCAACTGTAAGTCTATATCCTTTCCATTCTTAAGACTGGTTTTCTATACTTATTTGATACATACAGGATTCAATATCACTGTACGAGCGTTGTTTAAAAAGGGATTCCAGGTAGTAGCGCTCCTCCAAAAAAGATTTCGTTTATCACGGGAGTGATCTTGGAGTGGTGACTACTTTACAACACACACAGGGACCATGGGGAACAAAAGTAGCCACCCTCCAAGGGTAGCTTGGAAGGAAGGAGAAGGAAGAACAGTGTCAGTACCAATTCAGAGATGCTTTGGGGATCTACAGCTGAGTGATACAAAATTAGATACATTTTTGTTAATAGTTATGGTACTTGAATGGATTTTTAAGATATAACTCCTGAGTTTAGTGTCATTTGAACATCCTGCGCGGTTCTACCTTTTCTAGTAATAGAGGATTAGATTCTGGGGGGAGTGCGATTCCACCTGGGGTTTATATTGGTACAAGACACAGGGTGAATATTGAGGATTGTAAATGGATACTATTGAATGAGTTTTTGATCACAAGGTGTTGGATTGACGCAGTTTATATGGATTTTTAATTTGAGGTGTTATTGATTGCCATGATTGCATTCTGGGATAGGAGCGATGCTATACATATTTCCTATTGCTGATATCTTATTCAGACATTTAAGCAGCAGCATAGGTTCAGTACATGAAAGGCCTACTCTGAAAATAAATTGCAGCATATACTGCTTAAAACTTGGATATATCTTTCAGCATTGATGGTGCCTTTCCATTTGTGCAAGCTTCCCATTCCATACACATTAATGCACCCCCATACCATCAGAGATGCTTGCTTTTGAACTTTGTTGATAACAAGCTGAAAGTTCCCTCTTCTCTTTAGTCTGGAGGATGTGGCGTCCATTGTTGTCAAAAATAATGCCAAATTTATAATTCGTCTGCCCACAGACAGTTTTCCACTTTGCAACAGACCATTTTAAATGAGCTTTGGCCCAGAGATTCATGTTGAGGTAAATTATTCTGAAATTGTTCAACAATTTTTAGATGCAGCTTTTCACAGATTGGTGAACCTCTGCCCATCTTTAATTCTTAGACACTCTGACTCTCTAAGATGCTCTTTTTATACCCAATCATGTTACTGACCTGTTGCCAGTTAACCTTATTAGTTGCACATTTTCTTCCAGCTCTTCCTTGTTAGTACCACTTTCTTTGCAACTTTTTGTTTCCCTGCCCCAACGTTTCTGAGACTAGTTGCTGCCATCAATTTCAAAATGACCTTATTTTTTTCTGAAAATTGTACATGTTCTCATTTTAAACATTTGATATGTTTTCTATTTTCTGTTGTGAATAAAACATGGGTTTATAAGATCTGCAAATCATTGTATTCTGGTTTTATGTAGAGTTTACAAGGCGTCCCAACTTTTTTAGAATTTGAGTTGTATTTGGGTTTACATACACTTTAAGTAATATTAGTTTGCCTTTATTATTCACCCTGATTAAAGTTATTTTTTTTAACTCCAGGCTCACTGTTATAGTCTAGTTCTGTGAGGTCCCTTCCTTCTCTATCAGTGTAATTAAAGTCTAGGCATTGAAATAAGTAAAAAGGTCAAAAGAGAACGAGCTGTGAGAGCTGGAGACATGGGTTGGAAAGCAAAATCTTCCTAATTTTGCTAAGAATTGCAACAATGAATTTACAACTGACTGTTCACTAATGGACAAACAAAACGTATGCACATGTAAGATAAACAATACTGTAAACGCAATTTTACAGTTTTTATGTATACAGCTGCATTGTGACAAAGTTAATGTCCAAAATTCCTTAGATACAAATCAGATTGTAATGGCGTACATACTGCTGAAATATTACAATCTTCCCTTCATATTCAGTACAATGGCATTTTTATTTTGTGTGCTTTTACTGACTTTATTCTGTTCTGTTACTATGCAAACGATGTGGTTACCATGGAAACATAGTGACATTTAAATATTATTTTACCTGAAAGTTATTTTATTTCAAACATGCTATTTTCTATACCTGACAAAGGCCTAAGTAAATTATAGCCTTTCCTCTTGTAGGCTTTTATAGCATTGAAAGATGGCTTTTTTTTTTTTTTTTTTTAGGAGCTGGAGGAAGAGGGTACTTCTCAGAAAAAGCAGACTCGCCATCGGAAAACCCTGGCAACTAAGCGAAAAATTGCACGTAAGTATTTTGGGAAATGGTGTGAGATGGAAACAGGTTTTTGTGTTAACTATTGTAATTTTTCAGCAGTTAGGGTGACCCAAAAACATTAGACTTTTTCATCAATTCAGTTGCAAGGGTTGAAGAGGGACACAAACATTTTTGTGTAGTGTTGCACTTTTTACATGGATATGTGGCCTGTCAGTCATGAGATTAGTAGTAGCCTGTGAGAATTCTGATATGAATAATGTGTGAATGAAATATTACCCTGTACATATGCAGAACTGCTCAAGTAGCTTCTTATAGGAAGCTACTTCATGCCAAATGGTGTGGTTCTGCCTAAAGACTATTTTATTGCTCCATTAGGACAGCTCGGAAGGCTTTGGGCATCTTTCAGCTCCCCACTGCAGCCTTACTTTCAGTTTTGCACAGTTGTACAGGCTCCAACTGCAGGAAGACAGATCGAGGTCACCAGACTGGGGGACATTCAACATCATCTAGCTCCTTCCTGATCAACCTGAATGTTTCTGTACTGCCCCTTTCATTCATTGGATTTTAGTTTGGACTTGTAATCACGTAAGCTGAGCATCGCATGTGGGCCTTGCCTAGGGTGGACTTCATGCAAATGAATTCTCCCTTGGAATGCCAAATTCCTCCAGACTGACATTTTGATATTTGCCTAGCTCTATCCAAGAACCAGCTCATTGCTTGCATGGGGGCTCTTGAGAAAAGTACTGAGACAGGGTGGTGTAATGTTTCCAGTAAGCAATGTACAGCACCCTGCTGGTCCCATAATCTGCCTGTGTTGCATAGAGAAGCACAAACGCCCAATGATATAACTGGGCCTAAAATAAGATCTGTAAGGAAAACAGGAAGGTTTTATTCCAAATTTAGTTGCATGTTGTTGGAAAAACCATAAAGAGATAATGGAATGATTTTCTAGCACTCACCAGGTCAGCACAGTAGAGGCCTGAGCGATTATATTCCATGGTGTTTGAGGAAAGTTTGTATCCATTGTTACATCCTTTGGCGGCTCTATAGGCGGTTTGACCTTTGGAATAACCTTTCCATTACCTTTTTTTAATGTATGTATAAACTTGTATACCAAAGGACATACAATTCCTGGAAGTACAACATTTGAACATGTACCTGTAGTCACTGCCATACACATGATTACCCAATGAAAGTATATGTTATGTCACTGACGAATGCGATTTTACCCTGTAATAAATGTTGCACGTCCTTATGTGTACTCAGAACTGGCTTCATCTGTTGATCCTTTGACACATGGCACTTGTAAACAAGTTTATCCAGTATTTTTTCTGTTTGTAGTTACTTTACTTTACATGGATGGCTCTTTGACATTAACCTTTTGTTCTGTTTTGAGAGCATCCCTTTATGTACAAATACCTGTTCATCCTAAAATACGTATATATGATTTAATTGCATAAACAGTAAGCATACATTTCAGCTGTCTTTTATTTCAGAGAAATTAATATATTTTGCTTTCAGATACAAACAAAATGTATTATGGCTGTTTTGTTTAATTGAACATCTGTTTGTAAAAGCACATTTTCTAGTAGGTGCTCACAGGGAAGTTACTCGCATCACAGTTTATTGATCCAACGTTTGCCATTTTATTCCAGGTATGACTGAGGAGGAACAGCTGGCCCTTGCAGTAAAAATTAGCCAGCAAGAACAGGCAAATCATGTGAAACACAGAGAAGAAGAAGATGAACTTTTAAGAAAAGCCATTGAGGAGAGTCTGCATGTAAATATACAGAATCATTGTTCTGAGAGTTTGTAATGGTTAAAACATCTGCACTGATCCCTCATTCTGTATTAAAAGTTAGAGGAGAACTATGGGGCAACCTTTTTTGCCCATAGTTCTCCTCAGGATCACGGGAGGACATTTACCGTGTCATTTACCGTGTCTTCCCATGACTCAAAACTCAGCATATAGCAGGCAATACTGTCGAGATCCACCCAGCTGGCTGATTGACAGCTGACCCGCCCCCTTCCCCGTCTGTCCCTCCAGTCAGCGCTGGAGGAGGGGAGGGGGGAATTCCTGCGGTGACTGACATCGGAAAGTGAGCGGATCACCTTCCGATCAATAGAGCCGACGTGTGACCATTTCAATGTCACACGTTGGCTCTAACTATGGAGATGAGTGTAATTCACTCATCCCATAGTTCTCCTTTTAATAATGCTAATCACCACCAAAATGAATGTTCATTCCTTAGTTCCCTTACCTTAATGTAGTTTCCTTGAAGGTTGCCAAAGAGCATTTATCAGCATTGAGGTCACCTTCGTGGAATGTCTAAGTTACCTGTATATGTTTGGTATTTTAACATTCTGCTTTTAAATTAGTACCTTGGGCAGTGCTAAGAAAAATTATTTGTCCAAAAGCTGATGAAGAACATACTGCTTGTTTTTCTAGGGGATGATTTAACAGAGAGTATTACTCACCTTACCCCGCAGTCTCACGAAAGTGGAGTCTTCTCTCCAGAACCAGATTATGGGCAGGCACTCCTATATCTTCACATACAATTTGGGGGCCGCTTGTCCTGCATTGTATGTGATGACATTAGCAAGAAGGTCAGTCACAAGATAACTAGTCCCATATTTCTGTATATTGTAAGGCTTAGATGGACTTGCATTTTCATATACAGCAGTATATCGAACCAAAGCTGCTCAGATTGTTGCATAGTTTGACCGTAGAAGGCATTTTCCAGGATGGCATATCTGTTTTGCACATTTGTAACAAAGCAGTAGACCAGGGGTCTCAAACTCAATTAACTTGGGGGCCACTCGACAAATTTTTTTCTCCCATGGGGGCCGCTTGCCAAATTTCATACTTTAAAATAAAATTTAACTATATCCGGTTTGGTACTATGGACACTAATACATACACAATAAGGCCCCATTAATATCTGTAGGTTTAGGTGCGATTAGGTATTCCTGCATCAGGAACTTGCGTTTTCCTGCAGCAGGAATCACTAATCTGGTGTTTAAAAGTGGCAGCTGTCACCTGCTCAAGTTAATGATCAGGTGACAGCAGCTCCATGGAAATTATAATACAGTCCCAGTCCCCCCCACCCCTGACACATATAAAATAACAGCCCCCAGTTTCCCCCGCACACCCACATGTGAAATGTAATACAGAGCCCCCCTCTCCTGCTTACCTTTTTGCAGGGAGGAGGCTGTGGGAGGAGGCACGATCCTCGGTGATTGATTAGTGTGTTCTGCAGCAGGTCTTACCAATCAATGACCGAGTGCCGACACAGAAGCAGCTCTGCGGTCTGCATTCGACATAGATGCAGACCGTGGAGCTTCTCCCACATGTGAGCTGGCTGCGGGCCACAGAGTACCGGCATGCGGGCCGGTACTTTGAGACCACTGGAGTAGACAAATAGGATTTTTTTTTCCAATGGTAATAAATTACACCTATTGGAAAACTTGTATTTAGCTAAGTATTCATGGATTATGGTGGATGCATGATACGTATCAACAAGGCAGTTTAGATGCAATTGCTCTATTGAGACACTTAATTAGCCACAAGACACTGCTAAAATTTGTCCACAAGCATTGGTCTGTGCTCTGTAGCCAGTATTAGCTATGAAGAGCTATTGTTTTAGTGTAACTTGCATTCCGCATTTGTGTTCCATACAATTGTGCCATACAAGAAGGTGGCTCCAACATTTAATGGAATGCAAATCATTTTAACAGCTAACCTAGAATGGTTTTTGTAGCTTTTAACTCATGATCATCTTCCCCTTTAGGGAGCATACCTCCCAGGTATTTGCTGCTGTCCTCATATTTTCCTGCAACGGTTGCTTTCCTACCTTATCTTTGTGCGTTGACCCCCCTATAGCCAGTAGGTTGTGTGGCTTGGGAAAGGGGGGGGGGGGGGGGGGGGGGGTTGGGTGTGTAGGAGAAAAGCTCTCAGGAGCTACAATTCAGATTTTCTGATTTCTGAGGTAGTGGAAGCTGTAAATTCACCTGCGGGTCATAGGTTTTCAACACCTATAGTAAACAATGATTTCTGCAAGCTGTAACATTTTGTTTACTAACATGACCTGTAACTGTGAAAATTCATGCAAATTCTTGGTTAGGGCTAATGCCAATTTTCTCTCCACAGTTTATAAAGCTGTACTGTTACCTCGCCCAATGCAGGGCTGAGTTGTGGTTAAATTAAGGGCTATAACCACAACATTTTACCATCCACAAACGCATGAATCTGAAGAAGTTCTAAAAGATCTTGTGTCTCCAAGGATAACATTTTGATCCCCTAACTATAAACTGTCTGCAATTTTTTTCAGAGTTGCAAAAGTCCTGCTAAAGCAACAGTTGTCCGAGTTCATGATTTATCTGAAGAGGAATCTTCTAGTGAAGAAGACATTGCTTTAGATGAAGAGCATTTGTCACAGCAGTCTCAGAGTTTAGGTCAAGACTCTTCACAAACCCCCAAAGTGTTTTTGAAACGTTTAAGTCAAGACATAGTAGAAAGTCCTAGTATTATTTTGTCTCCAAACTGCAAGGACCCTTTATCATGCACAGAAAGCTGCAAAGCATCTTCTTTATCTCAAAGTAACAGTAATGACTTTGCCAGTGTGTTGCCTTGTAAAGCTTCTTTAAGTCCTGTTTTTCCAGTAAAGTCTCCAAATGCACGTAAAATGATTCCCTGCAGATTACTTCAGGACAAAAGCCCAAGTTCTGTAAATATATCAGATGAAATAGAGGGCCACTCTTTATACTGTTCAGAAAGTACGCAGCAAGATTCCTCTTCATTGAGATCTATCTCAAATAAGTCTGAAGTCACAGAAAGTGCAAGTTCGTCACACAATGTCAGCATTTGTTTGAAGGAATCAAGCATGGAGAATGTCTCATTGAATAATAGGGATGCTCTTTCTGCGCATACCTGTCAAACGCCTGCTAATATGTTTGCCAAAAAACAGCAAAATGACAGTAGTGTCCATTACTACTGGGGTATACCTTTCTGTCCAAACGGTCAGGATCCTAATGCATATACCCAAGTCATCCTTTGTCAGCTAGAGGTGTATGAGAAAAGTTTGAAAAAATCTCAGAGACATCTCTTAGAGAAAACTGAATATGGTGAACCAGTTAATCTAGCTGCTTCCTCAGAAAGAAACGAACATGCAAAAGACAGCCAAGGCAGCCTAAGCCAGGAAGATACAGAGGAGATTATAGAGGGTGGTGACCAGCAGAAGCCAAAACAGAGTGTGTTGGAGACTGCAGAAGAGACTGATAGTTCAGACATACAGCTTGTTCCCAGCAAGAGGTCAAAGGCTTCTTGTAGCCATTTCCAAGAGGATGACCATTCCTGTCGATCTGAAGGCCAAGTGAAAAGTCAATCACAAGTGAGTGATGCAATTACTATTTATAAGAACATATATGCACAGACAGTATTCATATTATTTTGTCTTATTTGCTCTTTCTACGGTGTTAATAAATGTCAAGTGCCATAGATTGATACAATGAATACATGTTTCTATCATTATAAAATCTAGTCCTTATTTTTTTTTTTCTTTAAAAGAAACCACCATTGAATGCTTCCATGATTTTTGCTTCTGGTGAATGCTTGCATGTTTTTTGCTTCTGGTTACTCTTCATATATCACAGATCTCTCAGAAATGCAAACATATTCATTTTCTTCATTCTTTTATTTTTATGGAAATTAAAACTTTGCCTTTGGCCAGCCTGAGTGTTCTCAGTTGTAGTGTAAGGGCTCAAACTCTGCTAGGGAAATCCACTGAAGACCTTTTATTTGAGGCACAATAATGTATAGTTAAAAGGTATACTATCTCTTTATTAGATACTTGTCTTTGATGTTCACTCTCTCCACATCTGTTCTTCAGTTACAAACACCAGCACTCTATCGATCCTGGCACTCTGGGAACAGTTTAAAAAAACTGACAGAAAAGGAAAAAGAGTTTTTAAATACTAAAAAAGGGTCTAAAAAGGAAGGGAGACAACAAGTATTCAAAAAATCAAGCACTCAATATATCCCAAACAGTCCAACGCCAATTTTTTAACGCCACTTAGCTACCAGGCACTTTGTTCCCCAAGCCCTGTGTGAGCTTTATGCATTATTTTTCTGCATAGATTTTGCTATGTGCCGACAACTCTGCATTTAATATCTTCGATCTCCGCATCCACACTCCAATTAAAAGCCCTGCTGTCATTAATCCTTGGTGAACCTATCCTTTGGGTTCACACAAGGGTCCTCTTTCTCTAATTGCAATCATGGCCACAAACTTGACCTCATGTTCACTTACCTCTGCTCTGTGTTAAGGTTATCAAGATTTCTGTTATTAAATCTTGATTTAATAACAGAAATACAGCACAAGTCAGCAATTTAAATCCTCATTCTCTTTCTGACTCTTTGCAACCACTTTTTCCACCTTTGCCCTAAGACCGCAACCACTTATTACTTCGCACAGTCATTTCAGGTTTTCCCCTTTACCTGTGCATACCCTTGTTATGCCAGCAGGCGGCTCCGGCTTACCAAACATACTAAAATGTTTGTAAAATGCTTTCCCAGCTAGGTGAATGACATTGAAGAAAAACGCTATTAGGGAGTATTCCTTGAAATATATAAACATGCTTTTCCAGTGCTCAAGAAGGCCCTTTTACCTGCCAAGCGATCATAATTTCCATTCTCCTATTCACATAGTCCCATAATCCAAAACTATTTTGAATAACCTTAGGTCCCTACTCTATCATCCACATCCAGTCCATATTTTCTGTATATAATCCAAACACTTTGGCACACATTTTAAAACAAATCACAGTACTAGAAAAACCTGATTTTTGCCATGACCCCCACCTGACCTAATATTGGCAAAAAAAAGCTTTGTTTTGCTTTCATCAGACTATAGAATCTTCTTGCAGCTGAATTAAGAGTCCTCCACATATCTGCCAAGAGGCAGGTCAGAGTCAGCTAACCCAATCAGCAAAATCCCTCGATAGCTGTGATGAGCCAGGATCTGCAAAAAAGGCCTAGCATACATCTGTGATGAGAAGTTCCGGGAAGGTAGGAGAGGCAGACAGACCAGGTCAGAGGCAGCTGCAGTTTAGGAACACAGGTCTCTGAATAGCCCTCTTGGTTCCAACAGTGGGGGTAAGCATACTTACAATACTGCATGTGCCGAGGTGCAGGGTCAGCATATACACATGGCACAACAAGATCCTCAGAGTCTAGCTGTGTTTGCCAAATTGGGCAGCCGTGCCCTTAGCTCCCGGACACTTTACTGTCAAAATACCTAGATAGATCAAATAACATGAATGTGGTAATTTCCTTCCTAAGCTATAACCCATAGCTTATTGCATAATACACTAATATAGTATATTGAACATGTAGTTCTAGGGAGCAGATTTGTAGAATAGCTCTCTGGTCCCATAGCAAATTTACCTTCATGATAAACAGGCTTGTTGTATGTAAACCATATAAACCATATATACCATATAGGAGACACTGTGTTATACAAGCAGTTTTTCCCCTTATATAATTGTACTTCCACAAGGAGGACATTTTTGGATGCATGTAAAGGTGGAGGATTTTTATTACACTTCATCTTCCATAATAGATGGCTGTAGTGTCTCTTTTTGTTGTGAAGAATACAAAAAGCGTTATTTATAAGAATAATTCCAGATTTCGGAGTTCATGGAAATCTCGCCTGAACAATCTGTTAAATATTTAACTTCATGTCAAGGCTTAATATCTTACTCTTGTTTTGTTCGTGGATGTAGAAAACAGCACCTGTAAGGAAAAAATGTTGATATGTGACATTTAAACTACTACATTGCAAAGCCTAAATGAGAATGTATCATTAAACACAAAGCTTTTTAGACAATGAAGCGCTCTTAGATCAGTGTGACTATTAGGACGTGCCTTGTTTATCAAAAGGTTTGAAAGAGGACCTGTCTCAGACAGCCTGCACTGCACTACAGAATACAATTTAACTCAAACTGTCTCTAACTGTACTTTTCCAGTGCTTGTGTGTATTTGGTTGGCCAATACAAACTATGTGAAAAAGCTCCTGCCTCATACAACTACATAAATATGCCTACTGTTTTTTTTAATGGAATGTGAGCTTTGTTTACCAATTGCTCCCACCACTGCTCCTAAATGTATTATATATACTTCACGCATGTTCATATGAGCTGTTGCTATTTTGCCCACTGATCCTTTGAGTGTTCAGGGGGTAGCCACCACACTCTATTTGTAAGGTAAATGCTCGGGTGCTCATCCACAGAAATATCCATACAAATCCAAAGTAGGTATAGAAGCACTCATTGGTCTTGCAGCCAAGATAAGCAAAGCATCAGCATTTTATTGTCAATGATTCTGAAGGTGTCCATCTTGATGTTGAAATTAAAAGGCTGATGCTTTGAGCTCCCTGACCTGTGAGTGCCTTTATATACACCTCAAGACCTGTGAGTGCCTTTATATACACCTCAAGACCTGTGAGTGCCTTTATATACACCTCAAGACCTGTGAGTGCCTTTATATACACCTCAAGACCTGTGAGTGCCTTTATATACACCTCAAGACCTGTGAGTGCCTTTATATACACCTCAAGACCTGTGAGTGCCTTTATATACACCTCAAGACCTGTGAGTGCCTTTATATACACCTCAAGACCTGTGAGTGCCTTTATATACACCTCAAGACCTGTGAGTGCCTTTATATACACCTCAAGACCTGTGAGTGCCTTTATATACACCTCAAGACCTGTGAGTGCCTTTATATACACCTCAAGACCTGTGAGTGCCTTTATATACACCTCAAGACCTGTGAGTGCCTTTATATACACCTCAAGACCTGTGAGTGCCTTTATATACACCTCAAGACCTGTGAGTGCCTTTATATACACCTCAAGACCTGTGAGTGCCTTTATATACACCTTATATGTTACTATGCAAACGTTTTAAGTAGGTGTGGGAAAAATGCTGTAAAGTAAGAATGTTTTCAGAAATAAGTGTTAATAGTTTATTTTGATCAATTAACAAAATAGAAAGTAAATGAACAGAATAGGTATCCAAATCAATACAATATTTGGTGTCACCACCCTTTGCCTTCAAAACAGCATCAATTCTTCTAGGTACACTTGCACACAGTTTTTGAAGGAACTCGGCCAGTAGGTTGTTCCAATATCTTGGAGAACTAACTACAGATCTGTGGATGTAGGCTGCCTCAATTCTTTCTGTCCCTTCAATGTAATCCCAGACAGACTCCATGATGTTGAGAACAGGGTGGGGGCCAAACCATCACTTCCAGGACTCCTTGTTCTTCTTTACGCTGAATATAGTTCTTAATGGCATTGGCTGTATGTTTGGGGTCGTTGTCCTGCTGCAGAATAAATTTGGGGCCAATCACACACCTCCATGATGGTATGACATGATGGATAAGTAGCTGCTTGTATTTCTCCGCATTGAGGACACAATTGATCCTGACCAAAATAATTTGCAGAAATGCAGCCCCAGACTTGCAAGGAACCTCCATCATGCTTCACTGTTGCTGCTGACAGTCATTATTGTACCGCTCTCCAGCCCTTCCGCAAACAAACTTACTTCAACAATACAAACATAATAACTAAGATATATAAAAAGATGAATGTGCTTATCCTTAATCAGCATTATCGAGAGAGAGAGAAAGACGGACTACATATACACACAGATAGTTCTTAATGACATTGGCTGTATGGGGTCGTTGTCCTGCTGCAGAATACATTTGGGGATAATCACACGCCTTCCCGATGGTATAACATGATGGATAAGTATCTGCTTGTATTTCTCAGCACTTAGGACACCATTGATCCTGACCAAATCTCCAACTCCATTGGCAGAAATGCAGCCCGAGACTTGCAAGGAACCTACACCATGCTTCACTGTTGCCTACACTTCTCTCCAGCCCTTCGGTGAACAAACTGCCTCCTGCTACAGCCAAATATTTCACATTTTGACTCCTCAGTCAAGAGCACCTGCTGCCATTTTTCTGCACCCCGGTTCTTATGTTTTCGTGCATAGTTTAATCACTTAGCCTTGTTCCCACATCGGTGTGGCTTTTTGGCCACAAGGCCACAGAAAAATGGCAGCAGGTGCTCTGGACTGATGAGTCAAAATGGGAAATATTGGGTCTATATATAATATTGGGTAATGGGAAAATGGGTCTATATGTAGTCCGTCTTTCTCTCTCTCTCTCTCGATAATACTGATTAAGGATAAGCACATTCATCTTTTTATATATCTTAGTTATTATGTTTGTATTGTAATGTATTTACACTGTGTACTTTGTAAACCACTCTCCCCTCTTATTACAGACCTGGCCAGTCACTGTAGTAAGCCATCCACATCTGCTAGATCCTCAAATCATCTCTGAACTCACACTGTCCTTCCTTCTGGGGGGGTGGCTACTTTTGTTCCCATGGTCCCTGTGTGTTGTAAAGTGGCCACGGTTCCAAGCTCACTCCCATGATGGACTACAATCTCACGTTTAGTTTACTAATTTGCTTTGAGATTGTAGTATATTACAGGAGTGAGCTTGGAGTGGTGGCTACTTTACAACACACACTGGGACCATGGGGAACAAAAGTAGCCACCCTCCAGAAGGATGGACAGTGTCAGCACCAATTCAGAGATGATTTGAGGATCTACAGCTGAGTGATACACATATAAAATACATTTTTGTTAATAGTTAAGGTACTTGAATACACTTTTAAGATTTTAAAAGGTAAGTTTTTATTGTTTTGAGCACAAAAACAGAAAAATTCAAACAAACATAAGTGCATACAAATTCAATACAGTATAAAATAATAATACATAGAAACACAAAATAGCGTGGATCACAGGTACCATAGGCAAGAGATAATTTAACCCACGGATGGGTCATTCTAGGTTACATATCAGAAGGGGGGTGTTTGTAACAGGGATCCACGAGGGGAGAGGATAAGCACATTAGCAACCCGGCAAAGGTACACTTCGGTATGCTTCGTATGCTTATGAAGTAAGGTATGCTTCGGGGCCAGCAGTGGGTACCACAGTAAGCAATCTGGATTCACAGCATCAAGCTGAGTGACCCCCCCTCATCTGGACCCTCTAGTGTGAGCTCCCTGGCCTCCACCGAATCCCCCCAGACCCGGCCAAACTTGCGTATGCAATTCCGACTCATGTAGGTAATTTTGTAAATGGGTAGCAATCTATCTATTGTGTGTATCCATTGTCCCACCGTGAAGGGAATGGCTAATTTCTATCTTAGATTAATCTACCGACGAGCATAAAAAGCAACATGGAAAATAAGTCGTTTATTGGCCCTGGTTGTTTGTATAGTGTCTTCACAGCCTAGCAGGAAGATCCAGCTGGAAGCCTGTCACTGGGTTGATTGTGGAGAAGACAGATTCCCAGTATGGTCGAAGGTGGTAGCAAGACCATACTACGTGGAAAAACATGCCCATCTCCGCAGTTACAGTTGCACCTGTTACAGTGAGCGTTGGCTGTACAATATATCCTGGCCAGCCTGGTAGGGGTATAGTAAACCCTATGTACAAACTTCACTTGTATAAACCTTTCCCTAGGTGAAATTGCATTTTAAAGATTTAACTCCTGAGTTTAGTTTCACTTTAAGTAGTTGGGAGTTTGGAAAAAAAGCACATGGAAGCACTGCCAATTATATCCCAGTTTTAATTCTAAAGTTTTAGCCCAAAAGAAAGAAAAATACTGAAGCTATGTATATTCATAGGCAATATAATTTGCTTTCTATTCGTTTTAATGTGACTGTTTTTCTTTGTTTTAAATCGCGGGTGGAAAAGATTCCAGTTGTTCACTTTTGCTACCTGTAGCTTGCATGACAGGTACACATACGTTGTGTAGTTTCTTTTACTTTGATTGAAAGCTTTGTTGACTGATCTATTATGTTTTTGTTAGAAATGGTAAACAGTAGGGATTGTGTTTTTCTTGAACCTGATGCTTTATGTGTGGACAGAAGGTGGCGGCATTGCACCACTACAAACTCTATGACGAGAACTCCGTTTAATGAAAAAGGAACAGCTAGTTATGTACATTTCTGAAGATGATATAGAAAATGGCAGATATAAATATAATTTAATGTTCAATATATTTCTGTAGGGAGAAGTAACATTTGGGTTTAAAGTCATACAACATAATGCAAACATGTTTAATTGAACTTTTCTTTAGCGTTATGTTAGCTTATTTTTTTTCATACACAGCAATGTTTCCTGTTGGCACAAGCTAAAAGGTGCAAGCTTTATCAGAATTGCACCAAACAATGCACAGCAACTCATAGTTCATATTAGAATGTGTGCTTCTCTCATCTGACGTCAGTAAACCAAAATCAGATTGATGCATGTTCTCCCTGTGCCTGCGGGGGTTTCCTCCGGGTACTCTGGTTTTCTCCCACACTCCCAAAGACATGCTAGTAGGTTCATTGGCTCCTCTCTAAGTTGGCCCTGTATGTATGCATGTGAGATAGGGACCATAGATTGTATGCTCCATGAGGGTAGGGACTGATGTGAATGTGCAACTATGTAAAGTGCTGCGTAAATTGTCAGCGCTATATAAATACCTGAAATAAATAAATTACAATAGCTTACCGCTCTTATTAAAGAAAGCGATATTCATGATACAGACCGATATCTAAAAAGCCAATAGTTTGTACTGCGCGGCCAGCTGATCATCAAACTGTGTATAAACAGTCTCTTAGCTTGGCAACCCGCCTGTGCAAAGCTGGACCAGATCCTAGCATTGTCCACTCCTGTATATTAACTGATTGTTTAGCTGTCAGTGTCATGGACCTTAGCAGAAAAATAGAGTAGTTGTGTCCATCAGTATTCAACTCTAAAGCACAACTCCAGGCCAAACTTTTTTTTGTTTGTTTTGCACAGAGTGGGGAAGGAATAAAACCCCTGGCAAGTTTTTATTTGCAATCTATGTCCCTATTGGGTAGATTTCCCCTACTTGCTGTTACATAAAAAAATGAAGGTATGCAAAACTGTAAATCGACTTATGTAAAAAATTGTTTTGGTGTTTGTGTTGTGATAAAATGATACAGGTGTATATTTAATTGCAACACAAGGTATCACAACGCATGGCAATGAGTCACAAAGCTTTGCCTGTGGCGCTGCCACAGTTAATTTCATGTTTTTTTTTAAAAGAAAATAAATAAATAAAAAAGATCATGCACTGCGATGCGTTCTAACAACGCACTGCAGCGCATGTGCATGGTGTGCACCACAATATGTGTGTGTTATGTGGGGGGAGGGAGGGGTTGTGCTTTTTTTTTTATTCGTTTTTTTTTTACACATTTTTTTAAATTTTATTTTGTTTTACATTTTTTAATTTTATTTTTTAATTTTAATTTTTTTACATTTTTTTATTTATTTTTTAGTGTCAGATACAGATTTAAAAGGAAGAGCAGCAAAGAGAAGGGAAACAACCATGGATTACAGTAAGGCACACATTACAGTATTGTTTTATGTTAAAAAATCTGAGGGTTTAATGTCACTTTAATGGAAAACAAAGGAAAGTGAAGGGGCACAAAAGGAAGAAAAAAAGGAATGAAAGATAGTGAGGAGCAGAGAACACATGGAACCAAAGTGGGAACGGCATAAGAAGGGTCCCAAAGGAAGCCCCTATGCAGCCCCACCAGGACATTCAAATACGCAGGAGACGCCTCTCAAAATTAGGAAGTAGAAAGTGTTTGATTCAAGAATCCCAGATTTTATTGAAGTGGGCAGTTTGTCCAGCAGGATTGATTAAATCATATCCATATTTTTAATATCCGTTTACCATCTTTTAGAATGTGTTCCATTACCTCTCTTCAGCATAAGCAGAGGTGATTAGGGTGGTAAAGAGGGAAGCGATAATAAGCCTTCTGCACACAACAACAAGAGGGCCGTACAGCATGCATCCCTGCATATTTCTGTGGCCAGTTGACAGGTGCACCATACAGCAGCATATAGCCAGCCTATACAATTCATTAAAGGAGAACTATGGGGTCAGTGTTTTTCCCCATAGTTCTCCTTAGGGTAACGGGAGGACACAAACTAGCGTCCTCCCGTTACCCTAAGCTCAGTATATATACCCTAAGCTCAGTACCCTAAGCTCGGTATACTGAGACGCCGGAGCGGATCCCGACATCGATGTCGAGATCCGCCCAGCTGCGTGAGTGACAGCTGGCTCTGCCTATCTAGAGGCAGAGCCAGCTGTACCCTCCCCCGTCCGTTCCGCCAGTCAGCGCTGGCGGATTGGAGCGGGGAGGGGGGAATCCAGCCCCTCCCCTGTCACGGCAGAGAGTCGTGACAGGATCGAGAGGTGAGCGAACGCCGCTATCTGTTCGCTCACCTCCCGATCTACTGAGCCGACCTGTGACAGTCTCATTGTCACAGGTCGGCTAGAACTATGAGGTGAGTGGAAATCACTCATCTCATAGTTCTCCTTTAAGACCCCGTTCACATATAGCGACATACCTTTGCAGCGGCCGGGATAGCGCGACTTTCGGGGCGGCGTTCCAGCGACGGTAGCGCGACCTTCTCCGTCGGGCTCAATAGAAAAAAGCAAAATCGTGCAAAATCCGCCGAAGAAAGGGTCCGGTAGAAGCGACTTGCGACCGCGACGAGCGACATGGAGTTAAGACAGCTCCATTGAATAGCATTGGCCGGCAACTTCTCGCGATATCGCGCGGCAAAAATGCGCGATAACGCGCTATATGTGAACGGGGCCTAAGAGTCTGGTTGAAGCTGCAGCTGTACAGGTACATGTGCAAATGGCAGAGTAAGCTTCTATATGGGGCACACCCACAGACACAGACCACCTGCATACAGTTCACACTGTAATTCCAAATTGAGGTGCCTCTGCACTTCATCATATTGAAAGTACTTTACCGTACCGATTTCAATAAAATAGAAAACGCATATAAGTGCCTCACTTATTGGAATTGTGAATAATACAGCAGAGTGAAAACTGCTGGTGATGCGCACCAAAATTTAAATGCTGGGGGACATTTGCAACTCATCTGGTTTGGTGTGTCTCTCTCTCTCTCCCCCATATATACACAATATTGCCAAAAGTATTGGGACGCCCCTCCAAATTATTGGATTCAGGTGTTCCGTGAAATGTCCTTGCTACTAAATATTCCACGGTGAACTGTTAGTGGTATTATAACAAAGTGGAAGTAACTGGGAACAACAGCAACTCAGCCACGAAGTGGTAGGCAACGTAAAGTGACAGAGCGGGGTCAGCACATGCTGAAGCTCACAGTGAGCAGAAGTTGCCAACTGTCTGCAGAGTCAATAGCTACAGACCTCCAAACTTCATGTAGCCTTCAGATTGGCACAACAACTGTGCGTAGAGAGCTTCATGGAATGGGTTTCCATGGCCGAGCAGCTGCATCCAAGCCTTGCATCACCAAGTGCAATGCAAAGTGTCGGATGCAGTTGCGTAAAGCGCGCTGCCACTGGACTTTAGATAAGTGGAGACGTGTTCTCTGGAGTGACAAATCACACTTCTCTGTCTGGCAATCCGATGGGCGTGTCTGGGTCTGGCGGCTGCCAGAAGAACAGTACTTGCCTGACTGCATTGTGCCAAGTGTAAAGTTTGGTGGAGGGGGGATTATGGCATGGGGTTGTTTTTTCAGGGGTTGGGGTTTGGCTTTGGCTTGGCCCCTTAGTTCCAGTGAAGGGAACTCTTAAGGCATCGGCATACTAAGACATTTTGGACAATTTCATGCTCCCAACTTTGTGCGAACAGTTTGGGGATGGCCCCTTCCTGTTCCAACATGACTGCACACCAGGAACTTGACTGGCCTGCACAGAGTCCTGACCTCAACACGATGGAACACCTTGGGATGAATTGGAGGGGAGACTGCGAGCCAGGCCTTCTCGTCTAACATCAGTACCTGATCTCACAAATGCGCTTCTGGAAGAATGGTCAAACATTCCCATAGACACACTCCTAGTCCTTGTGGACGCCTTCCCAGAAGAGTTGAAGCTGTTATAGCTGCAAAGGGTGGGCCAACTCAATATTGAACCCTACGGACTAAGACTGGGATGCCATTAATGTGCGTGTAAAGGCAGGCGTCCCAATTCTTTTGGCAATATAGTGTATATATATATCCTTTATTTTAGTGCAGAGGAGGGCAGGTGTTTAAAAATATTTCAGACTTCTTTTTTTGAACTCCATGCGGATGGAAAGCAATGACTACTCTTAGAAGGATTAACCTCACGGGCAGGGCCCTCCTTACCATCTTGTCTTGAATTGTATTGTGATTTGTAATGTCTTCCTCATATTGTAAAGCGATGCGCAAACTGTCGTCGCTATATAAATCCTGTATTATAATAATAGTAATAAATAGTTAGAGATATTTTGCTTAGAGCTAGTAAAAGTACCTCAGTCTGTCTTTATGTCAGCCTCTTGTAATCTTATGGGAAAGAGGAGCAACACCCTGAGCTAAACCGGTAAAGTCTTTTTGTGAAAATAGCTAAAAAGCTATTTGCTTGGCTTTCTTTTAAAATTAACTATCTCATCAGAAAATTGAATGACGGGGAGGAAGGGATGGTGGCATGTGTGTGATGGTCTGATATACAAGCTGTTGTTTAGAGAACAGACAGGATGGTCTTGTTTCACTCAGTAGTAATTTAGTGTGATCACACCGTTTCTGATTAGCCTCCCATAGTTACAATGCGCTCATCTTTAGTCCAGGTCACTGAGTTGGCTTGCCATTGTTTATTTCTGTATCCTGAGCTACTGTTCCTGTGGTGCGAGCATGGGTAGTATTGATGTTCTGTCTTATTGTCTGAGGCAGAGAAATATGCTCTTATTCTCGCAGTAATAGCCTTTGTGAAATACAGCTCTCAGTACAGCCCGGCCTGTTCATGTTACTCTGGAAGGAAAGAGGTTGGTTGGTAGTTGGTTGAGGATTTATAGGGCTTACAAAGGGGTGATAGAAGTTCACCTGATTCAACCAAGCAGTCACTTCCAAGTTTAGATTTGCAGGATGAAGGGACTATATAATAGTTCTTTGATTAGTGACACCTTTTGTTTTAGGTGCTTTGTTAAAGGTTTATTTACATCGCTCTCCTAAAGAATGAGGCATAGTGCCAAAACAGCCTTTTAACAATTACATTGAAATGCTTTTTGAGTATAACAGGTTTATATATTTATAGTATATGCTCTTTTTTTTTGTCTAGGTACCTGTGGAGAATAAAGTAACACAACATCTGTAGCGTATTGTAAGCACAATGAAAACTACCGCAGAATTTTTGCAGGGTGCTGTATTTTACCTGACCCATCTCTTTTAAAATCAGTGCTGTATGTTTCACTAAGGCATTTGATGAGTTTTATTAATCTTGTGTTTGAGTTTTTCTTACTTTGCACCTTTTACATTTATGTAGATCTAGCTCGTGTTAAATGCATTCATGCATGCTAAGTAATGTGTATGTATAACACGGGTATTTATTACCTCTTATGGAGATCTCTGTACTCTGCCTGACTATGTCTTCATCTGTCTTTTCTCCAGAAGAACACCACTATTTTTGTTCCGGCTATTTACAGGCTCAGCATCTACTTCATAGTTTTTAGATGGCTTGCTCAGAGATCACCCAGTCATGGACATCTTGGTGCCTGTGCAATTGTTGGCTGTGTTCATATATGTCTGACACATATCCGCCCCTGCTGTGTCACAGTTCAGCTGCAGACTTGCAGCTGAGCTGTTACTTGTAGTTCTACAAGTATATACAGACCTCTTACCCCTGGTTCTGCAGGGCTGTGCTTAGAGCTGCAGCTAACGATTATTTTCAAAATCGATTAGTTAGCCGATTATTAAGTTCAGTTAATCGGATAAAAAATAAAATACATGTTAAAAAATGGCTCCAGTGATGGGACTACAGGTTTGGAGCGGTGGAAGTAAAAAAAGAAAACAAAAGTGTGGTGTGCAATATAGTGAATGAAAAGTGTAAAATTATACAGCAATGAATGCAGAATTGCACCGGCTATAGAGGATTACAAATCCCAGCAATAGTACATTATACAGCACAATGCAGAATACCACCAGCTATAGAGGAATACAAATCCCAGCAATAGTACATTATACAGCACAATGCAGAATACCGCCAGCTATAGAGGAATACAAAAAAATCCCAGCAATAGTACATTATAGCCGGTGGTATTCGGCATTGCGCTGTATAATGTACTATTGCTAGGTTTTGTAGTCCTCTATAGCTAGTGATATTTGGCATTGCACCACTGTATAATCTATTATTCCTGGGATTTGTTGTACTCCTCTATAGCTGGTGGTATTCCGCATTGCGCTGTATAATGCATTATTGCAGGGATTTGTAGTCCTCTAAACAGCGCAATGCAGAATACCACCAGCTATAGAGGAGTACAACAAATCTCAGCAATAATACACTATACATACAGTGTATAATGTATTGCTGGGATTTGTATTCCCATGTATAATATACAGCACAATGTACCATCAGCTATAGAGGAATACAAATCCCAGCAATACATTATAGAGCACCATGTGTGGGAAAGTGCAGGCTTACCTGAGCAGTCTTCCAGCAACTTGCTTCTGAGATCGGACCTGTCTATCGGCGGCTGTCATCCCCCCACACCTGCTCCTCCTTACTACTTCTCCCCGCGTCCCTGTGCCGATCGTGGATGTGGACGGTCAGTGAACGGGGGAGGAGATGCCGCGTGTGGAGCGTGGATGCGGGCGGGTCTGGCATCGGCGAATGTGAGATGGGGAGGAGGTGCGGTGCGCAGCGTGTGTGGAGCCATGAACAGGGCCAACCAATCGGAAGCCGATTAATCGATGATTGAAAAAGTTGACAACTTTTTCAATAATTGATTATAATCGATTATGTCGATTTAATTGTTGCAGTCCTAGCTGTGCTGTTGCTTGTAGTCCTCCAGGCATGTGCTCTGAACCTGACTCACTCTTGCACCAGTCTGGCAGCTTTAGGCGTCGGCCGACCTCTGCTGTTTCTTATGCAGCTTCTCGGCCAATCAGTGCGTCCGGTTGTGGCCAATCCTGTGAATCCTTCCTCTTCCTGTCTCTATTTAAACCCAGGGCAGCGACCGGCCTGCTGCCCGAGTAATGCTTTCCTAAGCTAGATGTGGAACCCCCGTTTGTGATTCAATCTGATTTACCTTGAAGTTTATGAAGACTGTTGACCTGTCCCTGGAAATCCCATTCTTTGGTCTGTCCCTATCCTTTGGATATTACCTGGAAATCCCAGTCTTCAGATTGTCCATGGAAGTCCTGGTCCTCCTTCTGACCCTGACCTTTTGTTTTGTCCCTTGTTTGTGTGTCTGCAACCTGTCCTGAACTCTGGCCTTGTCAACGATTGTTGGCTGTTAGGTGAGTTGAGTGAATCTACAGATTGTGACCTGGGGTCAGCACACAGCCAAGCCCTTCTCCACCATCAGGAGCTTTGATGAACACTGGTTGGCCTTTAGAATCCACATCCTGGGGGACCCCATGCCACCTATCTAGCATTGCAGTGCCCTGCCCTATACCTTGTCCTACCAGACTATTCTGTCTTCCATTGCCTCATTCAGTTCCCCTACTTGTACTCCAGCTCTGGGAGTCATCAGCCTACACTGCTTGGACCCTTTTCTCTAAGTGTCCGTGCCAGTGTAGTAGAAAGGGTCCACATACCTGACTCCAGTTCATACCTGTGAGCCCCGATCCGTGACATGCTGCAGTCAAAGGATGAGTTCACATTGGCAACAACCTTCACCTCCCTCTGAAAAGCAATCAGTGGTGGATCGCTTTGTAGAGGGTTAGTTGTGGAGCAGCAGCTACCTGGACCTAAGGAGGCGATACTGCCTTTTTTAAATAAAAAATCCCAATAGGGATTTTCTTTTGCAAAACCATGTTGAGACTGCGACGCGGTCCCATTCATTGCAATAGTTTTGTTCGACTAGCGGCACTGCCTGTGAAACGTGACATTGCTGTATGATGCACAGCAATGTAAACAGCACTGTTTGGCCACAGTGCTGATATTGCGGGGGGGGGGGTTAAAAATCGCACATCAACTGCCTGCTTTTGCTGTATGTGTGAACAAGGCCAAAAGGTTACTTGACTGCATGCTGGTGGCAAGTGGACAGCAAAAACAGAATGGTGACATTAATTTTTTAACATCATTAGAGAGTACAAAATCTGAAGCTGTAGTAGTAGTCCTGTTGCACTCATATGACACTAAAAAAAGGTTTGAAACATCAGACTTACATAGGCTTAGGCCTGGTAAAAGGAAACGTCAACAACAGAAGAGACCAACAGGAAGAGGGAAGACATAGGAGAGGACAAAAATGAGTGATGAGGAGGGAAGGATGCAGGAGCAACGAAAGGCTGCTTTTTAATTATAGAGGTTTCAGCTTTTGATAAACTTTTACTGTTGCTGTTTAGTATATGGTGACATGTCAGAAATGTATTCATAAAGACCTCGAAAATTATTCAGAGGTTCATTTTGAAAAGACAAGGCAAGTATCTGACTTATGGCATGTGTCGATGGGCTTTTGTTTGTTTCACAATGGTTATGCATTGCCATACAAGCCTACAAGAATGCAAACCCAACTTAAAGCAGGTTCAATAATTCTAAATGTTCTCAGAAGCATCTCAAACTGATGTCAAATGGAGACCATTGACACAGTCCCAAAGCCCGTCCACATAGGTTCTTACACTTCCTTTACTTGTTGAATTTTGTAATATTACAGATTTCTGTTTAGCTTTGTCCAGGAATTGGGGAAGCATGACAGAGGTGTTTACTTTAGGGTTGTGATTGTCCTGAATAAGAAAAGTCAAATATCTTCTCCGATTGCTGTGCGCTCGCTCAAATTGACACCTAGCCATTAGTTAGGCGGAAAAGAAAACCTATAGGGCTATTTACAAAAGGGTGATGAGTTTGGAGAAGGGAACAATCTAGGATAACATAGCTGAGCTAGAAAGTGAGCTGAATTGGAGAATGTTTCCAAATCAGCTATGTTGTCCTAGATTGCTCACTTCTCCTGCCTTCTCCAAACTCTTCACTCTTTAGTGAATAGCCCTGCTAGTGTGTATTGTAAACCGTTGCTGGGTAACCATTTCAAGTAAGAACATGTCTTTATTGGAAGTCTGCAAGAAACCAGGGGTTGTCTTTTTTTTCCCCTTTTGTGTATGATTGTCCATTAAAATTATGAAGGAAGTCAGTTTTTGAACTGTCAAAGGTTCTCACTATAAAGTAAATGTTTAGTCAATTATATGTGTATGGGCTTTCTTATAAAACATTTGATATGTGTACCTTTTTATTTTTCACTTTATTCTCTTTGACCTTGTCTGCACTTCTGATTCATTTAGGGGGTGAAGGGTCAAACATAGACTGATATGTGCTGTCATGTCAACTGATTTACTTCACATTAACAGACATTCACATACCTTACAAACACTGAGTGGTCTGTCTGCTTAGGCAGCTGTCCAGTCTGGCTGTGTGCATCCTCATGTCTCAGAGGTACCGATCTCTCAGTATTAGGGGGAAATGGCAAAAGTCAAGGATAAAGCTAGCAGGTCACATTATATCTGCACTTTTGACCGCCCTCTAGTGTCTATGTTAACCTTAGATTTGTTGATTGTTTTTCTTTTATTCTTTTGTGCTTGCAGCTTGTCTTTATTAGTAGTGTGATTACTTTTAAAGCAGAAACCTGGGCAGAAATGTTGTCATTAGCGCAAAGGTCATTTATTCTTGTTTTTTTTTCGTACAGGTGTTTACCTACTGAGAAATCTCCACTTGAATAAGTTAGAAGAGGGGCTCTATGGCCTCTATTCCCCCAGCCACCGGTCTTGTGGCATACCCTGTGTAGTTCCATGAGCGGTGACTTAATAACACCTGAAGTCTGACTTCCAGCCTGACCAACTCAATAACATTCCATTGTTTAACAGGCCAGGTGACTCCAGGCCGGTCCTGCCCACCATTACCTCATACTTTCACTGACAGGCCACCAGATTCAAAGTCTGTCTTATCCACCATTTCCTCATACTTAGACTGATAGGCCAGGAGAATTCGGGGCTGTCATGCCCATCCACGCCTGCTGGAAAGCAATGAATGGCATTCTTAAGTTCGTCAACATGTCTGCCCACATTAACGCCCATTGAAAACCCCATTTCCCATTGCATGATGGGAATTGGAGTTTGTTCAAGCAACGCTGTGCCGGCAAAGCTTCGCTTTACAAATAAAAGGGATGACATTGGAGATTGTAAGAAAAAACTATTAATAAAAATTGGGAGAGTTAAAAAATCACATACCTTTTATACACACATCTTTGTAATGTACTTGGTAGTAGGAAGTGATAGTCACAACTATGCAGTAGTAAAGATTTAAGATTACATTGCATTTAGATTATGAAACTCATCATTTTTTTGTACTCTTTTTCAGGAAATGTTTACCAACATGCTGCCAAGTGAATGTGAAGGAGTAGCTCCAGAGGTGCTTGTACAAAGGTGAGATCGTGCACACATTCTGCTTCCCATCCTTGTGTAATGTACACCACTGATAACAACCTGTACTAGCTGACCATCAGCCAAAAAAAACGTTCCCCCTTTTCTTTGAGACTGTTCTTTTCCTACACAGAGTCTAGCAGGCACCTGGCTCTGGGCCACACGCCATGTCTCTGGAGTGCTTTTCCTAGCATCACAATCATTTTTCATGCTTTAGGTGCATTTCTTTTTACATAAACATGTTTCAAGAGCAAGCAATATTCTTGTCACAGGGGAGACAACTTGTTTGGAGAGTAGTTAGAGCTGTTAATGTAATCGTCTGAAAATTAGTGTAAGCACTGCTACAGTGTAACTTTATTGGGGTATTACGTGCTGCAGGTGAAATGCTGAATGTAGCGGAACAACAAATGACTCCGGCATGTCTGGATCATTTTCATCTATAATGTGTGCTCTTGAAATATACAACAAATGGTACTATTTATCGCCTGCCTAGTTTTAGAAGAAAGTACATCCAGAGGGAAAACCAGTGCAGCTGAAATGTGCATAATAAAGCCCATACCACACATTTACATCTCACAAACTTATTTAGCATACAGTACATGTATTTTATTGTTCCTGATGTTTATATAGTGCTTACATTTTCTATAGAGCTTTCAAGAGTGTATTGTCACCATTTGCATCTTTCAATGTCCCATTAATGTTTGCATTATAATGTCTCTCGTTCTATAACTGAGGCACCCCAGCTCTGCACCCAACATGGGTAGAAGATGATCACTATATCACTGCTTTGATTATTGGAGAAAAGCTGAGTCTTTTGGGGGAGGGGAGCAAGCAGACGGTAAAAACCCATTGCAGATAGGGTCTTCCTGAATTTCAAAACCGGAGCCTGACTGCTGCAAGGCAGCAATGATCACCCTTGTGCTGTTGCAAGAATACCAGCAATAAAAGTAATCGGAAGCTTGCCAGTTACATAGTATAGTTGCATAGTATTTGAGGTTGAATAAAGACACAGGTTCATCAAGTTCAACCTTTGTGTGTCTATGTGTGTATATGAGTCCCTGTGTGGTCTAGTTTTTAAGAGTACCTGTACCCCTGTATTTTACGGTCTCTGAGGAAGGTATCTAATTGATTTTTGAATACTCTCAGCTGATGCCACTGCTTGTGGCAGAGAGTTCCAAAGTTTAACCACTCCGACTGAAAAGAAGCCCCACGCCTCTTGTGGATAAATCTATTCTACACCAATTTTAGGTGGGGGCCTCTAGTTTTTGTTAGGGAGTTTACAGTAAAAAGTTTATTGCTAATGTTGCCATCTCCACTAAACATTTTGTACATCAAAATCATGTCTGCTCTTAATCGCCTCACTTCTAGCATGAACATGTTTACGTTTAGCAACCTTGTCTGATAGCTTTGGTCCTCCAGCCCCTTAATTAGTTTAGTTGCCCTTCTCTGGACTCTCTCTAGCTCAAGGACATCCTTTCTGTGGATTGGTGACCAAAACTGAACTGCATACTCAAGATGTGGCCGAACTAGTGATCTATGTGGCAACATTATTGCTTTATCTCTACAGATAATTCCCTTTTTAATACATAACAGTACTCTGCTCGCTTTGTTTGCCACAGCCTGGCATTGTGTGCCAGTTAAATCAACTAAGACATTGCACATTTTTATGAAATTGACAGACAAAAGCATATGCAGTTTTGTTGCATTATAGGAATTCCTTTCAACTGTCTTGAATGAGAAAATGAATATTAAAGGAGCAGAAATAAAACACATTTATTTTATTTGTGTTGGCTCAGCACATGTTTGTGAATAGTTACTGTCAGTAAATAGTAAAATCTGAAATAAAAGTGAAACGCATTTTTCTTGTGCTTGGGAGCTTGAAAACACATTGATATATATATACAGGGCCTTGAAGACCTATAGAAGATGTGGTTATATTGACTTCTTTATTAATAGCTCCCAAAATCTAGGCATCATCAGTATTCAACTACATTGGTTACGTTGCTGCTAGAGTTTGTCTGGCCCTGATGTATTGTATGTATAATACAACAGCTGACATTTATTACATAATATTTCATAAAAATTGTACCATTATGAATGGTCTTCCTTGCTTTTGGTGAAATGATAAAATCAGGTTGCATCGCAGGCAGGGAAAGGTAATTAAAAAGTGCAGTGTTCTGCTTTAAATGCATTAATGATCCATTCTGGCTCACAGAGTCTTGCATTGTGTCACCTGATTTGCTCCAATCTCTGTTACTCATACATGGTGTTTCTATTTATTTTCTTATTCAACAAGCGTGAGCTGGGAGGCAGAAGCAGCCTCTGTGGACTCGGTTTCACCACCTGGATATTTTATCATAAATCCTAGCTGTCTGCTAAGTGTTTGTTGTATGGTTGGTCACAATAAATCTCACCGGTACACTTGAGCAGACTTGTTAAAAAGCTAGAGCCCTGGCAACAACTTGTATATCTTAGTCAGGCCTGCAGGAGAAACTAGCTTCATCAGTTACTATGTATTTGGAGATAGATAGATAGATAGATAGATAGATAGATAAATACACTACTCAGACCCACCCACTATCCCATCTCTACATCATAAAGGCTAATCATTCTATAGTCCCAAGATATAAACTGGGAAACCTAATTAGTCTAATAGTCTTAATTGTGTATACTAATTAATCTAGTTACTAATCTAATTAGTATACACAAGACACAGGACAGCTTTGAATTTCTGACATGATCAGCAGGTATTTTGTGCACTTATCGAGCAGATATAACAATAGTATATTTAACAGACCAATACGGAACATATAAGAGCTCTAACAACACTTTGTAAACGTCTAGGAACTGAGGAGACCAGTTGCTGGAATTTTGGGAAAGAAATGTTGTCCCATTCTTGCCTGATTATAGCATTCTAACTGCTCAACAGTCCGGGATCTTCTTTGTTGTATATATTTTGTTTCAAGATGCACCAAATATTTTCAATTTTGGTGAAACGTCTGGACTGCAGGCCGGCCAGTTAAGAACGCGGACTCTTCTACTACAAAGCAATGCTATTGTCATAAATGCAATATGTGGTTTAGCATTGTCCTGCTGAAATATGCAAGGTGTTCCCTGAAAAAGACATTCTCTGCATGTGCTGCTTGACAATCTTTCAGCATTTATGGTGCCTTTCCAGATGTGCAAGCTGTCAAATTTTGATTCGTGTGACCACAGTTTTCCACTTTGCAACAGATCATTTTAAAAGACCTTTGGCCCAGAGGAGACGGTGGCGTTTCTGGATCTTGTTTGCATGATAGAGCTTTAACTTGTATTTTTGTATGGCACAGCGAACTGTGTTCACAGACCGTGATTTTTGGAAGTATTCCTGAGCTAATGCAGCGATGTCCATCACAGAATCATGGCTTTTTTTTTAATGCAGTGACATCTGAGGACCTGAAGATCATGGGTATCCAGTATTGCGTTTTGGCCTTGTCCTTTGTGCATAGAGATTTCTCCAGATTCTCAGAATCTTTTGATTGTATTATGTACTGTAGATGATAGTATATTTAAAGTCTTTGCAATTTTACATTGAGGAACATTATTCTGAAATTGTTACCGTAGACAATTTTTAGATGCAGCTTTTCACAGATTGGTGAAAAGCTACATCTTTACTTCTGAGGCACTCTGACTCTCTAAAATGCTCTTTTAATACCCAATCATGTTAATGACCTGTTGCCAAGTAACCTAATTGGTTGCAAAATGTTCTTCCAGCTCTTCCTTGTTAGTACCACTTACTTTGCCAGCTTTTTGATGACCTGTCACAACTTCTTTGAGACTTGTTGCTGCCATCAATTTCAAAATGACCTTATTTATTTTTCTTAAAATGGTACATTTTCTTAGTTTAAACATTTGATACGTTTTCTATTTTCTTTTGTGAATATAATATGGGTTTACGATTTGCAAATCCTTGCAATCTGTTTTTATGTAGATTTTACACAGCGTCCTAACTTTTTCGGAATTGGGATTGTACTTTAACAGGTACCCAACAGTTACATCTTATTTAGATGTATGCTAGAATAAATTACTGCTGTTCCCGTTAGGAACAGTTTTCAAAGGGATTCTTTTCAGTCTTTTTTTATTTTGCTATGTGAAGTGTGTGTAACCTTTCTATTGAAAGCAATCTCTCACATAAATTTTAGTTTTTACTGGCGAGTATCAAGTAGGTAAGGGGTGAGTGAAATCAGCAACCAGCAGCTAAGAATTGGTAAGAGACATTTGAGAATCACTAGACTATGTGCTGTTGGTTTGTAAGTAAGCAGATTATATGATGCTTGGAATGACTATATGGCATTTTATAAAGCAGTGAATGTGACATGAATGTGTGGTTATTGTCACATTCAGTACTTTTATCAATATGTCCTTCAGTTTACAGCAGTAGATTGATGTAGCGGCACACTAAGGGGTCATGTAATGGGATAGGTAGTTTCATTGGCTAAATTAAGTTTTACAGGGTTTTTCACAAAACGGTGAAGAGTTTGGAGAAGGCAGGAGGAGTGAACAATCTAGGACAACATAGCTGAACTGGTAAGTGAGCTGAATTGGGGGATTTTTCCAAATCAGTTATGTTGTCCTAGACTGTTCACTTCTCCTGCCTTCTCCAAACTCTAAATAAAAGGTTGTCATATGTAAAAGTCATATGCATATTTCCACAGAAAACCTATTTCTGATATTTTGTCAACAGTACATTACCGAGTAGTAAAGTGCTTACTATTCTTTTCATTGACATCCCATCTTTGTGTTGTAGATCTACCACTTTCATTGTTTTTCATCTAAATCTATCACAGAAAGTAACTTCATTTTATTACAGCTTTAGTCCCACCCCACCTGCTGAGGTGAGGGATGAAAACTGTCCGAATCCAGAACTGCCCATCGAGAATACCCAGGAAGAAAGCGTCTGTCCAGGTATGACATTTTTTGTTCACTCAACATTATGTTTTTGTTAGAAGATCCATACACAACATTTATGAATACCTACATGTTGGTTTTGATATGTGACCACTAACTATAAACTGGGGGCTATGCAAGAGATCAAAGATAAATAAATACAAGTTTCAGATACTTAAAGTAATATTAAAGTATTTTTTCCAATATTGAATCCAGACCAAACAAATATATATTGTCCAGCAAAGTATAAAAAAACATGCCATGAACAATTATAAATAGTAGCCACCCTTGAAAAGAAAGTCACAGCCCCCCAGTGGTTAGATGCCCAGGTCTCAAGTTGGAGGAGTGCCTCCACACACAATAGTTATAACTGATACAGTCATGTTAGTTCACTTAAACAGTGTATACTAATATTAGTCAATAGTGGTGACTAAGTGGAAAGTCATCTGGACTGTTAGCAACTAAGTTTGACCAGCTAAATCTTAAGGGCCTGTTCACACCACTTTCAGTGCATTCCAGCAGCTAACCATGCTGGAACACATTGGATTGCATACTGTAAAGGCTTCCTGCATTCTGTGCCGGGAAGGGGCATGGCGGTGCATTCACGTCAATGGCACTGCAGCCACACCTCCTGCCCGCAGTGCAATCGTCCGCAACAGAACGCGATCCAGAGCAATTGCAAAAAATTGTGCTTGCACTATTTTTCGCTATCGCACTGGACCGGAATGCGGACATTGCTGTGCCACACGTTCTGGTGCGGGTGATTGCAATGAGTGCAGGGGTGGCGTGGCTGTGGTGCTATTGACTTGAATCCACCTCCCCCTCCCGCCCCAGAAGACAGGGAGCCTTCACAGTATGCGATCCACTGCGTTCCAACTTGGTTAGCTGCTGGAACGCACTGGGAGTGGTGTGAACAGGCCCTAATTTCAGAAGGTTTTCATAGTTTATTTGATAAAGTCATGTGAAAAAAGCACGCTCAATAGACTCAATAATTGTTGACTTAATTTAAACAGTGCCTACAGATAAAGGTGATATAATTGAATGAAAACAGAAGGAAAATTAGCTTGTTAATAATGTATTTAACAAAAATGATCTAAATAGTCTATAATATCTATAATTAATGGTGTACTGTGGAAAAAGTAAGTATTCTCTTGGCCCCAAAAGCTCTTATTGCCCTTTAAATGTTTGACCAATACTCCATCGATGCAAAACAAGACTTTTGTGTGTTTCAATGCATGAACTACCTGTTTCATATCC
>NW_017306355.1:664634-666354 GCF_000935625.1 Nanorana parkeri | reverse complement strand
GACTAGAGCACTGCTCTCTCCACTGCACTGGACACCCTCTGCCCTGCACCTAACTCAAGCAACCCCACCACCACCACTAAATGCACTTATCACCCCGCTTTGAACACTGCACCAGACACACAGGAATCCCTTGCATGCTTACTCTCAGCACTACACTGAACACCCTCCTCACCCTCAGCACTGCAGCTAACTCAAGCACCCCCTCCACCACTACTACATGCGCCTAACGCCCCGATCTCAACACTGCACCAGACATGCAAGGACCCCCCTCATGCTTACTCTCTGCTTTTTGCTTAATACACCCACCTTAGTCACTACTGCATGCACCTAACACCCTGCTTACATTACTGTACCTAACACAAACACAGGCTCTCACACTGCACCTAAACTACCCCCCCAACCCCTGTTCTCACCAACAGACCTGCTAATACCCTCACTTTCACAACAAAACCTGCCAACGCTCTGACCCCCTCTTCCCCTTACAACCACGCATGCCACCAGCCCTAACTAATTGCCTCTTCCCCACTATAACCACTAAGCTACTCCCCCCCCCATCCCACGATGCTTTACTACCATGCCTGATGTAAGAAACCTTTTACAAACTCTGTAAAGGTTTTTATTATCAGACACATGGTGTTATAATTAACAAAGTATGTTTACAAAGTACAAATTATCTTTTACTTTGTTTTAAAACATTACAGTCTTACCCGTTCTGGCACAGGCACAATTTTGCTAGTACGTATAGAAGGGTTTTTGGAAAGGGGTTTATGAATTGGTTTGAATTAAGCTTCTTTGCTTGATTTTTATTTTTCACTATTTCTTTAACTGTTATTTATATATGTTTGGTTGGTTCTTGCCTTGCGTAGGGTGCTTTTTCTTGTGTAAGTGTCTTGTGTCAGAAGACTCAGTATAGTTCAAGAATCATGAAGCCAACGCTCCTTTAATTTGTTTGTTGGTCTTTACAGTTGTGTAGGGGCTGGGACTATAATTCATCATGCAGCCTTCATTAGTACATTCTAGTATTACTTTTTACTAAAATATTTGCGAAGGGATCTTGAAGGACATAGGGCAGCATGTCTAAATATGTACCCTGATAAGATGTAATGGTAAAGTGTTAGGTGCAATGTCAGAGATGTTGCTAGTGAAAAAGGAAGAACATTTTAAATGTTTCAATCATTATTCAGGAGGCTTGCACAATAATAATAATAATAATAAAAAAAACAGGCAGCTAAATGATGAGTCTTTGATCGTGACCTTATTAAATGTAAGGGGAGTGTTTAGCATCCTGTTCAGGGTTGTCATGAGTTTTTACCCTTCTTGTCACTTCCTCTGTGTGTGCAGTCCCTATTCAGTAAACTCCTAGTGCTATTTGCATTATAAAAAACATATTTCTATTACAAAAATTGCTGAAGAAGCTGGCTAGTTTTAAAACTTGCTACGTGGTATTAGGCCTTATTCACACTGCCGTACAATACGCTGCGTATATGTGCGTACATGCTGTGGGGAACCCCAGGGGTACACATGCGTCTTCAACACAGTCCGATATAAATAAGCAGCTTTTATTTCATCCAGCGGTAACAGAACAAACAGCTTTCTTCAGCAAAACGGTCAAGTAAAATTGCTATAGATGCAAGTACATAACAGAACACATTCTGTTACAATTTAAACAGAAAACGAGAGGACTCCCCGGAGACATACAGAAAATATATATATATATATA
>NW_017306355.1:645637-661405 GCF_000935625.1 Nanorana parkeri | reverse complement strand
TATATATATATATAATAAAGCAATATATTTTTTCAATTTACGTTGCGAATTAACTCCTTTCGGTCAGCGCACACAACGGTGCTTGCGACCATTCGTTGTTGTTTTTTTACCTGTTACAATTTAAGGCTATTTTTTTTAAGTCAAATAGTGTAGAATAGTGACACCAGTATGTGAGGAGATAGTAAAAATCACTACAGAATAAGGACCTTTGCACTTAGAATTGACTTTGGGTATGTCTTTATGCTCTTAAGTAGGAAATGTTTACCTGTCAAAGGATTTTTAATACACTGCAGCCAGTTTGGGTATTTAGGCACCCCTGTCAGATAGGAAAGCCGGGTCCAACCTCAAATGCAGCTGCCATACAGTGCCTAACACCACACCACAAGTATGCTCATTTCACGGTATTGCGTTAGTACCTAGAGAAGTGATCAGTCTGAACATTTTGTTCTCACTCCTTGTCAGCATAATCATTGTCAGCACATCTGCACTGCTGCGGAGCCTGATGGACTCAGTAATAACTCTTCCCCTACTTATCAGTGTCCCATGCAGTGGGTTACATGAGGCTGATATGAAGACAAATGCAGGTACTTTATACAAAATACATTAAAGGAGAACTATGGGGTCAGTGTTTTTCCCCATAGTTCTCCTCAGGGTAACGGGAGGACACAAACTAGCGTCCTCCCGTTACCCTAAGCTCAGCATACCGCGAGCTACAGCTCGCGGTATACTGAGACGCCGGAGCGGATCCCGACTTAGATGACGGGATACGCCCAGCTGCGTGACTGACAGCTGGCTCTGCCTATCTAGAGGCAGAGCCAGCTGTACCCGCCCCCTCTCCCGTCCGTTCCGCCAGTCAGCACTGGCAGATCGGAGCGGGGAGAGGGGAATCCAGCCCCTCCCCCTGTCACGGCAGAGAGCCGTGACAGGATCGAGAGGTGAACGAACCCGGTATGTGTTCGCTTACCTCCCGATCAACTGAGCCGACCTGTGACAGTCTTATTGTCACAGGTCGGCTAGAACTATGAGGTGAGAGTGAAAAGCACTCACCTCATAGTTCTCCTTTAAACTATTGTTTTATACTATGAAACAGTTTTTTTTTTTTTAAGTTCCTGTTTGGTTCTTAGACTCTAGAAGCAGGTGCTCCAAGGTCTTAGGTTAACTCTAAAATTTAGAATAACATATGTTCAATATAAAATAGGAGCTCACACTGAATTGCAGAGCTTCTGCCCTGAAATTTGCAAAGTGCAATGGAAGGAATTGAAATATGTGATATACAGTTAAGCCTGGAAATAACTGAACACTGACACAAGTTTTGTTATTTGGCTGTTTTCCAAAATAAATTCAAGTTACAGATAAATAAAGAATCTGGGTTTAAAATGCAGTCTCTCTGCGTGAGTGTATAGGCATCCATATTTGAGGAAGGGTTTAGGAATTACAGCTCTTTAATATGTAGCCCCCTCTTTTTCAAGGGACCAAAAGTAATTCGACAATTGACAGGTGTGAGCATTTCCTTCCTTATTTCATTGTCAGGTAAAAGGTCTGGAGTTGGTACCAAGTGTGGCATTCGCATTTGGAAGCCCTGCTGTGAACCCACAACGTGCGTTCAGAGGAGCTCTCAATGTTAATGAAACATGCCTTCCTTAGGCTGCAAAAATAAAAATAAATCCATCAGAAAGATAGCAGGAACTTTAGGAGTGGCCAAATCAACATTTTGGTACAGTCTGAGGTAAAACAGACTGACCTGGTCGTCCATGGAAAGCAACAGTGGTGGATGATCGTAGGATTATTTCCATGGTAAAGAAAAACCCCTCCACAACATCCAGCCAAGAGAAGAACACTCTCCAGGGGGTAGACATATCATTATACAAGTCTACCAGAGAAGACTTCACAAGAGCAAATACAGAGGGTTCACCACAAGGTGCAAACCATTCATAGGCCGCAAGAAAAGGCCAGATTAGACATTGCCAACCACATCTAAAAAAAAGCCAGCCAAGTTCTGGAACAGCATTCTTTGGACCGATGAAACTAAGATCAACCTGTACCAGAATGATTGGAAGAAAAAGGTATGGAGGAGGCTTGGAACGGCTCATGAACCAAAGCATACCAGATCATCTGTAAAACACAGTGGAGGCAGCATGATGGCATGGGCATGCATGGCTTCCAACGGCACTGGGTCACTAGTGTTTATTGATGATGTGACAGAAGACAAGCAGTCAGATGAATTCTGAAGTGTATAGGGATATATTGCCTGCTCAGTTTCAGCCAAATTCAGCAAAGTTGATTGGACAGTGCTTCATTTTACAGATGTACAATGACTCTATACTGCGAAAGCAAACCAGGAGGCAAACAAGTGGAATATTTTGCAATGGCTGAGTCAGTCACCTGATATCAACCCGATCAAGCACGCATTTTACTTGCTGAAGACTAAACGTTGGGCAGAAAGACCCACAAACAAACTACAACTGAAGACAGCTGCAGTAAAGGCCTGGCAAAGCATCACAAAGGAGGAAACCCAGCATTTCGTGATGTCCATGCGTTCCAGACTTCAAGCAGTCATTGCCTGCAAACGATTCTCGACACAGTATTAAAAATGAACATTTTATTTATAATTGTATTAATTCGTCCAAATACATTTGAGCCCTTGAAATAAGGCGTCTGTGTATGAAAATGGTTGCAATCCCTAAACGTTTTATATAATATTTTTGTTCAACTCCTTGAATTAAAGATGAATTTGCACTTAATTTGCATCTTGGTTGTTTCATTTCTAATCCATTGTGTGGTGGCATACATAGCCAGAATTATGAAAATTCTGTCAGTGTCCAATTATTTCTAGACCTAACTGTATTTTTTTTGATGATGCTATGTTTACCATGTAGGTTTTGCTTACCATAAGATTTTCAGTTGCTTTTATTTGTAAAAAAGATCTGTTTTTTTTTTTACAATGCCAGGGAAATTACATTCTGTCTTAAACCTATGTACTTTATCCTACAGAAACACAACTTGGCTCAGAAATTCAAGACAATGAGCAAGAGAATCAACCAGATTTAACTGAGACTGCCCCAGTGCCACCACAGGTAGGATTTATTTAATCAATGGCATGACAGTGTACAATGATAGAGAATGTTGCTTGTGCACTAGTTAATGTATTACTAAAGGCTGGACATGTTTTACCCTAATGCATTCTATGCATTAAGGTAAAAAAAAACGTTCCTTTTAGACTCCCTGGTCCCCCTCCACACTTACCTGTCAGCGGCGCTTGTCACCGCCGCCGGTCCCTGCAGCAATCCATTGTCCCAAATTTCCTGGTTCTGGGGGAGGATACTGAGGGCAGAGGAGTCATAGCCTCCTTCTGCTGTCTGTCAAACTGCTGGGCGAGGAGGAGGGGAGTGGCCTGCTGCAGGGCTGTGTGTGTCTATGGACGCACACAGCCACTGCCGGCATGGCTCTGAATGAGCATGCACGGGTGCCTCCACAGCAACTAGGGCGAAAAGCACTGCAGGGACTCACTAGAAAACGAGGATCTGAAATAAAAAACAAAGAGAATTTCTATATAAATGCAGTCTCCTAGTAATAAATATTTTAAAACAATTAAAGTTTAATATCACTTTAAGCATCCAGCCCACACAAGTGACATTTAAAGTGACACTAAACTCAGGAGTTAAATCTTAAAAATGTATTCAAGTACTTTAACTTATACCAAAAATTTATCTTATTTGTGCATCACTCAGCTGTAGATCCTCAAATCATCTCTGAATTGTTGCTGACACTGTCCTTCCCTCTGGAGGATGGCTACTTTTGTTCCCCATAGTCCCTGTGTGTGTTGTAAAGTATCCACCACTCCAAACTCTCTCCCGTGATGGACTACAATCTCTATACAAATTAGTAAACTAAAAATGAGATTGTAGGGACCACCCTAAAAAGATTGGGCTTACTGGAAAAGGTGCAAGGTAAAGAATTATTTAAATATCAGTTTAAGACTAACATACACCTAAATTCCACCTTTTGCAAAAAAATGTATACATGCATCCACATTGAATTTAAAAGAACATTAGCCTTTATGTTTATTTTTTTTGCAATGGAGCCTGCAAAGCATTGCGATCACTTATCACTGGATCACAGGTGCAATGCCCAGGCTCCTGCAGACTGTTCCTGATGTCATCACACTTGTAGTTCATTGAGAACTATCAGTCCCTCTGTTGTGTCAGTTTTTTCATGCACAACCAAGATAAGTTATTAAATGGACAAGACACTGCAGAGAGAAGCACCCCCAGATATAGTATGAGGGGCGCCGACTGTAACCATGTTTCTTGTTACACCCTAAATATGGGTGTAACATGAAACATGGTTAAAAGATGGTATTAGCCTTTAAATGATGGATGGAGCTTGGTATGCTAAGTATGTCCTTGCATTCCTATATATAGAAGTAACTCCAACAGCAAGATTTCCCTGACCTAATTTTATAACCTGTCCTTTCCACCTAGAGGTTTTGAGTTCTCCTGCCCACCTTTGCATTGTTCTAGCAACTTCTGCTGCAGTCTTCATGTTATGACATAAATAAAAAATACAACATGAAATGTAGATGTTCAGATACCAAGTACCTTACTCGGTACAAGTACATGTACAGATACTTTTCCAGGTCCAGGACCAGACTAGAGAAAAATTCAAAAGTTAGGAGGCAGCTGTCATTTTGTAAGGAGCACACGGAGCTCCTGGGATTTGTACATTTCTGTTTTTAATGCAATATTTAGTTTTTATAAATATATATAAGTGATGCACCGATACCATTTTTCCAAGTACAGGTACTGATACTTGTCCAAGTACTCACAGATACAAGCACTGATACATTTTTGTTTATTGTCATGTGACAGTTTTTCTAAAACAATACAAACTAATGATTTCAGGACAGTGGTGGACCACATGAGCTAGGTCCCAGCTGCAACTTCTCGTAAAATTGTCAAGTATCGGCAGTAGTATCTGAACTGGTATCTGGACATCCCTAAAATGTAGGACCCCCCTCTGCAGGTGGGCAGACCAAGGAATAATCACAAAGATCTCACCAATAAAGTCCCTGCAAACGTAAGAAACTGACAGGTGGTTTAACTGTCCAGCATCTACCAAAAACTGGAAAATCATCAGTGAACTAACCCTTTACATAGCAAAGAAACTCTTCTGCCTGTTTATGAACATCCACTGCTATGTACATGTTGGGGGATCGCTGCATTTCTGCTTATGAAGTAGTCAGCTGGAGCAGCAGGCTATCACTATTTCCCCAGAAATGGACAGAATATCAGACAAAAAAAAAACAACAACTTCTCATATTAATTTCTTTCCTAGTCCTCTGATATTGTCATGCATGCACCATACATAGTAACATAACATTTGTGTACTATGAGAGGCTCTTGCAGTGTATAGGTCACTATTCTTCCTCAAGTGGTCTTTCATGGAATAAGGCTGCAATATGAGCAGGGATCGCTACAGTCAACAGCAAATACACCACCGAGGAGGCTAGGTTAGAAAGCAGGACAGAATAGTGCTATGGTGCACCTCTGACTCTAGCCATCTGTACTGAGCTACCAGCTACCTGACCTGGGATCTTAAATACATACATTTTGATTAGGGTTTGCTTGGCACTTGGCCACCTGGATCAGCCTGTGCCTTACAAAGACGTTAAATAAATGAATTTATGTTTACACTGTAGTCACCAGCAAAACATCTGTTTAATACACTAGCCATCTGGACTAAAGACCTTTTTACAAATTAGTTTCAGTGAGGGCTTTGTTTACACAGTATCCACTCTGATTTGTTTTAAAAAAAAAACAAAAACAAACGGTCGTCGGAAAAATACTTGATTGCCATGGCTGACCCCTTTCTATAAAATTGCTAGTTGTCATACTGATTCTGTGGTTTCAGACATGAAGTAAGAGAAGTCAGAGTGAACTGTACATTTGTTCTGGTCTGCAACTCAAGTACTGAAGCCAGAGGACCTACATTATGGTTGGCTAGCTAGCATTTCCAGAAGTGCAGTTTCAGCAGTTACAGTGGCAACCTACATATTTTTTGGTGTTTACTTTATATTTTGGGGACCAGGAGGAAACGTGCTTTTCATTATTGGACAGATATGCTTGCTTTTTACAATAGCCACTAGAACCGCCGTGTACATATTGATGAGTGATGTCATATTACAAATTGATGTAAATAGGAACTGGACACCTGCAGTTGTGGTTGGAGCAGTTACTACAATATTTTGCTTACAGCCATTCCCCAGCACTGACCCTTTTGCCTATGCGCACCTCTTTACATGACACCTGCCAGTATACGCAAATGCTTAAAGTTTAATTTGTTTATGTCTACCTGTATCAGGCCAGCAGTTTGGGATGTGTACATATCTTCAGGCTGAAAAAGAAGCTGTGTGAAGAGAGGCGATGGGCATGTTGGTATCTCTACAAGAGGGGGTTATGCATGTGTTGATTGTGATGGATAAATATGTGGAAAGAAAGCAATACCACAGAGTAATATATTAATACAGGCAGGAGGGACATTGAACTGAGGTGGAGAAAACAGACCAAGGGGGTCACATAAGTAAACACATTTACAATATAACAGGAAATCCCCCCTTCAGTCTATCATGAATGCTGCTGACCTAACCAACCGCTCAGTGTCTGCAACCCCCCTCTGCTAATCCATGCACTGGCTTCCAATAACCCAATGGATAAAATTCAAAATACTAAGCCATCCACAACTCTGCCCCCGGCTATATCTCAAACCTCTTCCCAAAGTATCACCCTCACCACCCCTTCCGCTCTTCCAAAGACCTGCTTTCCAGCTCCCTCGTCAACTTCTACCATGCTGCCCTTCAGGACTTCTAGATTCTCTCCCATCCTCTGCAACTCTTTACCCCAACCTGTCTGTCTATCTCCCACTCTGACTGCCTTTAGGCGATCCTTTAAGACTCATCTCTTCAGGGAAGCCTATCCCACCTCAAACTAACCACTTAACTATCACATTCTCAAACAATTCATCCCCACACAGCTACCTCCTCATGTATCACTTGCCCCTCCCTGTGAGGGCTTACAATCTAAAGGGAGGGCCCTCCTTGCCGTCTTAAATTGTATTATGAGAGCTGTGATAGAAGCAGCAAAGGGTGCTTTCCTTTTAAGCTGAAAGTCAGATATTGTTATTGTACAATCATTTTCATCATTTTGTGTTTCCATGGTGACCACATTCTTTGAGGTCTATACAATAAAGTCAAACTAATTCCTTGAATGAACTGTAGTTATTAGGCTCACATTTGCAAGTATGTAATATTCTGAGAAGATCAAGTATTCGTCAAGGCAATGGTAGATCCTCGGATTTTTGTTTTCTACACTATAGCAATGGCTGCCGGCAGAACATGTCAGAAATTAATAACAGAAGCATAAAAATATATTAGCTTTGATGCATTATTACACATATAAATAAATAACGTAGTGGCATTTCACTCCCTTGTGAAACGTAAGGACTTTTAAGTATGGTTAAAGTGACATTAATGGGGGGGGCGGCCCCTTCTTCGGGACGCAGAAGCGATCTGGCGACAGGTAAGTCGCCAGGATCGCTTCTGTTGTAAAGCCGACAGTCGGCTCTACAAGTTTAAACAGACTCCCGGCGGCAAAAGTCGCCGGGAGTCTGTTTAAACAGCCCCGATGCTGGCGACGTACACTGTACGTCGTCAGTCACGAAGGGGTTAAATGTCTTTTAATCCGATCTTCTTTCCTGTCGTTTTCATCTGTCTCTCCAGCGCTGCTGCGGGTCTCCGATCCAGCGCTGACTCCTCTGTCCTTGCTGGCACTTCCTGTCCCACGGTGTCTGCATGCGGGTGCACACCATCCATATACTTACCTTGTGTCTCTCCTCATCTCCTGGTCAAAAATCTGAACTGCGCATGCGTCCACCTCAAGATGCTTTGCAGCCGCACAAGAAATTTCAGATTTTCGAACTGGAGTGCGGCAAAAACAGGTGTTTAAACCGCTTTTAAAGTGTTATTTTTGAAAACATTTTTTGCATATATCTACTGCTTTCTAGCAGTAGATATATGCAAAAAAACGGAGGGTTTAATAACCCTTTAATAAATGTTTTCATAGATGAGTACTAGGGATGCACTGATACCGTTTTTTTTTTATATCGAGTACTGATATATTCACTGATACCGGAAGTCCCATTAAGGAAGCTGGGCGTCATGTAATGACACACCGCTCAGCTTCCTGATTAGCCGGGAAGCCATCTCCATGCTCCCTCATCACCAGGTGATGAGGAAGAATTGTGCCGGCTTTCTGGCCAATCAGGAAGCCAGGGGACGGGTAATGACTTGCTGCCCAGCTTCCTGATCAATCAGGAAGCCGGGGGGCAAGTCATTACCCTCTATATAGGCAGGAACACACAAGGGATCCCGCACATCCCAATGGCAGCTGAGAACCCCCATGCGTCACTGCACCAAATCGGTCAAGCAAAACAAATGACAAACGCACTCAACAATTCGTCACCAGCTATACAGTAAGGTGCACACGAAATGGGCTTTGAACAGTAAAACAGTAGAAAGGTATCATGGCACACTCACAAACCAGCATGTAAAACAACTTGTCTCACCACTAAGGTTAATAACAGAAGTTTGGATACACGTCTTCTGCAGAAAATTTGAAAGCCGCACAGCTGCGCCAAGGCACCTCTTATAGTGCGGTCCTAACTCTAAACTATGAGAGTCTCCATCTTGGAGCACATGGGGGCAGAAGATTTCAAATTGGGTGCAGGTTTGTCAGGAGGAAGCCCAACCTCCTTAAAGGCACAGGAACACACAAGGGATCCCGCACATCCCAATGGCAGCTGAGAACCCCCATGCGTCACTGCACCAAATTGGTCAAGCAAAACAAATGACAAACGCACTCAACAATTTGTCACCAGCTATACAGTAAGGTGCACACGAAATGGGCTTTGAACAGTAAAACAGTAGAAAGGTATCATGGCACACTCACAAATCAGCATGTAAAACAACTTGTCTCACCACTAAGGTTAATAACAGAGGTTTGGATACACGTCTTCTGCAGAAAATGTGAAAGCCGCACAGCAGCGCCAAGGCACCTCTTATTGTGCGGCACCTCTTATAGTGCGGTCAAATTTTCTGCAGAAGACGTGCTGATGATAGAAGCTGACTAGTTACTATACACAGGTGCTCCAGTTTCATTAAATTCCTACCTGTGGGAAAATATTAAAATATAAATTCCTGTTAAACTGCACAGATGAGTGAAGGGTTGTCTTCCATCAATTGCAATATGTGTTGGTTGCAGTGGTTGAAAATTGGAGAGAAAGCAATAGTACAAAGCAGTACATTTATACAGACAGGCACAGGAGAGACATTTAATATATTTTTGCAGCTTATTAAATTGATAGCTGTGATAGCAGCAGTGAAGGGTTCTTTCCTTTTAAACTAAGAAAAAGTCAAATATTGTTGTTTTAAAATAATTTTCATTTTTTGTTTCCATGGTGATCACATTCTGTACAATATATTGGACTTCAGTTGGGCTGTATAAGGACAATTTCACTTTTGGTGAACTTTTTCTTTTATAAGTCCCCCCCCCTCCCCTCCCGCTCCTGAGTGCAGCCTGCTGTGTTGAATACGTTTCCCTCTCTGTTCTAGCAATTTTCACCATGCAGTCCTGCCTGGCACCGCACAGTCTTTGTTCCAGACACGTTGATGTCACTCCTCTTCTAAGTGTGCACGTACGCCATGGCACCAATCTCTTCTGTGAGTGAGCTGTGTGCCACATGACAACTAGACTAAAACCCACTAAGAAGAGGAACCAGCAGGGACGTTACCAGAAGATAGCCTGCGTGGCACCAGGCAGGGCAACACAGTGAAGATCGCTGAAACCAGGAGGAAGGGAAATATTTAACTGTGCAGGCTGCACAAAGTGTGGCGGTGGACTGTTATTTAAAGGAGAAGTTCTCAATAATTAACTTGTCCTTTAAGGCAAACTAATAAAATGTTTGCTAAGTGTGCTGGTCCCGTTACATCATTTTTTTGACACGCTACAGCTTTTGAAGAACCAATGACGAGCTCAAACCATCTCTATAGGTACATCGGAGAACGCTTAGTGTTTTTGAGTCTGGTGATCCTTTTGTATAAGCCACCATGACTAACAGCTGTGGAACATATTGAAATATAAATTAATGTAAAATTGCACACACATAAAAGCAACCAATAGGATTTTAGCTTTTATGGGGGTAGACGGGTAGGGAACCTCTCATTTTCACTGATTGCTATGATTGATGATTGCTATTACTGCACTTTACATATCTCTTTTAAAATAACAGAATAATTGTGATCTAAATGGTTTCGTAAATAAAGTATAATAAAGTGTTGGGTGTCATGCTTTACGATATTGTAAAGGCAGGGTTGATCATAGACATGAAGCTTTTCCTCTTATACACTGCTTAAGCAACAGCATCCACCAGCATTCATTGTTTTGGCACCTTCTTTCTAATTGAGTCAGTTTCCAAGCTGAAAATCAAATTACAGCAGATACAGCAGTGTTACAGACGCCTCGGAAGCATGAGAATGCGGTGCTGTGAAGTGGTGAGCAAATGCTTCTCACATTGCAGTTGTGAAAATAGGTGTTTGTGCTCTTTCCCAGCCTTCTGGGCATCCAAGGAGGCCCTCTCCAGTGCTTTATTGTGCATTTACAAGATGTATTGTGTGTTTGACTCGAGTTAGTCTAAATGTATAGCAATGAGATGTCCAAAACCTCAATAGTCATGTAGAAAGATAATTTGTAGAATTTCATTCTAGTTTTAGTAAAATGTTAGTATAGTCTTAAATATTTTAATATGAATGAGAGATCAGTTTAAAGAGATCCTGTCACCAACTTATGAGACTGCGGGTATAAGCACAGAAAAATCAAGTATTTGAAATGCTTACTTGCAGTGGTTTTCTGCTCCATAAATTATTTTTTTAAAACTTGCAATGTGCCTCTGAACTTGCTAGCAAATTTTATTAGTTAGTTCCCTAGAAAAGCCCCCTCCCTTCTGCCATGTCATATCCTTCTCCTCATCTGTGAGCATCTAATTACTGCCTACCCACATAACTTTTTATGTAGCTACTGGAGGAGGAGCAAAGATTGCTAGAACAATGGCCAACAAACCTTTTGGCACCAGGGACTGGTTTATGGATTTTTCCATGGACCGGGGGGATTGAAGGGGGATGGTTTCAGGATGTTTCAAGTGCATTTATTGTGCACTTTTTATTTCTATTCCTATTACACTGTAATATATAAGTGACATTATTATACAACTCACCATAATGCAGAATCAGTCGGAGCCCTGAGCTTGTTTTCCTGCTCTCGGGTGGCCAGTGCGGGCTCTCGGGTGGCCAGTGCGGGCTCTCGGGTGGTCAGTGAAGCTCTCGGGTGGCCAGTGTGGGCTCCCAGGGGTCCGGAGAGTCTCACTGCTGGCTGCAGAGGCAGCAGACGCGGCTCTCTAATTAGGCGGCCTTCTAATATGCCTGATTAGAGGGCTGCCTCTGCCTGATTGTAGTTAGCACGGATTGCCATCAGGCATAACAAGGCGATCCTGGCTGGCCAGGGTCTATTTGCAGGGGCGAGCCTGGAGCGGGAGCTGCAGCCCAGTTCCTAACCGGTCACGGGGATTGGGGACCCCTGCTATAGAGTATTTGCTGGGGCTGATGACATCACATCCAACATGGCTGTGCCCAGCAGTAGGCACAGGTCTTTTGGTTATATAAACAAGAGAGTGTTTTAATGGGTAAATAACATGCCTAAATACATTAAATGCACATATAATCTTATGGTAATTTTTTTTATTTGTCTGGCAACTGTGGGGAAAAAGCTTAGTCAATGTACTTACTTTTCCCCAACTTACATACTCCAACTTACATACTGGATGATGTCATCATTTCATTGAGATCCTGGCCATTGCTGAGTACCCCTACTCTTGCAAGAAGACTTTCCAGCACAATGCAGTAGCATATTTTTGCGACATTTAGGGTAGTCCGCATTCCCTGGGATCTTACTAGAAGGATGGTGATAGCAGCCATACCAAAGTACTGCAGATAGAAGGCAGAGTAATGTAATTATATTAACTACATTTTCTTTCTCCCATTGGCTTTTCTTTTTCAATTCTACAGCATCTTGAAATGAGAGAGCTATGAAAAAAATAGTTTTATTTACTTTGTGTATGTTCACATTGCAAGTTACTGGGTTTCTAAAGTTTGCTTGAAATTTGTAGTGGGAGATCACTCATTTCACAATTGCAGACACATTCAGGCAACTAGCATCTTCATAAGGAGGTCAGCAATGCCATTTTAAAAGATCCGTCCCAGTGCAGGTTTCCTTTTATTTCACCTGTTTGCATGTGGCTGCCATTAGGATGTTAGTTTGGGGAAGAGTTTGGTGTCACTTTGATCAAATGAATTGAATAAATGTTTAGGTATATGTGTATTGTTGTCAGAGCCTTGTTTTTTAGTTCTGCTGCAGAAAGACTGCATGGTAAAATTTCAGACTAGTAGTCTAGTTCATTATACTACTGCTTTTAATAAACTATTATCTTGTAGTGTGTACTTGTTCTTATGTGAATTTTAGACTGTAAGCCCCAATCGACACTAGCTGTGCTTGTTGTGAGCAAACACAAGGCATTCCATTCATTTTAATGGGCTGCCCTACGTATAACAAATACGCCAAAGAAGCTCATGCAGCAGTATGAGCTGCGAACGTCATACGTTTTCTGACCACAGGTTATTGCACAGTTGTCGTTTGTTAGTGCACATGCCAAAACATGCATCTTGCTTGCCACATTTAGGGTGGCAATAACAAATAATGTCATCACAAGTGTGGTGTGCTTTTTGTGAACTACTTACACGCATTCGAATTTGCAAGATTTTGTTGACAAACACGGCTAATGTGAATGGGGGCTAAAAAGGAAACCATTTACTGATTAATTTTGTTATACTCGATGAAGCAAAGCAAGTCAGTGAGTTGGGCAACTGGGTCTTATAGGTCAGTCGGATGGTGAATCCTAGTCCCATTTACCACATATCTGTAAGTTTATGAAGCACCGATCTTGTAGCCCGATGTAAAGGATAGTAAACAATCCAAAGATACTAGTAAAAATCAAAAGAACACATAACTGGGTTCATAGACCTAATTGTAGTATCAAAACATACATTTAATAAATTAAACAGTTCTGTACTTACATAATATTGGAGGTAAAGTACCTGTCACACTACAGCAGGGGTGGAGAACCTCCGGCCCCCCTGCTGTGGTGAAACTACAAATGCCATGAGGCATTGCAAGATTCTCACAGCCACAGGCATAACTCCCAAAGACAGATGCATCATGCGATTTATAGTTTCACCACAGCTGGAGGGCCGGATGTTCCCCTCCCCTGCACTCCAAGGAGAGTCTGGTGGAGTTGGTGTTTACAGTCCTCTGCAGTAGGGACTGCATGTACAGGGCTCAGGGGAGGGAGAGCACGCACTATGGTCTATCCCATCACCAGGATCAGAAGACGGAATCCATTAACCAAATGCTGCCTCTACCTCATTGCCACTTGTACAGGTATGCCTCCACAGTTCTTATCCAGATTGTAGGGCTCAGGCATGCTAAGCGAGGTGTTTCAAAGGAGTGTCCTCTTTTTCCCAAGCTTCGAGGGTTTCCCTGTAGTGTGACGAGCGCTTTTTCTGCAATATTATGTAAGTGCGTTACTTTTTAATTTATAAAATGATGTTTTGAAATTTATTTAATGCCTTACTAATTCATGGAGCTAAATGTTAGTCTATGTCCTCGTCGGTATCCCATTTTGACATTTTTAGCATATTTTTCTGTCCTACCATTGGGCAAATTGCCATTATTCCAGGCCAAACATCACATCTGCCAACCCCACAATGCACAGGTAAGAATACACTGGTTCTCTGCATTGGTCAAAAGTAGTGTATGTAAGGGTTTTTCTTGGATTGTTAAAGGCCTTTGTAAAGGCAATAGGCCTTAATGCATCAAGACACAAAAGATGTGTACTTACACAAGCATAAGTGTAAATATAGTAGATTTAGTCAAAAAATATTTTTTTTTGTGCACGGATACTGATTTTGGTGTGTTTTAACAATTGAATTGTGTATTTTTATCGGTTTAATATTAATTTGAGAAACATTTGCGCAATTATCGCAGGGCCTACAAATTTAGTATCACCATCTTTTTATTCTACCGGGCCTGCGCTTTCAGAAAATATATGGTTTGGGGGGTCTTTTACAAACGCTAGCAACGCAGCAGTTGAAAATCAAATCAATAGGAAAAAATTGCAGAAAATTCAAAAATGGCTTGGCCAGCTGATTTGAAAAATGTTCCGGAGGGCTTGGCAGCGAAAGTTTAAACCTTTTCTGTTATATTATGTTTCCAGGCTTGCTGTCTGAATGCTCCTTCTCCTGAGTTGATGGCATCTGTGGAGCCAGCTTTTCTTCCTGATGTTGAATGCCCAATATGTGGCTGCAGGTTCTCCCCGGACCAGATTGAGCACCATGCTGCATACTGTGATGGGACCAAAGATGAGCCAGAAATGGCAGGTTGGTATCAATTTGTGCAATACAATAATATGTTTTATTTTTATTGCATTTTGTTATATATTACATTGAATATTATAACATTACTTTTTATGATTTTAATTTTTCCATTTACGTAGTTTTGAGACCAAGGAACAGACAATCAAGACACAAACACAATGGATCACGTGACGGTGCTGCATCCTCAGACTCTGGCAAGTAAGTAGGTAGGCTACCATTTTGTGACTGTATACAAGCAAGCGCTTTATGCTTTTAATACAATGGTTTGCTAATATTAATGAAAGCCAACTGAATTAATCTAGGCTATTGAAGTTGCTATGGCAAGTCAGCATGATATACTGTAAATAATTCAGTGTCCAATGGCAATTCATAAGCAAAGCCACTGTGAGCATTCTTAATTGTCTTAGCAGATTGGCTACTGCTGTTTTGGTCCATGCAGCTTTTTTTTCTGATAAAATTCTGCCTGCACGCTAAATATTGTAGAACAATGGACCCACCATCTCCTTTCACTCATTTCTCAGCTGCCTAATATGGAAAATCCAACAATACATTTATGTTTGAGGGTGTAATGCTTTAAAAGTAATGTTTTTTGTATTTACGTAAACTGGCCACGTGACGCAAACCCAGAGAAATTTTAGAAGAACATCCTAATGAATCCTCATACCTCTAACAGTGAGACACATATGGAGAATGTAAAAAACTTGGGCCCCTAGCCACTTCCACTTCTTGAAATGTGACAAGCTGCACAGTACATGCTGAGAACAGTCACTCTTCTCTGTACTGGCTAGGCCAGTACATGTGTACATTGTTTCAGAGTCATTGAAACACGACATGGTATAAAGTTTGGACAGGCCTTAGGGGTAACGAGACTTATTTGTCGGTATGTGATGCCTCTATTGATATCCACTATATAATGAAGGGGATGGGGGTGGTTAGGATAAGAATTACATTTTAAAAGTACCTTTCTAGTGAATAACTACATGCTCAATAGGTTTTTGCTAAGTTGTGTGCTACTAGTAGTGCTAGTGATTTCATGTTTTGGCTGTAGTAATAGTGATAGCCAGCACCATCTACTTAGGTAGAAACAGCTTTTTCATTCAACTAAAATTCCTAGTACACAAACGTGTAGCTGTGCATAATTTCAGGTTAGCCATAGGCATGACTTTCTCCACATG
>NW_017306355.1:594678-645625 GCF_000935625.1 Nanorana parkeri | reverse complement strand
CATTGTCATGCAACATTAATAATATGCACAGTGCCCATTTTGTCCTGCTACAGAAAACACCTTGATTTTTTGAAATGCATTTTCATGAGTACTTGTACTCATGAAAATGTCTCGATACGTAGAGCCGATGCCGGTACTTTACATTTTCGAATAAGTGCGGGCTGCTTGTACAAGTGATCTGCTCGTCCTTTTTGGTAAAATAGAATTACCTGCTTAAATCTGGCCAACCCGCCCCCCCATACTTACCTTTTGGTGAACGGTCCTTCACTTCTGCTGGTACTATCTGTAACCTCATACTACCACCCAGTGCATCCCTGCACTATGAATTTTGAATTTGACTTGGAAATTGCGAGTACTCGTTCGTCAGTGCAGTCAGGTGACCGCACTGACCAATGAGAAGCGCTTCTTAGCATGGTCAAATACAGTTTTGGTTAAAATTATTTTTTGTATTAGAACAAGTATAATCATAGCTTGAGCTACAGTTCTCCATAAATATAAAGGAACTGCCCTAAAATCATTAGTCTGTATTGTTTTAGAATAATTTTTACCTGTCCCTTTAAGAAAAGGTATCTGAGGATCTACAGCTAAGTGATGTACACATAAGATACATTTTTGTTAATAGTTAAGGTACTTGAATGCACTTTTAAGATTTAACTCCTAAATTTAGTGCCACTTTTAAGCTACCCTGTCTGTAAATAAAAAAAAATCCTGAAAAAGAAAAGTTAAATACTTCTCCCACTGCCTGCTCCACCGAATGTTGCTTCCTTCAAGTGAAGTCCCTGCCTTTTGGGTCAACTGCAACAAACACTGGTTCCTTCCATCGACCTCCACATCACTACAGAGAGTTATATAGTCACTGTTCTATTACTTGTCTACACCTTATTTACTGACAAGTAAGTTTAAAGGAGAACTATGGGGTCAGAACTACTAGCGTCCTCCCGTTACCATAAGCTCAGTATACCGCGAGCTGTAGCGATACTGAGACGCCAGAGCGGATCCCGACGTAGATGACGGGATCCGCCCAGCTGCGTGAGTGACAGCTGGCTCTGCCTATCTAGAGGCAGAGCCAGCTGTACCCGCCCCCTCCCCCGTCCGTTCCGCCAGTCAGCGCTGGCAGATCGGAGCGGGGAGAGGGGAATCCAGCCCCTTCCCCTGTCACGGCAGAGAGCCGTGACAGGATCGAGAGGTGAGCGAACCTGAGCTGACCCTTAACAGTCTCATTGTCACAGGTCGGCTAGAACTATGAGGTGAGTGGAAATCACTCATCTCATAGTTCTCCTTTAAGTTTATTATGTACATGATGGCAAGTGCTTAGTTGTTTGGCCCTTTGTTGGCATTATGAATTGCAAGTATTATACTAGTGTACAGTCACTGAGTGTTGCAGCAGTGACAGTCATTTGCTAGCTAGGCTGTTTGATGGTGCTACATTAATCAGCAATAGTAATAATAATGGCAGTCAGTATGTTAATTTTAATTTCCCAAGATTTGATGTCCCTCTTGAGTATACCAAGAACTATTGAAGTTTTTGAATTGCTTGATCCTTTTAAATATACATAACCACAATACTCATTTCATTATGAACATAAGTGTTTTTGTTGCATATAAATATGCATTTATATAATGAAACCAAAATTTGCAAATAGTTATGCTCTAAGAATACTTGGTGTAAAATAAATGAAGTATATTGATGTTCGAGCTTAAAGCAATACCCTGCACTTCTACAAGAATAATATATAAGAAATAACCTCCTCCCATGACCCAAAGCTCAGTATATAGCGAGCTATTGCCCGCAATAAACTGAGAGAGCTGCAGCCGGGACGGATACAGACAATAATGTCGTGATCCACCCAGCAGCGTGAGCAACAGCTGGCTCTGCCTATTTAGAAGCAGAGCCAGCTGTGCACACCAAGTCTGGCTCTACAACTTGGTGGATGCTCACATAGGGTTCCTGGTGGGCTTTGTTCCTAAGCTGTATCCCCAGTCATATACTACTGTTCCTTTCAGAAGTTTCTTTAATAATGCTTTCTTTTTTCTGATTGACTAGCCAATAATTCTTCTGGTAAGGATTGAGCTCTTAGCATGCTCAGAACTAGAACTTTCTCCTAATTTCCAGTGCATCAAACCCTACTAGATCTATTAGGCTATTGGGAATACACTGAGTGGCCAGATCATTATGACCACCTGATGTTTGTAGGCAAATTAGCTATTATTTCACGCTGAAGTTGCTAGAGGGGCAGACCATTATAAATAGGAAGCAGGTTGTTTACCACGACAGTAGAAGTGATTTTTTTCTGAAGATATGGGTAAACAACGCGATTTAACAGCCTTTGAACGTGGGATTATTGTTGGCGCTCGGAGGCATGGAGCGAGTATCAGCAAAACAGCAGAATTCGTTAAATGTTCAAGAGCAGCTGTTGTTAAAGTGTTTAAAGACTGTCAGCTGAAAATCTGGGTCTGAACGTGTGAATTGTGGCCGTCAGCGACCAGTCAATGTTAGGGCAGAACGGAGAGTGGCAAGACTGGTACAAGACAATATAAGGGCAACAGTGCATCAAATTACTGCAGGTCTTAATCAGGGATCCTCTCAAATGATCTCTGAACGCCCTGTTCGTCGTACACTGCATCGTACGGCATATGGAAGCCGAAGGCCTGTTCGAACACTTTTGCTGTCTGCAGTTAACAAGATAAAGCGTCTCCAATTCACACAGAAACACAAGGATTGGACAGTCGAGCATTGGAAAAAAGTCATGTGGTCCGATGAATCACGTTTCCATTTGCCTCATGCAGATGGCAGAGTGAGAATTTGGCGGAAACAGCATGAAAGCATGCACCCCACATGCATGAGTACAACCCTTCAAGCTGGTGGGGGCAGTGTTATGGTTCGGGGCATGTTTTCCTGGCATGATTTGGGCCCTTTAATTCGTGTGGAACAACGTCTGAATAGCACAACATACCAAAGTATCGTTGCTGATCAAGTTCATCCTATCATGTTCATGGCGTATCCCAATGGAGATGGCTTCTTCCAACAAGACAATGCGCCATGCCACGGTGCTTGTATTGTGCAGGAGTGGTTTCAAGAACATGAGGGAGACTTTACCTTGCTTAGGTGGCCCCCACAATCACCAGATCGCAATCCAATTGAGCATTTGTGGGACGAAGTTGAAAGAGCCATCAGGCAGCTGGTTCCACAACAATCAAATCTCACAGAACTGGACAGTGCTATTCATCGTGGAGTCACTGCCAAGAAGAATCGCCGCAGTATTGAAGGCAAAAGGTGGCCCAACGAAGTACTGATGAGATGGTCATAATAATCTGTCCACTCAGTGTATATACACATACAGTCAGGTTGCCCTGAATGGGGATGGATACCACGTCTTTTTAAAAGCCTTGAGACATTATGTAGTAAGAGGATCCTTATTTCCGATGGTAGCCCTGGAATTATAGTCCATTAATCACTCTTTTTCCATCATTTGCACACTTGCAGTCACACATGCTTTTATAATGTAGGTATGAGATTGTTGATTCTGATTCATTAAATCAGTACACATTGTCTGACATAATCTTATTCATCTTCGTTTTAGAAATGGCCATGGTAAAGGCAGATTGCTGTTATTGGCCATTATTACCCTTTGTGTCCTCCAGTTGAACCCAAAGATTCTCAAATACACATGGTTCTGGCAGTGGTGAAATGTGTACTTGGGGTGAGACCTTTAAATAAAGCTAATTGCTGTTCAAAGGTCATCAATATATTCACTCACTTAAAACATTAGAGTTGTACTTTAAAGTGAACCTTTACCCCCTTTGACTAAAAATCACCTCAGCATACAGGTCTGCATGCTGATATTAAAATCATCTTACATTCACTAATTAAACAAACATATTTTTCTTTTGCTTACAATTTCTTTTTTTCTACTTCCTGGTTCACTTTGGCTCAAATCATGTAATCTTGCCCAAGCATTGCATCCTGGGAAGATTACATCAGCAGAGCATTGCTGAGGAATCTCATCTGTAATCTCACAAGATTTCAGGGAAAGGTGTTTTTCTCCCCTTAGATGATGTGCATGGTCACATGTCCTAGTCACATTTGCCAGAGTTCTAGGAAGTAAAGGGAGATGGATTCATCTGCCCTTAGTAAAAATGGCCTCTGTGAGAAGAATGGGGAGGAAAAGGTATGCAAAGAATAAAAAGCTGGCAATTACCTAGAAGTATCTGTTTGTAGATTGTCATTACTAAACATTTCTAAAGGTGCCTTTCTTGTTATTTTGGAAATATTGGTAAAGTTCCTCTTTTAATATTCTTTAGGCCTTGATCTCCACAGTAAAGAAATATGTCTTGTGTGGAACACATCAAGGTTGGAGCCTTTATGACACAGTTTCCATAACTCTTCGAGAAGATACGTTTTTCAATTCCAAACACAAGTGTCCCTAATTCACTCGGCATGACAAGTCTCATATGTGCTCACTTTTCGTGCTGTGTTCTGTTAATATATTGTTGTGGCAGTCTCAAGGATTTTAATATACTTTTCTCCCTGCTGCTGACAGAGATACAGATAATATATACATAGACACACGTGCTTCACTCTGCTTGTCAGTTTAATTGCCGCAATGTATATATTGTGACAAATCATCGACATTCACTGTACAGCATTGTAAAATTTAGATTTAATGGATTCTTCTTCTTTTCTGTCAGAGATATTAAACCAGAACTTCTAATGTGGTTTACCTGCAAAAGATTTTTAGTTCCCCTTGTGATTCACACACTTCATATATACTACATATCCATGGAGTGACAGCGCTGTTCAGATCTTGCAGTTCTTTAGTTTCCCATATGACCAGAAGTTCTTACCGGTGTGGTGATGCCCTCATTGTGTTTTCCTCTTTCTGTGAGCACTATTTAGGCCATTTTAGAGGTCCAATCAGGTCCGCAGTATCAGTTTTTCAAGCAGATCTGGTCGGAGAACCCATGTCAGCCTAAGAGCAGCCGGATCTAAACTGCTGTGCACCAGTTTACATCAGGAACGTGCGGTCAGGGGAGACAGGTGAGGCAGAGCCTCAACTAGAATTATGGAGGAAAAAGCTGTCAGCTTCATGTCTGAAGCTGACTGCTTTTTCTCAATTCAGATCGGCATCTAACAGGTAACACAGCAGGGAAATCCTCCCCGCTGTGTAACCTGTCACGGAGCCTCAGCGGTGAGGAACATGTGAGGCACAGGGAGGCTCCTCCCTGTCTCCTCCCTTACACTAGCTTGGGGGGTGGGCTTTGTCAAGATGGGGCGGAGCTTTGGCCGGCAGGGGGCGGGGCTTGGGAATGCCTCACCTTGAGCAAGAGGTACCGCACGTCACTGGTTTACATCTGATTACACCCGGATCTGTCTAGGTCTGGAAAACAAAACAGAACAGTTCCATTTTGGCAGACCTGTTCGTGTCAGATCATGGGTAATCTGATGTAAACAGACACATGTCCACTTACATCCAACTCCCTGTAGACCTAACGGGGGTCTGGTAAGTTACATTTTTTTCCCTCCTATCGTAAGACAATGGTGGTATTCGTTCCATACTGTTCAGATCAGAAGGGGATCAGTGCTTGGATCCCCTACTGATCAGAATTGACATCGCCTGTGTGAAAGGGGCCTAATCGCTTCTCTCTCCAGCTTCCAGCACCTTAAACATGTTAGGGTAACAGCTGCATATAGAGCCTTATTATCTCCTAATGCTTGGCTCTCCCACTCTCAGCCATATCTGTAATAAGAAGAAATGAATGGGAAGTTATTCTAAACATTCATTTTACGCAATTGTACTAGTTTCTAATTAAAAACATGTCTGGTGATTTTGGATAACCACCTATACAATAAGCTGATTTAATCACTTATCATAAATTATGAATGGGAATGGATTTTTTTTCTTGCAGAGATGTGAAGTGTTTTTTTTTTTTTTCTTCTTGTGTGCAGTTGGTGGAAAATATAAGTGTAGAGTTATCAGACCATGATGGCTTTTACATGGAGAATAAAAATCCTAAAGTATTTTTCTCAGTCATCCATCTACATCAAAGAACATTTGGACTTAGGTGGTAGGATCTTTTCTGTATTAGCAGGTTACTTAGGCAGAAGAATAACAGGATGGCAGTGCAGCCAATACTGCATACTAATAATAGATCTTTGTTCCGAGCGCTTCCCCGATTTTTATTATAATCTCATTTTGTCATGAAAGGACAAAAGTTTATGAACTGTGTCTTATGAATTGACTTTCACAAAATAATTATTCATGAATGAACTCTCGCCTGTTTATTATTAATAAATGTTTCTAATAATGGCATTACAATTTATAGACTTGATATGTTAAAGCCTTACACTGATTAACTGCAGCTCTTTAAATTAGTTATTATGGAGATGTTCCTCTAACCCTGCAAATACCCCAAAATACCTATTCATCTTGCCAGCAATCCAGTGAGCTCCAAACTTTCTGAGCACTTTGTTTCTGCTGAATTACAATCTCAAGGAGTGTTTTGCCCTGCGCAGTTCTCCTCTGTGGTCTGCAGAACATCTTTCCCTCTCTTTATCTCTTTAATATAAGTGGTGTTTTGTAGTCCAGTAGAAAAAAACATGGCAAGGCTGACAACACTATTTGGAATTTCAGTGCAGCAGAGGCAGTGTGCCGTTAGAGTTTTTTTGCAGATCAACAGCAATTTTGGTTTTCATACTTGCAGCATTTTAAAGAGACAAAACATATATATTATGTATTGCAGAGATATGCTGCAATGTTTTTTGCATGCATTGCAGAGCTATGCTGCAATTTGTTTGCCCAGGCATGCACTTTACGTGCTGCACATTGTGGTACCCCCATGTACCTGCGTCTTAAAATCCTCTGTGCCTGTGAAGCTCCCTTGGGTCCAGGCCGCACATGGTGCCTCAACGTCTGCTGAAGTCAAAATAAGCACTGCACCTTCTTGGCCCTAAGTAACCCTGACATCATTCAGCTGTCAAATGCCAGACACTACTGCCTGGGGATTAGGATCCACAGGAATGGGATTTGCAGGCACTATGTCACACACAGGTTCCATTTTAGACTGTTATATGTGGATATGTAGACTTGGTTTACTGATCTTTCCCAATCTCTCTTCCTGGGTAGGCTTGAAAAATGCTATCTGTGTAAATCACTAATTCCAATAAAAGATTACCAAACACATGTGGACAAATGTCTGCAGTCTGCAGCACTGGATACCCAGGGACAGAAGAGCTCTAAGGTAAGTGTGTGTGTACGCTACTGATGAATAAACAGTAACTTCAAACATGAGAATTACTTTTGGATGAAATATAAAGTCATTTAATATTTACACATATATACATATAACATTTAACCAGAGTGGATTTCAGTGGATCCAACAGTTCAGCAGACCTATCGGTGCTTCTAAATGTCTGAGCTGCTGAATTTGGATAAATGAATTAATTTTTTACTCCCCATGTTTAACTAATACATTTGCAGTAATTCATGAGAGACTTTGCCTTTTCTTTCCTGACACTACCGATCACACAACAGTCCAAGGGATTAAACTTGACAGACATCTCACTGCAACCACATCCGCATAATGATGTGGAGAATTTGCAGCAGCGGTGTGTTTTACGCCTGAAACCAATATGGTTTTGGTGTAATTTTATTTCATTTAAGCACCATGTCCACACGTTCGTCAAGTTATATGAACATTACCTGTTTTTGACAGCTATGTCCACACTTCTCTGACAGGAAACAGCAGAACGAGAAGGCAGACTCCTGAGCATGCTGGAACAGTCAGAGTCCATCTCAGCAGGTATAACATGGAATGGGGGAGGTGGTGCATGGTGCTTTGTAATGAAATTATGTCCGTTCCACAAAAATGGCTGGTTGGAAAAATATAGTCAATCCTCTAATGGATTTTTTTTTTCCTGTGCAGAAAAATTACATTTACATACATATGAAGCTATCCTGTTGAATAATGCATACATCATAACACATGCTATGTCATGTTTACATAATTTCTTTGCTGTTGCATACTTTAACCAGTAAATTCAATGTACTTACTAAAATGTAGTGAGAGAGCAGTACACTGTAATTTAGTTAGTTGATACTACTGGGTATGGCCAGCATTAGTTAGGTGGCTGTACTTTAAGAAATAAACCTTTTATCTATTTTGTTTTATCTATGGCATACGCATTTTGCATATTCCTGTACCTTTTTAACAGCTGTCATCAGTCTTGGGCCAATATAAACCTTACTTTGTCAACAAGCTATCTGCACTACACAGTGTAAAAATCACAATGTCTGCAGGCCAGCACTGAAAACAAGAGGGCATCCCCTGGATGTACATTTTGCATTCCACAATTGGTTTTATGGCATCTCATGGAATGGGTGGTAACGTTAGGCAATGTTTTTTTTATTTATGTTTTAGTATTTTTATTAATTGACTTTTGCAATAAAATAACAACAACAAACAAAAGCAATTATTTAAATCAATCAACAAGCACCGAAAATAAAACAAAAAATTGTCTTTACATTTAGGAAGATACAATACAGTAATAATAATGTCTCAGTAATTGCAACACACATAGAAGGGTTATAAAATGTTTTTAAGAGACATCAGAAGGTGTGAGAAAAAGTTCGGTAATGTTGTGCAGTGGCAGCCTTCTTCTATTAGTTTGGGATCTGTTTCTCTAGCTATTGCATGCAGTACAGTATATAAATCTTCATTTATGGCTTTTAGCATTTAGAGCATTGAATAAAACAGGCATGTGCAGCAGATGTGTTGCTTGATGGTTTCAGTTCTGGTCGATTGAATATATAACCAGATATGAAGGGTAAACTCTAATGAGTCAGTTTTATGTTATTTTTGTATATTTTTTAGTTTGGTCATTTTAAAATACTGTGTGTGTATGTATATATAGTTTGTGTGTGTGTTATACAGTTTTAAAGTGCTGTGTGTGTGTGTGTGTGTGTGTGTGTATATATATTTTTTTTTATTTTTGTATTATTTTATTTTTTTGCTATGAGATTCGCAGAGTATTTGGAGTTTTCTAAAGAGAAGTGCAGCAGAAGCAGTTTCTCTCGCTAATCTCTTGCTCTGGCTAAATTTCTGCTAAAGGTTTCTCATTCGGCCCATAGAGAAAATCAATAGATTCCTCTATCCATGCTAAACAGTGTGGATGGAGGAATCTCCAATGCCAGCTATTCAATACAGCCAACCAAAGCACCCGCGTCTGCTTTAATGCTAAACAGTGGCTGCATCTGATAGGATGCAGTCACTGTTTGGCTGATAATTTGCAACACGGCTCATTCAATTTTGAAGGTGGTGCTTGCAGGGCCACCTATGGCTTGAATTTCAACCAATTCAGGAGGAAGCGGCTAAAATTGAAGCCATCTATGACCACCTAATACACCCGTATGAACAGAACAGGTGGTTGTTGGGATGGAAATACAATGACCGTACTTGTATTTACCTAACTAAAAACGTTTTTGTTTTTTTTATGTTTCCTGAACATAAAGAAAATATTTACAAAAAACAATACACATTCCCCTTTAGGGCTCCTTTCACAGCAGTATAGAGCGGATGTCACCAATGAGACATCCGTGTCCATACAGTTTTTGTCTCTATCTTGCGATGGAGGTAAACATTGCAATTACCAGACACCATGTCTGTCTATGTGGAATCAGATGTGTCCGTTTACATCAGATTACCCCCGATGCGGCACAATCAGTTCCGGTGAAACCGATCTCTGATCCCTTTTTTTTCTGGACCTGGCTGGAATCGGGGATGACCATGTGTAAACGGACAGGTGTCCCATAGACTTACATCGGCATCCGATCAGACCGCCCATGTGAAAGGCACCTAAAAGAGCTAATGCATTTAAAAAAAATAGTTATTCTTTATATAAATGTATATAAAGCTACTAAGTTAATTTAAAGAAAATACCTTTTAATGCAGGAAATACTCATGTCTATTTTTTCTTAAAAATCCTAAAATAAAATGATTTATTCCTCATTTAAGGATGTGTGAGTAGAAAGTAGAGTGGATTGTTCCTTATATGTCCGGATATACAACTATGCATTCAGAAGCACTAGTTAACCTAACATAGTGCCACATATTTAAAGCAATTCGGTCTCTTTAACAAAGTTGCTGAAATCCTCACTCTGTAAAAGAATAAAGTAAGTACTTGCTTTTCCTGCTGCTTTGTAGGAAAAAAAAGTATCTTCCACCGACCTCCACTGTGCCCCACAGGCCATGGATTGTTTTTAAACAGACAGACCTGTGTGAAACGAGCAATGAAAAGAGAAGCGACTGATGTTCTGAACAAATATAGCTGACCAGTGAACAGATGTAATTACAAATGATAAAAAACAACAGGGTTTTTAAAATCTTAACACTATGTTAAATTGGTCACTTTCAGATATCTTAAAACAATTTAAATATGTTATAGTTTCTTTGAATAGTACTAAAATACCATTTGCTGTAAATAATTAATGAATAAGCAGGCATTCATTTCACCCTTCTTGCTCAAATATTAATTGTGTGTCTGCTTTAAAACAGCAACTATATATACTGTATGCACACTGCTCCGTCACAGTATAGCATAGAGTATCAGGTACCCGCCTCTGGAACAAGATTGAACTGCACACGGATGACATCACTGGACTAGTAAAAACTTTATTCAGACTCCACATGTTCTGATCAGTTTTGCCCACGGTCCGCCACTCTCTCACTCTAGAGCAGAGGTGGGAAACATCTGGCCCTCCAGCTGTGGTGAAACTACAATTGGAGTGGAAAGATAAACTTGAGTGTCATCGGCATAGAGATGGTATTGGAAGCCATGTGAGGTTATTAGTTGACAAAGGGAGGAGGTGTAGATAGAGAAGAGAAGGGGTCCAAGGACAGAGCCTTGGGGGACCCCTACAGAAAGAGGAAGAGGAGGGGAGGAGTTAGAATTGTAAGTGACATTATTATTGTAAGTGATTATTGTAAGTGATTATTATTATAATACAGGATTTATATAACGCCAACAGTTTGTGCAGTGCTTTACAATATAAGGAAGACATTACAATCACAATACAATTCAAGACAAGATGGTAAGGAGGGCACGATGCATCTGTCTCTGGGAGTCATGCCTATGGTCGTGAGAATCTTGCAATGCCTCATGGGATTTGTAGTTTCACCACAGCTGGAGGGCCGGAGGTTCCCCGCCCCTAATCTAGAGTGAGCCTGAATTAAGTTTTTACTAGCCAGTGACATCATCGGTGTGCCTACCGTAAAGCAAATGTATTGAAGGCAGAGAGAACATGAGGCTCTTGTTTGTATCCACATGCATTGTAAACAAGAGTACTAGCAGTATTAAAAGTTGAATAGAATTAGAGCCCATGTGAAAGGAGCACGCTATCCAAGATTTTCACTGTACCAGGAGCCCTGAACGTGATAAGCCATTGAGCATTTGTATGCTCCAAATCTTTCTGTAAGCAAATTGTATTTACAAATGTGAAGATTAAAACTGTAAACAGAAATATGGATTATTTAATGTAAATACAACTTAATGGCTATTCTATTCTTTCATTCCTGCAAGAAGGATGAGAAAAATGCATCAGTTCACCAGGGAAATGTACTATAATATAACGAAAACACATCCTGGAGTGCTGAGCATTGTAATGGATGTTTAAGACGACTGGGTTTTCTTTCTTTCCCCTTGAGACCTGTAATTTTGTTGCTCATTTTGGTATGAATCAGACACTGGCATTTTGTGCTACTTGTGTTGTTTTTGTAGACCCTTGACCAAGACTGTTGTAGAACCTAACTCATTACTAGCTATATAATTTCCCCAGTGAATGCTTGTTAATGAAAATCATTTTCACAGACTTTTCCTCTATTATATTGAGGGGAAACAAGGACATAGCAGAGTTATCCACTGTTGTCGTTAGCAAAACTATATTTGGGAACCTGCTGTCTTGTATTTTTCACTTGCCACAGAACACATTGATGAAATGGAATAACACAGGGACAGCTTTGTACCAGGCAGCCATCATGAGCAACACATTTTCAAAATAATCTTCTAGATTCGTAGTGTATGAAACTGTTCTTATCATGTACAATTGTTGACAACTTGAAGTTGAATTTCAGTCAAGCATTGTTAGTTGGGGTGTAGATATTAGTCCTCTCGTGGCCCAACGAAGTACTGATGGGGTGGTCAGAATAATCTGGCCACTCAGTGTAAATATTACTTGCTAGCAGAAAGGTGAAACTCCCACACAGCATTTCTGTGTCCAACCCACTGTACTTTTCTCAAGGCTATTGAGCCATCATCTGACACATAAAGGCTGGTTTACTAATGGTTTAGAGAATGTTCACACAATAAAATCTTATCCAATCATGTAAACAGAAAACCCCTCGTTACTTAATTCCTCTGCACATGATTGGATAATTGAACAGAAACTTTACACAATTCATTGTGTGAACATTCTAAAATCCTTTAGTAAATCAGTGTCATACTCCTACTTTTACATGTTGGCTATGTACCCTCTATCAATCCAGACCTCTTTAATTGGAGGGTTCCTTAAAGTGAGTTTCACTTGGCTCAAAAAGTTCCTAAATTAGCAGCAGTGCTGAAGTACAACCACCTTGTGGTGCTTGCAAGAGCCTGTTTTGGTATTCAGGCCAATCTTGGGCCCTATGTAGAGTCCTTTGGATCTTACGTCCAGGCTGTAGTCAGGGCATCGACTTCTCACATTCAGATTAAGCCTTTCCTCCTCCTGAAACTAAACTTCACCCCTTGTCATTCAGCTGACAAATGCCAGAGGCACAGTGGGCAGTAGAAGCTTTGGCATTAGATATCTGAATGACTGGAGATGGTAATAAACTCTGGGCTTCATCACTACTTGGTAAGAAGTTGAATCCTTGTGTACAGTCTGTGTACAGTCTCATTGTCACTGTGTCTTCCTGATGAAGGAACCTTTTACAGTTCAGAAACGTTGTCTTTTACAATGTATCACCATGACTGCTTAACGTCTCAATAAAGGCATTTGCAAGTTGAACCTCAGAGTGCTGGGGGACTTCTTCTCAGTCTGTAAATAGGATCCAAGGGAACTTCACAGAGACTGATTTGAAGACCAGGGGTCTATTACCACTGTTTGAAAACCGCTAAAAACTAGACTATATGTGCTCAATGCAGAACAGGTGTTGGTTATTCTGTTCATTTATTAAAATGGAGTTTAAAAAAGTAATATTTTTTTAAATTATACAGTTTTTATTGGTATGATATTTAAGGCAGATTATTTACAAATTTGATAAAACGGTTGCTATGCTTTTTTATAACAATGTATTTTCCCTATTTTTTGTAGATGAAAACAATATTGCCTTAGACTTGCCAGCTATAAGGTACGTAGCCAGTTGTATTTTTGAATTTTTTTTTTCATGTTTCTTGGTCCTTAAATGTTGATTATCTATGGATAGATTTTATTTCTGATCCACATAGAGAAGTACTCTGTTGCCCATAATTATGATAATTGTCATTTTCCAACATTGCTGCATCTAGGTATTTATATTAATAAATAATATAAATAATCATTTACATAGTTTCTAGCAAAATGTAGCCTGTAAGTTGTGTAACACCAGCAGCAGGTTATATGCTTCTAGGCTGTAGGGATTCTATACTCAGACAATGGACGTAGGAGCATGTCCAGGACCTGGGTGGGTCCTGTCTGGTGAAACATTTTTAATGAATGAGCCTGCAGTGTCCGACACATTTGAAATGTTAAACAACATTTTTGCTAGTCTTTTGCTTCGCTTTATGGTTCAATATAATATTTTTGGGACCAGAATCAGCAGAATATTAGGAACATGTGCCAAGGTCCTACTTTGGTGGCCTAAGGCAGGTTAGTCAAAGCCTAATTCAGCCTTGATTATTAATTTGACAATTCAACTTGTTACTTTATTGCCATTATATTTTGTTTTTGGGCACCTTGATTTCTTGGGGCGCTGGCTGTGTTTTTAATGTCTGGTAACACTTTTTTTTTGTGGTGGGTTATAAAACAATAACTAGACTGAGCCTCGTTTATAAAAGCTTGTAAGGTAAGATTTGTATCATGCAAGTCTGTTCTGCCCTACGGCAAGCAGTCCATCAGATTCTAATTGTAAAATATATATGTAGTATGAAGGAAAGAAGTCCACTGGTGTTAATATTGCTGGTTTTTAATGTAGTGTTTTAATAGTCAGGTTTGGTTATCTTGACTGTAGCAGTTCCAAAGATTTGGTCAGTAAGTTTCAGGGTTGTGTCAATTTATTTACTTCAGTAAGATCTTCTCTTGTATGTTTTCAGTCCAAATATCACATAGATTTGCAAGTAACTTTTCTGCCTTTTTCTCTGCAGCCCTCCTAGAGAAGAACATGCTGCTGGTTTCAGTTCAAGTAATCTGTCCCTTAGTGACTCGCCTATAAGATCATTTGTGTCCATCTCAGAGGCCACTGATTGCCTGGTAGACTTCAAGAAGCAGTTCAGCCGGCCACCTAAACGTCAGCCAAACAAAAGAGGACCCAAGCACAGAGGGAAGAGAAGAAGGATGTGACTTTGCAAGGCTGCAAAGTGTACCTGTCTTTTTGTAGAAAGCAATATGCAATGATATAATAGATATTGTAGGCCATAAAAGGAAAGTGTCCTGTAAGAAATTTGGAGCTTCCCACTAAAGGAAACCTGTTTAGAGATGAATGAGGAGACTGTCATTGCTGATCTCCTTCTGAGAATACTAGTTGCTTACTTGTCTCTGGCTTCAATACTATGTCCATCACTGATCAAGAACAAGACTGCAGATTAGAAAGTTGGAGTTATATTTAGGCTCTTGATCTACATATTGCTTCCTGGTCATTGCCTCAGAACATATTGAAGCTACTGGCTTAACATGACATCTATTTTTTAGGAGAGGGCAGCAATGGCACCCCTTTACATTCTCTCAGTACGGATTTGCTTTAAAGTGACTCTGTCACTGTTTTTAAAAGGGTAACACAGGCAATCCCTGCAAAGCTAGCAATTGAGGGCCCATTTCATGCACTGATTTTTTTCCACCGCAACACATGGCATTGTGGAACCACATGTCACGGTACATTGTGGTCGGGAGGTGCATTGGGTCGCCATTCAAATGAATGGCAAGGCAACACACTTTCTGCACTGTAATGCATCCTAGGTGCATTGTGCTATAGCATGCGTTACACAGACCATATCATGCGTTTAACGTGATATTGGTGTGAACAGGACCTAAAACTTGCCTGTCCTTCTGCCTACCCATTTAACTCCTCTGCAGCGCCGGAAGCTGGTGTCTCCCAGTGCACTCTATATGTCAGGCCCTGCATTGCTACAGGACACAGTAGTAATGTAGGGGTCAACAGAAGGAACCACCAAGTGCATCGGGGGGCCAGGCACCTAACACCCAAAAGTGTGCCAGGTGCTTAATATCTTTCAACAAGATTATCTTTTCAATTCAGAGGAGTCAGAAGAAGGATAGGCAAGCATTAATTGCTTGCTTTACAGGACTTTCTTGTGTTACCCTTTCACAAATAGTTACCAAGTCAGCAAATCAGCAAAGCAACTAGCATTTTGAGAAGAAGCTCAACATTGGCAGCCTCCTTATTTCAGTCATGACTAGTTTACTTTACAGGATATTGATAAGCAGTTGTTCCCTGATTCACAAGCTATATACTACTTATAAGTCAGTGACGTTGATTCTGTTCAGGTCCACTGAATGTAATCACTGCACTGCAACTGGTATGTGGTCCAGGATCCAGCAATGGCAACTTCCGCTAGAGACTTCAGATACAGGAGTCTTGCTTTGTTACAAATTCCTTTATATTTGACACTTCCCACATACGCTAAAACTTTCAAAATTGGGAGAGCCAAGCATAGTGTCCTAGCATTAATGTTACTACAAAACAGCAGGTCCACTTTACACATGAAAATGGAAGGTCTGCTTTACTCACAATTCGCAGCCCCAAATACAAACAGCTTACAAAAGCCTTTGTACAAAAAAATAGAGAAAAATACAGATTTCGGCCTGACTTCCAATACTTGTGGGAGGCATGGGTGATTAGAAAACATATGAAAATGCTTTCTTTCAATCATTTAGAACACATTCTAATGACATTTTGAGGGTCTAGCTATCCCACGAGGCATTAATAGGTCACCTGAAAGTGTCTAAAGCTGGGCTGATTTAGGTTTTTTTTAAAAAATCATTTATATTTGGAGGGTGAGAGTTTGTGACTAAAATGGATCTTACATTTGGAAGTTCTATCTTTTTGATGCAATAAGTTATCAGAACTGCAGATTCATCTGTATGCAGTTTTACATGATGAAAATTCCAGTAACAAAGATTTTGATCTATGTAGAGCATACTAAGAATACAAAGCCTGCCGTGATTGGCTCAGCGCGGTATACTGTATGTAGCCGAAGCTACATACAGTATACCGAAGTATACCCGGCGTATAAGACGACCCCCTATTTTCGGGCGATTTTTTTGGGTCTCAAACCCCGTCTTATACGCCGGCAAATACGGTATCTGTACAGGAGAATTATTTCCTTCTCTAAATATATGTCATAAGAAAGGTGTTAGCTTTTTAAGACTTTCCTGAGTTGACGTTTTCTAGTCTTTCTTAAAGTGCCTTGATATGTATATATGTAATATATATTGCTATTTTATTTTCAATCATTTCAAACATGGATTTATATTGTCACATGAAATTCTGACATTTATGATATTGTAAAGAAATAAGTAAAAAAAAAAAAAGTTAAACACTTGCTGTTTTATTTCAGTGCGCTCTTGATTATTTTGGGCATCAGCGGCATCTAATGGGTAAAGTTAGGGCTCATTCAGACCTTTGTGCGTTATATCTGTCAATACATATATATGTGTGTATGTATGTATGTATTGTGGAGAGTCAGCAGGGCTGAGAGCAAAGAAGGGGTTAACTTGGGAGGGCAGGTACTTCCCCTACAGCCCTTCCTGTTAAAAGGTACCACAGGTGAGAAAGGAGTGGGGAAGCTGAGAGACAGACAGAAAGGTCTGTCTGTGTGTGTGTGGCTGCTCATAAGCAAGTGGACTCTTATCTTGGTGAGATCACCTATCTAAAAATTCTTGTTGACTGTATAGCTTCAAGACATATGGAGTCACTAAACCAGGAAAAGTATGCAAAGTAGGAATTCTATGTTTTTACAGCATGCTTGTTTCTGTAGCTTAAAATAAATTGAAGCCAGAGACGGCTAGGTAACCAGCATTTTTAGTTGGGGATCAGCAATGACCGCTTTTTTTTCTCATATGACAGGTGTACATTAAAATCATGTGTAAACAAAAAAAAACAAAAACAAGGTGCATGTTTGGTGAGGATTACTATCACCATACCCTTTGCAGAGCACATCTAGACTGGCGCAACAAGAGATTGGTAGAAAGCCAGTGAACATAACACAGTACCATAGCACATAGATATGAAAAAGTCCTAACAGTCAACTTAGCTAAACCTGTAGGTCGGTTAGATTTATTTATTAGTTCTTTGCCTTGTTCAGGGATTATTACTGTAACTGTACAGTGATCAGAGAAACATAATTCCAGATGTTACCCTAGCATCCAATGTAACTTACTAATACTTCTAATAAGTATCTTTCTTTAATTCATGAAGAGAGCTAGTAAGTGTCTGTAGCAACTGGTTTTGTGGTCCATAACAACCAAGTATATTCTACCTATAATTTATCCATATTGCACAAGAAATGTTTTTTAGATTGACTGGTTGCTGAGTGCAAAACAACATGTGTTGCTGTGGTTAGTATTTGTACAATGAAACAACGGGGGCAAGATATGGAAACTTTTGCAGTATGAACTTCACATTCTACAACCTTCGCAATCATACTCCCCATCATTTCAAGGAGCTGGTTGCCTCCAAGTAGATCTAACACCACCATCACACGATTCATTTGTTTTGGATCGACAGAGGCTGAAACCACCATATTAATCAACATGATCATTTCATTATTTCATGTTCAGCCCTTACTAGAGCAGTCTTATACTGTTTTATCCCCTCCGCTGATTCCTTCTTCTATTTCTGAGCCCTAACTGCTCAGGCTACTCAGAGGTTAGAACGAGAATTTCTTTTTAAAGTGACACTGGAGTTGAACCTTAAAAATACAAGTACTTTAACTAATAAGAAAAAGTAGCGTATTTGTGACTCACTCAGCTATAGACCTTAACTATTAACAAAATGTGACTTGCTTTAATTGTTCATTGCAGAAGAAAAAAAAAAAAAAACTTAACAAAATGTTAATCTTATTTGTGTATCACTCGGCTGTAGATCCTCAAATCATCTCTGAATTCATGCTGACACTGTCCTTCCTTCTGGAGGGTGGCTACTTTTCTTCCCCACAGAAACATGGTGTGTTGTAAAGTAGACTTTCTCCTGTAGTAAACTACAATCTCAATACAAATTAGTAAACTAAACTATTGTTTGATTGTAGTCCATCACGGGAGCGAGCTTGGAGCAGTGGCTACTTTACAACATAAACAGGGACCATGAGGAACAAAAGTAACGACCCTCCAGAAGGAAGGAAAGTATCGGCACCAATTCAGAGATGATTTGAGGATCTACAACTGAGTGATACACAAATCTTCATTTGTGTTAATAGTTAAGGTACTTGAATGCATTTTTAAGATTTATCTCCGCGTTTAGTGTCACTTTAAGCTGGTCATGGTCTTTAGGACATAAAGTATATTTTATTAAGTTAAAAGAATACATAATATCTCAAAAGTGTGCAGATCTACTGTATTTACGTAAAGGAAAACATTGACGCTGCTCATCTACTGAGGCAAAAATAGACCTGAATAGCAAAATAATCCTCTGAAAATAGACCATTCATCAAAGAGCGTTTAGTCACAGTTTTCTGTTAATATCTGGATGTTCCCACAGACATTTCAATTATCACATGATCTGCCAGAAGAACAACAGATATATTTAACAGGAAAAATGTGATGCACCCTTCTTATCCTGGCAGTTGAGATATATTTTGTCCTACCTGCATTTCCCTCAAAGCCATGCCTAGGTCCCTCCAACTCAGGCCTGGTCAGCAGACTGTACTCTAAATTGAATATGCCATGATAACATGACCGTTCTGATTTTCTTTACCCTTGACTACATTCTTCTCTTTCTTCATCTAAAGAAACTCTAATATCCTTCCTACGCTTGTCAATGAGTAGCAGCGTGTGACCAATATTAATGCACTAGAAGGTATGGCCCAGGGTACGAAATAATGAAACATATATGAGGCAATTACTTTTTAAACAAGCATTTTCCCTTTAAGCACAAGTTCTGCTCATTAACTTCCAGGTTCTGCTTTGGATTCCACAGATTGCTGCTCCTTTCCTAAAGTGAATGAGCTTAGTGGATATTACTAAACATTTGTCTGCATTCTCTGTTTACAGGGACATCTGTGAAATGACAGCTACTGAAATGTGCAATGATGTTTGAAATATTCATATCAAATCAGTTCAATGCAGTGTCTGAGAAGTGTTTAGCTCGTGTCTGTCTGCATCAAGGCTCATTTCATCTGTAACTCCCTGAGGTCCTCTTAAAATATGGAGCAACCTCAATAATCCAAAATAATTGCTTAACCAAACAGGTACAAGTGTTTGTTATCAAGTTAACCGCTATGTAGTTTGATTCTGCAGAACAACTGCATTATCTGAAACCATTAAAAAGGGCATAGCACCTATAAAACGATTCCATGTGTGTAGAGCTTTTCTCGCCCTGTCTTGTGGTTATTTAAGTATTAATTCAGAAATTGTCAAACATTTTATATGATGTTTTTTTCACAAGTTTATGAAAGCTGCATTTCCCATCTGTGTTGTTAATTTTAAAATGGATGGAAAAAATATTAATAGGTTTACAAGTGCGCATATAAAATCGGATTCCGCAATGCGAAAACCATTTGCTCCCATTTGTGGATTAATGTGTTTGATTTTAAAAGTGGCACAAAGATTTCCCTAATTAAACTGCTATCTGTAGCAGATTACTGGTTGCACCTTCATGCGGGAGAGTTGGAGAATAGAACTGAGGAGTGGGCCCAGTCATGTGCTGTGGTTTGCACCCTCATGCACAAATAAAATTACTTTTTCTTTTTAAGGGCTGCATAGGGATTATTTAATGAGGAATATAATGATTTCCTGGAAATTTTTGTTTTGCTTTCTGAACGATTTGAATAGAATGCATTGTATTCAAATCCATTCATGCATTTAAGGATGGTGTTGCTGACAGAGGTTCAAGCCAAATATAGATAAATGCACAGGTTGAAATAGACACATGTCTATTATATTCAGATTTAAAAACAACACAGAGAGCAATTTATCACGTTTGGTGCAGACAGAATCTGGAGCAGTTGCTAATAGTAACCAACCAGCTTTTAGCTTTCTTTTTTAAAGCTTAGCTGAGCAAACAAAAGAGACGCTGATTGGTTGTTGTGGGCAACTGCTCCAGATTCTGACTTGTTCAGTTTTGATACATTCCCACCATTGCATAATCAGGATTCCTAGCCAATCCATATCAAGGCAAACAAAACCTTTCATAAAGCATGGTCTAATTTGCTTAAACAGGGGAAAATAAAATCTTAAGTGACCCCCCTATGGCAGTCTGATAAATCCCTAAATCAATATTCCACTATGTATTTTAATAAATGCAACATTTGATATTATGTTCTATTAAGAAAGCATCTGTTTTTTTTACAGGGTGGAATACTGTTCAACACTGTTTCAACTCTTACACCAAACAACCATTTTAACAGATGGGATTAATGTTTTGTTTTTTTGGTGGTGACCTGCTTTTGTGACAGTTATACATGTAGCCAACCACATAAGCCTCTAATAATGTAATACAATTTATCATTTCCATCAATTGTCTAGAAAATTAAATAGGAAACTGTTAAAGAGGAACTCCATGATTTTTAAACGTTAACCCTTGCAGTGGGGCAACCCCAGTACTGCAAGCGTTAACTGCTCATTTTTCTGTAGGGGACCAAATAAAGTAGAAATACTCCTCCAATCCTGCAGCAGCGATCGCTCCCCTCTGTCCCCCCTCCGCACTGGCTGTAGTATGGCCCTAGGTGACTTTAAAATCTAATACACTGTATTAGACTTGATAACTCATGGTCTTTAGACTGCTGGAGTACTTTATTCAGTCCCCTAGAGAAAAACGAGCAGTTAAGCCGTGCAGTGGGGGGATGGCCCCGCTGCATGGGTTAATTTTTACAAATCCTGGAGTTCCTCTTTAACAGTGTCCTATTTAATTTTCTAGACAATTGATGGAAATGATAAATTGTATTACATTATTAGAGGCTTATGTGGTTGGCTACATGTATAACTGTCACAAAAGCAATTATTCAGGTAGCACCATGTTGGGCCTTGGGTATAAGCTGTGTATGAAAGGAACATTTTCTAGGGTGCCCATAGTAACCATGTTCCAGCTTTCATAAAGGCTCTAACTGGCTGCTACATGCAACACGGGCACTTGACATCTCATTCCTGATGCACATTGTTTATGAAACCCCTTTATTTCTTTTTTTAAGATGCACTATTGTCAAGCCTGACAATTTAACTGGCAAATACAGAGGGTACTGCCTACCTGGTTGTTTGTGGTAAGAGCTGGAAAAGTGTTGAACAGTATATTACCCTGTTAAAGAAAAAACCACTAGGTGCTTTCTTACTAGAACATAATATCAATACATTATACATTTATCATACGTTTATACATGTAACAAAATGCATAGTAGAATATTGATTCAGGGATTTACAGACTGACATAAACAGTCACGTATGATTTGATTTGATTTCCCCCTGTTTAAGGAAATCGGATCCTGCTTTATGAGGAGAGAGCAGCCTAGGGTGACAATGCTTCTCCTTACAGTTACAACACAGTAAGTTAGGACAGAAGGTTTTTCCTGCCAGGATCACCAGGGTAATATAAAGGGGGGAAAAAAGCCTAAACAAAAGAAAACTGATGTAAACCATTTACGTTTTCTTTAGCAAACATTCACCTATACACACAGCCCTCTGCAGACAACAAAACGCAGAATAACTTTCACTGAAAAAAATACATTGGTAAAAATGTTTTCCTTGACCAGCTGGCCACTAAATAAAATGAACTGCATTTCTTAGAGGAAGTGTGTAATTAGCAGGGAATTTTAAGTGGATGGTGGGTGAGAAATGTCAAAATGTGCTAAAATATTCACAGCAGAGTTTTATGGAGAGTTGTTGATAGTTTAAAAAACACATTTTGTTTACATGTGTAAAAAAAAGGTGGACAGGAACAGCTAGATAATGGATGCATTTCCACTGTGCTTAAAGGAGAACTATAGTCAGGATAAAGAAAACTGTTAAAGTGTATATCTGGGCAAAATAAAACATTTGCAGGGTTATTCGTATATCCGTGTGAATAACCGACCCGAAGTGAAGTGAGCCAAACGCTGTTCGGCTATTTACTTCAGGCTTGTACAGCCGTACATTGGCTTGCTTCGGTTCGGCCGAACATGCTCTGCAGAAGGAGTTCGACTCAGCCGATCCAACATCTGGATCTGCTGAGGCAAACCTCCGGCAGGCCACTCGCTGCCGTTCGGCCTATTCTCATAGGGGCCGAACGACAGTGAGTGAATAGCTGAATGCTGCTAAGCGGCATTCGGCTCAGCTACTCTGCTCGGTACCTCTGTGGTACCGGGCAGAATAGAAAAACATTGAAAAAAGTACAAAACGATTGGGCGGAGCTAGCAGTGAGAGCTAGCTCCACCTGTTTCCTATTGGCCAGGACCTGCTGTCATTACAATGAGAGCTCCGCCGAGCTCTTATTGTAATGACAGTTTAGTGCCCCCTGGTAACCAGGGGACACTATGGAATCCAGTGGGTGCATAACCTCCTGTGTACTCTACCTGCTCCCCACTGAAATCTCTAGCAATATTATCAGCCCTGCCCAGTTCTCTGCTGGACTACAAAACAACTCCTCTAATGGAGAGTGAGAGGTAGTCTGTAGTCCACATCAGAAGAGAGCAGCCTAGGGTGACAATGCTGCTCCTTCAAAGTTATAACACTGAGTTGGGACAGAAGGTGTGACCTGCCAGGAATGCCAGGGGAAAACGAAGGAGGAAAAAAAAGCCTAAACAAAAGAAAACTAATGGAACCACCACATCTAATGACTGGTAAGTTGCAAATTGAGGTAAGATACACTTTAGGTGGACTCGGTGGGACCTGATACTCTCCTTCATCATCCCTGACAAGTTACACTCATACCTGTTGCTGTTTTATTGAGATATTCATTGTGCAGCTTGCTCTTAAAGGCCAGATATAGGATAAATGTCACCTCCCACCCCTCTCTCCCATGCCCTGCTAGCTGACCGTTAGGTTAACAAAAAAAGTCCCTATCTAAAAGTGCTTTTTTACTTGCCTTAAGCCATGGTCACATGATGTCGCAGCCCCGAGTCTTCACCTCTTCTGGCTGCTTCCTGCTTGTGTCCTTTATTGAGTGTCCACATCAGAGCCTGCCTGACGTGGACACTTCCTTCTGGATGTCCATTGGCCAGAGTCCTCTAAGGCAGCGGTCGCCAACCTTTCGGACCTCATAGACCACTGAATTCATCATTTTAAATCCTGCGGACCACTAATATGAATTGTATGAAAATATATATTTTTATATGTTTCCTCATATATAAATATATTCTCGTGTGTGTGTATGTATATGTGTATGTGTATGTATGTATATATATATATATATTGGTGCGGGTGTGCCTGCAGGAGTGGCAGTGCTGGTGGAGGGAGCGGTGCCGCCCGCCCCCCTACCAAATCTGATGCACGGCATCAGAGGGGCCCGGGGACCACCAAAATTTTCTCGTGGTCCACGGACCACCTGTTGGCGACCGCTGCTCTAAGTGCTAGTTCACACCAAGTGCGTTCTAGATGCAGAGCAGTTGCAGAATGGATCAAAACTGCGTCCAATGTATTCCAATGGTATTTTGGGCTCTAGTTCACACCGCAGCGTTCAGTTCCAGAGCATGTAAAAAAAACTGCAGCAAGCCCTATTTTTCCTGCTCTGAAACGCATGCAATTGCATCAAAAATGCATGCAAACGCCCTGGAACACACTGAAAGCCCATTTCAGGCTTAAAAAAAATAATAAGGAAGGCTTTCAGAGCCGCTTGGTCTACTAAGTCCACTAAAAGTGCACTCACTTTAAAATTCAATATTATCAGCTGATGTGGGTTTGCTGTCTTTGATCTGCCACTGGTCCTGTACTACAGCCAGGAAACTACCAGTGGAAGAAAACTATAGAAGACTGGGAAGAAAATCGTGTTAATTTCATGCAGATATAGTCCCGGCTGGATCCATAAAATATGTAAGCTTTCTAGACACAGATATTCCTTGTTTATAGCTTGTTTTCTTACAAAGAAATTGATCAAATACTATCCCTTAGTCTTTATGTAGAAATGAGTGAGCTTTCCTGCCAGATATACTGTATGTATATATACAGTGTTTGTATGTGTGTGTATAATATATATATTTATTTATATACTGTATATATAATATATAATTCAAATAATAATAATACCTTACAGCAGGCCCTGTTCATTTGTGTTATCAGACTCTGAAGCCTCTTTAAGGAGCTACCTGCTGGCAGATGTATGCTAATGTCCTCAAGTACAATGCAGGGCCAATAGCCTGCCATTTAACCCTTGAACTGAGGCGGACACATTGCAAGAGTTTTTTTTTTTCTTTCTTAGTTCCCAAAGATCAGCTTTAAAGCGAAACAGGACTCACAAAAATGCTATCAAACAGTCCATATCCTTTTTCTAAGCAATTTTTTCTTTAAAGGAAGACTGCCTGTTGTGTATGCACAGTGCAGTTTACACTCCTGACACTCTGCTGAAGAGTGGAGCCTAATGATGGGAGGGTTCACACATACGCAGCGGTTTTATAATCACCGGACACCCAAATGGCTGAATGAGAAGGACAATGACCTCAGAAGGGGCTGGAGCGAAGATGGAACAAAAACTGACATAACTGGAACCAGGGCCGGTGCAGGACTTTTGCCTACACAGGCAAAGGTGCATTTTTGACACCCCGCGCACCCTAAGACGGCTGCCTATGCACCGCACTTGTAGTCAATTAACTCTGCCTCCCATCCATATTAAAGGAGAACTATGAGGTGAGTGATTTTCACTCAACCTCATAGTTCGAGCCGACGTGTGGCAATGAAACTGTCACACGCCGGCTTAATAGATCGGGTGAGCGAACACATACTGTCACTCGCTCACTTCTCGATCCTGTCCCTGCAGAGAGCCGTGACCGTCACTCACGGCTCCCCGCAGGGATTTCCCACCTCCGATCCTCCAGCGCTGACTGGGGGAACGAACAGGGGAGGGGGCGGGTACAGCTGGCTCTGCCTCAAGCTAAGCAGAGCCAGCTGTCAATCACGCAGCTGGGTGGATCTCAACAGCTGTAGCTCGCGATATACTGAGCTTTGGGTCACTAAAGGACGCTATTTTATGCCCTCCAGTGACCCTGATGAGAACTAACACTTACCCCATAGTTCTCCTTTAGAAAAAGCGTTAGCCATACAACGTGCCATTCAAAAGTGTTAGCCATACACTTTGCATTGTTCCAGTCTGGAACAATGCAAAGTGTGACAAGAGCTTCCTCCACAACCCCAGCCCATCATTTTTCTTTAATCAAATAAGTGAACATACATGGCAATCAAGTACAACTGCAGGAAAACAGATACCTTATATACTCAACTTGAATACTTTTAGTGTACTTTTGTTCAAGAAGTCTTGTGATTCAGAAACTTCTGCCACAATTCCAGGAAGATCATTCTAATACTTACTGGATTATCTTTACTGCTTCCTGGATCACTTTCCTGCTCTGTGGAGTTGATGATGTTTTATTATGCAATGAGCGGGCTAAAGTGGCATAGGAAGTAAAATTGCTGATCCAGAAAATTCCATGAGTTGATATTTCTGTAATGGAAAATGGTAAAAACACATTGGGACCAGCTCTGTGACATAACAAATATCCCAAAAAAGCAAATATAACATTGCAAATGCTTAGACTTGGATTTAAATTTAACTATGACATTTAACCAGACTTACACATAAACTCTGACAAATGCAACTGGATCAACAATTGAAGCTGGTGAATGCTCTATACTAAAGTGCTTAAAAGATCCCACCATTAAAAAGAAGTCCATGATCAGTCAGCCAATCACTCTAGCTTTATAAATATGTTCCATGGTGTTCCAATGTGGTTTATAAATATGGTGTTCATCTCAACCAATCCCCTTTCTACAACAAGTAGCGTTGTATGGCTGACACTCCTCAGATCTAGAATCTAAAATGTATAAAAAAAAACATAACCAAAAATGTAATACGTTGCAGCGTACCAGGCCTTACATGTGGAGGCAGCATCAGTTTTCTTTTTTCCCTTTATTTTTAGTTGATAATCCTGCAAATAACACTCCTGTCCCTTCCTGGCTACACTCCACTGTATCTATGGAGGGAGCCATAGTTGTTGTTTCAGGGTGGTTTTTACTTTACACAATGGAAACAGCTGTAGAGAGTTTTTGTAACAAGAGACCTGTTTAGTTAACTGTCACTAAATACAGAATGTGCGCAACTGATTATTTTAATTGATGTAACTTCAAAGGAATTATCAGACAAGCCAATCAGAAATCCTTTCAGTGTTAGCCCTCGTTCACACCTGAGCGTTTTGTAGCGCGTTCTACGCTCGACGAACGCTCTACAAAACGCTCAAACATCTAAATCCCATTGTATTCAATGGGTCTGGTTCACACCTTGGCGTATTTCAGCCTTTCCCTAATGCGCTACAATACGGCCCACGCCTGAAAAGTTACATGTACTACTTTGGGCCGTTTTTGCTTCGCGTTTCCATTGGGATACAGCCAAGTAGCCCTCGGAAACGCGCGTTTCTTTAACCGCGCGACAACCGCGCAACAGACGCGCATATGCAATACGCCAAGGTGTGAACCAGGGCTTAGTGAAAGGCAGTAAACTATAGGGATTAAAAGGTATTAGAGGTTAAAAGTGTCCAGGGGATCAGAGAATTGTCATGAAGCGAGAGAGGCCTAGAGACACATAGGTGCATATTCTTTATAGATTGAACATCTATGCTGGGTGTATGGAGTGTCTGCATTACGTGGCCTAGATATACATAGAAAGGGACTCACAGGGCTTCTTTATATTCTTTATTGGACTGTTCGTTCCTGTTCATCTGTTTCTGGGATCCAATTAACGCTATGCTCTCTGGAAAAGAACTGAGGTTGCCTACAGATTGCTCGAAGATTGCATTCTACATTTACCTTTTCCCCACACATACAGTAAATATTCTATCTATCTATCTATCTATCTATCTATCTATCTATCTATCTATCTATCTATCTAGTATCAGCAAAACAGCAGAATTCATTAAATGTTCAAGAGGGGCTCATTGTTAAAGTGATTAAAGACTGGACTGTCAGCCGAAAATCTGGGTCTGAACGTGAGAATTGTGGCAGTCAGCGACTAGTCAATGTTAGGGCAGAACGGAGAGTGGCAAGACTGGTACAAGACAACAGAAGGGCAACAGTGCAGTGTCAGATTCCTCGCATCACCCTTCAACATCTCATGGAGTCACGAGGCGGCCCAACGAAGTCATCTCGTGGAGTTATCTCGTGGCCCAACGAAGTACTGATGGGGTGGTCATAATAATCTGGCCACTCAGTGTATAGTGCAATATAAATGAGTAAGCCGTATTAGTCCAGTAGACAAGATGTCAAAAAAAACAAAAACGGAGTATTGCAGTGTGCGATGATACCTTTCTTATTGGAATAACTAAATATATAAAAGACACGCTTTCAAGAGTGAACCTCTCTTCTTCAGGTCAGAAGCAATACTGATCAACATGACAGTTAAGGCAAGAGGAAGCTGTTATAGGGAGGGGGCGAGTAGGGTGTCATAAATGTGGGACCTGGGTGTAAAAAAGGCCTCCTGATAATCAAAAGACAGAAAAAATAAACATAGGATGACAAACGTTATAGACGTTACAAGGACACAGTGGAAATCCTTCAGTGTGGAAAAGCTGCCAACCCAAAGTATACAAATATCTTGGTCAATTACTCCTATATCCTCCATAAAAATAGGATAATTGAATAGTCCATTAAAAAAATGTGTTCATATCTCTGGATCAGGAGACAAGACAGCCTTTAAAGCAAGTCAGATCTCAGCTATCTGTCCTCACAGGCTCTTTTTATTGAAACATTATGTTCACCATTTGGTGAAAGTTCTAGTCAAAGTAAGTACATACAAACACAAAAAGGGCGAGCATCTGTTATGAAGAATCCATTACAAAAAGTGTTAGAAAAAATAAAAATGTAAATCATTAAAAGTGTGAAAAAATAAAGGCTCATGCTGTTCGGAGTTACAGTCAAAGATGTAGCACTCAGCAACTGAAAAAATGTAAATGCATAAAAAAAGGCCTTCTGTTCTGAGTTGAATTAAAATATGTGTTAATTATTAACCAAACAATGGAAATGCAAAAAAAAAGTGTTAAAGAGGTGTCGATATCCAGTAAACAAACCACAGTATCCAGTGACATAATATATTCCTCAATTGCATGTATTATGAGCTTTAGGCCTCATTCATATGGGAAATGGCCGGCACGTATAGCTCAGTGCTGCGTGCACGGCCGTATCGGGCAGCTCCCGGGAAGGACAGGTGGTGTGTGTGATTAGTACGCAGCCCCTGTCCTTCTCTATGGGAGTACGCGGCCTTACGCCGCCCTACGCTCACCCCAAGTGTAGGTCCGTAAGGGTGCGGGTGTCCTGGCTTGGACGCAGACAGGATCCATCCTGTTAGCGTACAAGTACGTACACCCGCATGGACGTGCAGGGCGGTTGAGCCTAGGGCGGCGTATTGCCGCGTACTCCCATAGAGAAGGACAGGGGCTGCGTACTAATCACACACCACCTGTCCTTCCCGGAGGCTGCCCGATATGTCCGTGCACGCAGCGCGAAGCTGTACGTGCCGCTCTTTTCTCGTGTGAATGAGGCCTAAGCATTAGACATTGGTTTCCAACAGTAACTAGAAGGCTAAGTCCTAGTCTCCGATTGGCTGCAATGGGTTACACACAGGGCTGAAACAAGTACAGTACAAGTTATTCTGAGCCTGATGAAGGGGTACCCTTGAGGCCCCGAAAGCGCTTGTACTGAATGGCAATGTGTCAATAAACTGACTTTTGCTGAAATACTTTTGGTGTGCTGGTGACATTTACTTTACACTCTTGTACTATACACGGTGCCGTCCGTGGTCGCTACAAGCACCCACCTGCTGTTGCAGGGCTTCCATTGTTCCGGTAAGGAGTGCAGCTGGTTTTCTATTTTATTTTTACAGTACAAGTTAAAGGAGAACTATGAGGTGAGTGCTTTTCAACCCCCTCATAGTTCTAGCCGACGTGTGACAATGAGACTGTCACAGGTCGGCTCAGTAGATCGGGAGGTGAGCGAACACATACCGGCGTTTGCTCACCTCTCGATCCTGGATTCCCCTCTCCCCGCTCCGATCCGCCAGCACTGACTGGCGGAACGGACGGGGGAGGGGGCGGGTACAGCTTGCTCTGCCTCTAGATAGGCAGAGCCAGCTGTCAGTCACGCAGCTGGGCGGATCCCCAGCAGCAGCTCGCGGTATACTGCGCCGTCTCAGTATACCGCGAGCTACAGCTCGCGGTATACTGAGCCTAGGCTGACGGGAGGACGCTAGTTTGTGTCTTCCCGTTACCCTAAAGAGAACTATGGGGAAAAGCCCTAACCCCATAGTTCTCCTTTAAGGTAAATGTCCTCCAAATGACAACTATCAGGGTGTTTAACCATTCCTTACACTTTCTAAAATAAAAAAAAGTTTGTACTTTATATCTACTCTAGATGTGGTCAGATTAAATAATGCAGAAAAAGTAATCACCAAGACATCAGTCTTTAACCAAACTCAGGTAAACAGTACACAGTAAAATGGTGGGACACCAGTAGCTCTAAACTACCTCAAAGGCCTGTTTGAGATGTGAGAGGGATGAAAAGATGATGATCCATATTTTTTAGGAGTGCTCTAGTGTACAGGACTTGTGTAGGGGAGTGACAAGTCTCAAAGAAAATAACAGATCACTGGATACAAGATGAATCTGCTTTCTTTCTTCTGTACAATAAAACAATTGCCAGGGCAAGTTATGAAGAGATCGGCATTGATCCACCTTGTCAGAGCAGCACAAGCGAGTATTCCTTTGCTTTGGAAAAGATCAGAAGCACCCTCTCTTGCGGTCTGGATCTGTAATGCTAATTATTTTATGTATATGCAGGAGCTAACATCTTCATTAAAAAACAAATCATAAGCTTTCAAAAAGTGATTTTGCTGGAAGGAATTTATTAACTCTAGGGAACGTATACTTCTTCTGACAAGAAAGTTAAAACTGCACTCCAGGCAAACTACATAAATGCACAGATAAAATACATACTGTATAAGGGAGCTGTTTTACCTGACAAATGAACTGTATGTCTGTACATCCAGCCCTGAGATTTACACAGCCCTGCTAGTGAGCACAAACAGCCTGCAGACCTGACGTTTCCCCTCTGCAGTTGAATGCTCAGTTAAAATCAGCTAAATACATTCCCTATGCATCAGAACAAATGCTGTACATAGTTTTACAGTTTGTTTACTTTAGAAAGCAGACACAGTCTGAGTAGAAAAGTCTGTCTCCTGCCAGCATGCTGCAGAGCAGGACCCGTGCTCTCTTTGGAAGCAGTTATCTCTTTGTAGAGGTCCAGCATGCCCCCTACTAAGTCAGAGCCAGAGCTCTCCAATCAGTGGGGAACATGAGCTATGCTGATTGCATAGCAATAGGTCTGACTCGGTAGGGGGTGTGTAGGACCTCCCACTTTGCAGCTGCTGGCAAGACACAGGCTTTTCTACTCAGGTGTAGGTGCTTTAGAAAGAAAATTATTTGTAAGACATTGAACACTTTTTGTTTTGATGCACCTGAAATGTATCTAGCCAGTTTACACTTGAGGTGGCCATACACCTTACAACCATCGCACGACTTTTGTTGTGCGATGGTTGTAAGATGATTAAAATTTCGTACGACCTGCCCATCTTGGACAGGCAGATCATACTTGCGATCATCGCAAGTCCTCCCCGCTGAGGGGAGGGCTTACAGATGATTGCAATGGTGAGCAGCAGTGTGCGCTTGTGCACCTCGGCCAGTGAGACTTTCCTCTTGCTAGCGTGCTCGTAATACGAAAGTCGTGCGACCGTACAGTAAATGCGGTCGCACGCTGCCCATACACCTTACGATAATGGTACGATGGTGGGATCACCTGCGATTATCGTACGATAATCGTCAGGTGTATGGGCAGCTTAAGGGTTCATTTGTGCTTTAAGTCTTTAAGCCACATGCTATGAATAGACAGTGAAGGAAAAACAGCACAATGTTAAGCTAATCTCTCTTTCCCTCTGCTCCCTCCTCCTATTATCATATCCTTTTCTAGTACATAAGCACTGCAGCTCACATGATTAGCTTCTTGTGCTCCTTCTCCCTCTCTCAGTCTAGGCTCTGCTGTGAAATAGACTGATACCAGGTCACATTTAGATACTTGCACTGCTTGCAATGTATTTAATACATGTTATTTGATTATTTATTTATTTTAATGTGTTAAATTGAATATTTATTTATTACTGAATACAGAGTGTGGGGTAGCCCCACTGCAGGGGTTAGGATCATATTTCCCTGGAGTTCTTTAACTGAGCAAACTGAAGATAGAAGCTGATTGGTTACTATAGGCAGTTTTGATAAATTCCCCCAATGCGTTTTTAGCTCCTGCTGTGAACAAAAAACCTGCACATCAATGCAACATTTCAAAAATGAGCAAATATAATCCATATGAATACTGTGGGGGGATTTATCGAAACGGGAGCAGATTTGCACTGCAGTCAATCAGCTTCTCTCTTTCATTTTCAAATCTTTCCTGAGCAAACTGAATAGAGATGCCGATTGTTAGCCATAGGTAACTTCTCCAGATTCTGTTTGCTCCAGTTTTGATCAATTCCCCCCAGTATTATTTACCACAGCAGATGGAGCTCTAAGCTATTGCTCAACATTTCCACCAAGCTGTCTTTCTTGATATGCTTTGAATTGCCTTCATCGTGAATAGACCTGAATAGCAGGAGTTCAAATTACAGAGCCAAATGAGGAGAGACTCCCTCCATCTCTACTCTGAAGATACTGTCTGTATGGATTTTTGGTTAGACTGAATGTGAATCCACTGTCATGGATGCACCCTTTATAAAATGTTATTTTTTGTAAAATAAATATTTTATTTAAAGGAGAAGTATCAGTATGTCAGTCATTTTGGTGTCACCCCTGCAATGGTGTCACCCGTGTGCGGGCCGCACCCCCCGCACCTCCCTTGTGACGTCACTGGTATAATGTACTCTTCTCAATACTTAGAGCCAACCTGTGTCATTACAGGTGTCACATGCCAGCTTTATAGCTCGCGGACTGAGCGATCGCGAACCGCTGATGGTTTAGCTCATGGTCTTCTCCCTGCAGAGAGCAGTGACTGTCAGTCATCACTCCCCGCCGGCATTCCCCACTCCCTGTTCCTCCAGCGCCCATTGGAGGGAAAGATAGGGGAGGGGGCAGGCACAACTGGCTCTGAGCTCTAGAGAGACAGAGCCAGCTGTCAATCAGGCAGTGGGGTGGATCCCAACAATATTGTTGGGAAATTACACGGCTGAACTGCAGGCAATAGGCCGCTATATGCTGATTTTGGCTAACAGGAGGACAATAGTAAATGTACTCAAAATTACCCAAAAGTGGAGTAAAACTGAAAAAAGGTTTGGCTTTAGTTCTCTTTTGAATAATGATTGAGCAATGTTATAAAATCAAATTGTAAATTAGCAAAAGAAAAACACTGTAAATTAAACATGGGCAAAAACTTTTATAAAATGTCTGTAAAGTAACGTTTTGCTGTCTGGATTTTCCACCAGGTTCTGTCAAATGATGTTCTATATTATAATAGGAAAATGTATAAAATTGGAAGAAAGAAAAATGTCAGATGATTTTCTAACCAGTAATAACTGAAGTTAAAATACAGGTTAAAACATGATTTCCATTGGGTTGCTATTGCAGTGTAATTCCACCCCCCGGTCTTCATACATCAATCCCTATAGCTGTGTTTAATTAATTCAAGAAACAAGAATGAATACAAGCAATGGGGATCTACAACACTTTATGACAATTATTTCTGGTAGGAGAAAGCACTGTCCAGGGAAAACTCTTTTAGTATGGTGTATCTCTTAGGTGTACATTATATTTGATGCAGTCATTCCTCTTTAATACTTTAATGGATTCTCTATACCACATTCACTGTAAAAAAAAATGATGTACGCTGTAAATTGCAGCTCGCTGAAAATTTTCTATATTAAAAAATAATGACTCATTCTGTATGATGTTCACAGTTTATGCGAATTCAATATTTAGTATTTAGAACAGCTTGTATTGTCATTGTTCCACTGGTGAAACTTTTAAAGATATAACCCATATATTTAATGTTCTTTCAAGTGATCCCTCCGTACATTTTACACAGTAATTACCAATGGATATATGTTTGCTCATAAAACTCCTGACCAGATGTTAGATCTTTTTTTTTTTTTTTTGCATAAACTAAAATATAGCAAAAATTAAAAAAACAAAAAGCTTTCTTTGTTTTATTAGTGTATATTTTACCCTTGATTACATATATGCAAGTCCATTTTATAAAAGATGCTGCTTAAAGTGACATTAAGGCTATTTTTTCCCCCCACACTTAATGTTAGTGTAAGGACTTACCTTAAATCACGCCTCTTAATCCGATCATCTTCTTCTTTACAGTCCTTTTCAGCTGTCCCTCCAGCGCTCGTGCGGGTCTCCGATCCAGCGCTCGTGCGGGTCTCCGAACCAGCACTGACTCCTCTGTCCTCCTCTCCTCTGCTGTCCCACGGAGTCTGTGCGGGTGCACGCTGCTCCATAGATTTACCTTGTGTCTCTCCTCGTCTCCCGGCCGAACATCTGAACTACGCATGCGCCTGCCCCAAGATCCTTTGCGTCCGCCCGAGACTCTTCAGATGTTAGGACGGGAGCGCGCGGCAGAGACATAGGTTGTTTTTTTTGTTGTTTTTTTTAAGTTTTTGCATTTATCTACTGCTTGCTAGCACTAGATATATGCAAAACCCTTGAGGGTTTAATAACCCTTTAACAGTAACAGCCAAGTGAATGATAAAGCCTGCTTCACTGTTTTATAAGAAGCTCTATCACCACAGTACTTGCTGTAAGTGTATGTTCACTAACTTCTACATTGTAGCCTATACAGCCTGCACAGTTGGGGGTTGCATGAAATATGTTAATGAATAGCACATGGTATCATGGCCCCTAATGCATGGTAAGAGTGGGAGCAAACTTCACCCTGACATACAGACCACCGCAGCCCACAGCTGTGTACATGACAGATCTTTACAATGCATAGTGGTTAAACATTGCCTTTAGTACCAACAGTGTTCCACAGGTTATCTGTAAAGATCTGTGGAGTCTTACAGGGTTATTCACTAAAGAGTGAAGAGTTTGGAGAAGGCACGAGAATGAACAATCTAGGACAACATAGCTGATTTGGAACAATTCTCCAATTCAGCTCACTTTCCAGTTCAGCTATGTTGTACTACTATGTTGGTAACTGCTATCTGACACTTCCTGGTGTGTCAGATAGTGTGTCACCAACTAGATACTGTGTTTATCCCACTAACTCCTATGCACTACTGTTTCCAGCAGTAATGTAAGGCACAGTATGAGGAACCACTGAACCCAGTGGGGAACGGGCTATCGAACACACCAGGAAGCGTCGGGTAGGAGTGGCCCCTGGAGTAATTTGAAAGAGCACTTGTCACCCAAGAGGTAAGTAAAAGCTTTTTTTTTTTCACAGGGTTTTACTGCTGCTGCATGTTGTTTCACCTGGCAAGTGGCAACAGGGTAGCTTTACTGCTACTGGATGCTGTTCCTTGATGTTTAAAGTTTTAGCTTCCTCTAGAATCAGCTGGACCCCTGAGCACTGGTCCTGATATTCTGCTTTAACGTGACTCTTTTTCCTTGCAGGGTCCTATGGAGCCACCCTTGTGTGTGCTAGAAGGCCATGTGTGTCTCCACAAACACACAGAGAAAGCAAGACATGCCACTTCCCTCCTCCCTGCTCCCTGCTGCTCCTTACTCCCATCTCCAAGCTAGTAGATGAAAAGTTGCTGGAGACTGCTCTCTCCCTTGTGATGATGTACTGGACAGGAAGTTCAGGGAAGCCAAGCTGAGAGACTTGGAGCTGTTTGTAAACATGGTGACTGTAAGTGCTTGGGGAAAAAAAATTAGGAAATCTTTTGCTGGACCTTGTACATTTGTTTGAACTGGATTCATTACTAAAAAAAAGTTTGAGAGTTTAATACTACTTTAATTATTGTTCCTACTGATCAAACTGTCTACATGTTCACATTAAAACTGTGAGTATACTTTTGTTGTTGTTATAAATACAAATTTTCAGATAATGATAGCCTTTCTGCTTACAATAGCAATATTCAAGGTGACACTTCATGAAGTGCAAAGGTAAAATAATGTATACTTTCACCCAGCTTAGACACAGTTAGGGGAATTAATAAAAAGTGTTTGAGACAAACTTTGTCCCAACTTTGCCAACTGGAGTGCAGCCAATTGGTTTTTACATTTTTGTTTTCTAAGCTGTTTGGAAAAATGAAAGATAAAAGCTGATTGGTTGCTATTGGCAACTTGTCTCAGACACATTTTATTAATTACCCCCAGTTTTTAAAGTTCTATTGAATTGTCTGCAATTAGACTGCTTCCAACTAAAGTCTTATTGCAGCGAAGCGTATCAAACACAGCACTAATATACAGCATTTACGTATGCAACTGAACACAGGCTTGCAGTATTATTTAAGTAAAGGAAACTAGCAATATATCAAATCAACTTTAACCCTTTAGGTTCTGCACAAAAAATACATAAGTATACAGTATTCATAAGGAAAATCATGTGCAACCAATATAAAGTACTGTAAATGCTTACACATGCTTGTTATGGATCACAAGCATTACTTTATATGGCATCTCTTGGGCAAGTTGGGGTGTGTCTTTTTCTACTGACTACTGTATATAGTGGTAGGGAAGGGAATACCATTTATCTTCTATTTACTACTTGACGGTGCCCCTCAGGTAGTCCTCCTTTTAACAACATCACATGGAAAGGTTTCCCCCCAGTTATCCTTACTGTTACTACTATGAGAGGTTCCCCAGTTAGTCCTCAGTATTACTATTTGGAGGGGTTTCCCATAAGGTCCAGGTACTCTATAGTGTCACTACATGTATAGATTCCCCAGGAAGACATCATAGAGAGGTTTCCCAGGTACTACTTAGTGTTACAACATGGAGGGGTTTCCAAGGTAGTTCTTAGTTTTATGACATGGAGAGGTTCTCAATGTTACTACATAGAAGGATTCCGCAGGTAGCCCTTAGTGTTACTAGATGAAAGAGTTCCCCAGGTACTCCTCTGTGTTACTACATGGAGTGGTTTCTCATTTAGTCCTCATTGTTCCAATATGAAAATGTTTCCCCCCAGTTATCCTCACTGTTACAACATCAGTGAGGGGTTCCCCAGTTACTCCTCAGTGTTACTATTTGGAGGGGTTTCCCTGACAGCCTTCAGTTTTACTAGATGAAGAGGTCAACCAGGTAGTCTTTAGTGTTACTAAAAGGAGTTGTTGTCCTCATAGAGGGTTTCCCAGGTACTCCTCAGTGTTACATAGAGTGGTTCCCCAGAAAGTCCTCAGTGTTACTACATAGAAAGATTCCCCAGGTAGTCCTTAGTGTTACTAAATGAAGGATTTCCCTAGATACTCCTCAATGTTACTACATGGAGGGGTTCCTCAGGTACTAGATTGAGAGCCCTTCCCCCCGGTAGTCTTCAATTTTACTACATGAAGGCATTCCCCAGGTACTCCTCATTGTTCCTACATATGATGAGCTTCCCAATTAGTCTTTAGTGTTACTACCAGTTTTATTACATGAAGGGCTTCCCCAGGTAGTCCTCACTGTTACTGCATAAAGGGGTCCTCCAGGTATTTTTCAATTTTACTACACGGAAGCGTCTTCCTGAAACAGGAAATGTTAATTCATCAGGAGTTCTTTTTAACGCGAAAAGCTTTATGATCAGCTCAGCAGCTTTATAGTGTAGAACAGACAGCCAATTTGTCAAATAAAAAGAGAGGTTAATGTACATCAACAATCTAATAACTCCCTTTATCTCGGCAAGCAATGACTTGTAGATGTTTAATGCTCTCTGAGTGAGCATTAGGTTATTTTAAAATATATTTTTAACACTCAACAAAAGTGTCTTTATTGAAGTGCATGTATCTTAATAATTGTCAAAGACAGTGTGGTAAAGTGCTGTAAGCAATTCATAATGGTAGGTATACATTAATAAAGTATGGCATCCAGGGTTCAGCTTTAAATGCTGCATTATCATATTCATGGGAAAGTGATTGTTACATACAAGAAAACGCTTTGTTTTGAAAAATATATAACGGCTGCTCTACTAAACTAAAACACTCTGTCACATTCCCATCTGACTACAACAGATCATGCTCTGAAATGACAGGGATTGTAGAAGGAGGCAGGAGTTCAATATGAAGAATAGAATCTTTTTCATTTTCCTGTTCAGACAGCATTATACACTGACAAGAATTAATGCTCTTCAGCATGTGCTTTGTTCCAGCAGCACAGACTCACTGTATAAACACCATACTTGCTTCACAGAATCTAGGCGATGTTCCATGTCCTGCAATAAAGACAAAGAAACTCTCTCCATTTGTATAATCATTCAGCACTTGTCTCCTGTTCCACTATCTCCATCCTGTTATAGTTGCTATTTACTTACTTTATTTAAACATCATGCAGCACTTTATAGAGCACATTTTACACATTTTGCACATCATATCAGTTCAGGCGGGCAAATGTTCCTACTACGGTCATGCACGCATTAGGGCCAATATAGAAAGAAAACAGAAGGACAGAGCACCACCTCTGTGTTTAAAATCTTTTATTAAAAGAGTAAAAAAGAGTATGTGTACTCACAAGCATAAAGTTGCATCACACTCGTCAAACGCCATACTGTGGGTTAAAACAGAAGACAACTACCCCGACTTAGATCACAACTGCCTCCGGTCACATCTCTGTCCACCGGTTGCAGTATGCTAGATTGACGCGTTTCAGGGGCACCCCCCGCCCTTAAGTCGGGGGGGTTGTCTCCTGTCTCCGACAGTGTGGCGTTTGCCGTACACATACTCTTTTTTACTCTTTTAATAAAGATTTTACACACAGAGGTGGCTCCCTGTCCTTCGGTTTTCCATGTACACGATGGCAACCCCAGAGCCTTTTTGAATGAGAAGCCCCTCAAGATCGTGTGAAGATTGATTTACTGAAGCAGCGTGTGGATTGTTTGACGGCAACCATTAGCGTCATGAGGCATAAATACTTTTTTCCAATATAGAAAGAAGCCAAGTAAAAGAGAAATATGGGCCAACCTCTTTTGGCCATAGTTCTCTTAAGGATCACAGGAGGACATATTATATGTCCTCCTGTGACCCAAAACTTAGCATATAGTGGGATATTGCTTGCCATAGGCTGAGAGCGCAGAGCCACGCTGCAGCCAGGATGGATCCCGACAATATTGTCAGGATTCACCCCACTACCTGATTGACAGCTAAGGCAGCTGTGCCCGCCCCCCTCCCCCATCCGTTCCTCCAGTCAGCCCTGGAAGAACAGAGAGCAGAGGGGGGAGTCCCAGGGGGGAGTGGTGACTGACAGTCATCTCTCTCTGCAGGGAGAAGATGGGGAACTGAGTGATCGGCAGTATGTGATCGCTCACGTCCTGATCTGTAGAGCCGACATATGACAGCTTCAGTGTGACACATTGGCTCTAATTATGGGGAGGAGTGTATTTCACTCTACCCATAATTCTCCTTTAAAGTGTTGGCTCATTCAAGAATTATGTTTTAGTTACAGTTAGGGTATGGTGGGCTAAGCCTTCCCCTGGCCTTTTATATGTATTAGTACTTCAAAATCCTGATTTTCCTTCCATAATCTTTAACATAGGCACAGGAAAACAGAAAACTCCATGCTGATAAAGTACTAATATCATTTTTACATAGTTACATAGTATTTGAGGTTGAATAAAGACACATGTCCATCAAAGTAGCAGTCTTAAAGTAGTATTAAACTCTCAAACCTATCCAGATCAAACAAATATACATTGCCTAGTAAAGTATTTCTTTACATTTTTGCCCACTCTGCAGTTTATATTTTTCTCAACAGCTGGCTCCAACTCTCTCAGCTCTGCTTCCCTGAACTTCATATCCAGTAGAAAATCACAAGCGACAGAGCAGAGTCCAGCAGCTGTCCATCTACTAACTCAGAGGAGGGAAAAGTAAAAGAGAGAAAGGAGAAGGGAAAAGGGCAAAGCAAAAAGCGAAGGATTGGCTTGCCCTGCTGTGCTTGTGTTTCTGGAGACACACACAGCTTACTAGCACACACAAGGGTGGCTTCTTAGGACCCTGCAAGGAAAATGAACCTCCATAAAACAGGATATCAGGGCCAGTGCTCAGGGGACCAGCTGGTTCTTCAGGGAATTAAAACATTTAAACATCAAGGAGCAGCATCCATTATAAGTGATTTGATCAGCATTTGAAACATTTGACTTTAATATCACTTTGACCACAGTGGTATACCTAGGGGATGGCAGTCCACTCCAGATACAGCAGCAAGGAGTGCTCTGGGACTGCATCCCCCACTTGCCTCACACATTGCTGTTATGTGGGGGTCCTTGCAAAGTTGTGGGTTATGTTGCCCACGGCTCTGCTGGAACAGATCTCATATACAGAATGGCATAAAACCAAGATAAGCTCTTCCAGGCTCCTCCTTGGCTCTGAGGTGTCACACGACACAGTTGGCAGGAACTATCCTTCACTCCGCTGAGCACTACTCTATATCTGAGATCTGGTGAATGTTTGAAAGGAGGAAGGTAGGGTGATTTTTGCTGGGGGAAGGATAGAGGTTTAATTATATATAAAAAGTTCAGGTAAAGAAAATCTTTCTTAGGTTTTTTTTTTCTGGCCATTATTAGTATTCATTCATTTTATGATTGTTGCTGAAAATAATTGTGACTTACAAAGGAGCATGGGCATGTTAAGAAATAATCTGCTGCTGTATCAAATACGCTAGGGTTGCCAATGCTTAGCCACTGTGCACCCTAGCTAAGAGAAAATAGCTGGTATCTGGGTATTATCAGGTGGACTAGTCAATCCAGTTATTCTCATTGGGTTAGAGGCAGATGGATGTTTTAAGCACTGTGTTTTTTATTGTAAAGGACAGGATCATTCTAAAATCAATGGTAACATCATTATTCCTTCTAGAACATATTGGTGGATTATTACAGGATAATCTCATTATGGAGCACACAGAAATCTCATTTAGTCAGTGTTCTTTGGATGAAGCTAAACTAATCGCAGTACACGACACATCTTAAGAACGTTTAAAATATAATCTATCTTAGCCATGTAGTGTAGAGAAATATCACAGTCTCATTGCATACAATTCCAAACTGCAAGATCAAGTCATTTTTTAAGGATTCTAAACTTTTTTCACACTTATTTATCCTTAGAATGATCATTGCTTAAATCTGCTCCAAAACCCCATTGTAAAAAACAACAACAAGTCATGTACGTACGCAATTTTGAAATGATGTTTCAAAACATGACCCTATAAGAGGTAGTGTGGAGACAATTTGGAAGCAGCTTTAAAAATGAGATGAGCCATTATTCATCGCGAGAATGGGAAGGATAATCATCCAAAGCACATTTGTAGGGCAAGCCCATGCCAAGAAGAAGTACTGTTTGTCTTCTCATTATGCACAATCACTATAAACAATCGAGACGGGAACTATTACATCACACTAATGCAGCGAGACTGTAATGAATGTCTAAAGAGTTTCCTACATTTAAGAGTTATCTTCTAAGGAGGTAATTAAAAATACACCCAATTAGTTTTAAAGATGTGTTTTATCTCACGTTCTAAATACTATCAGGTTTATATTTGCTGTCCTCCTCCATGCAGGATCCATTTAAAGAGGAAACAGAGGAAGGTAAATCAGAAGATCCCAAGTTGTTAGAGTATCATATGGCATTTTGTAAACCTTGCTTCCCTGTAAATGTATGCTAAACTGCGTGTGCATCAGGGACGTGCGGTCAGGGGTGGCAGGTGAGGCAGAGCCTCCCCTAGTATTATGGAGGAAAAAATTATTCAGAGCGGCTTGTTACAGGTTACACAGCAAGGAAAGCCTCCCCGCTGTGTAACCTGTCATGAACGGAGCGCTGCCTGTTAATTAGCTACTCTGTGTTAGAGGCGTAAGCTCTGTGGATGGCTTGGAACAATGGCAATGCGCCATTGGTCACAGCTGTCCAATCAAAAAAACGAAAAAAAAAAAAAACCCACTGAGGCCATCGATCTCGATGCCCCAGCAGTGACAAGCAAATGAGGGACAGGGAGGCTCTTTCCTTCCTCCTCCCCACACAGCTTGGTTACCGAGCAGAGCTTTGGCAGGATGGGGGTGGTGCTTTGGTGGGATGTGGGCGGAGCTGCTGGGGGATGCCTCACCCAGCCCAGAAGGCATGGAACATCACTGGTGTGCATGTTTATACCCCTGTAATGGTGAGTATTTAGGTACTGCTAGACACTCCTGATGCCAACTTATGTCAGGATATAGCAACCTCGAGTCAAGCTATCACTGCCACTTGGGACGCTAGCCACCCTCTACACTGTCCCAAAACCAGTGCCATACCAAAAGCTTGACAACGCTTGTACACTACTTGAAAAGATGAAGGTCTACACAGTATTACCAAGTTACAGAACTTTTTTATGATCAGGCAAATAGTTTAAAAGTTGGTCATCATTGAAGCTTTGACTCCTGATGATGTACTTGTGTTGAAAAATGTGTCGAAGTTTTTACTGATGACCAGTTTGTAAACTGTTTGCCGGATCCTAAAGAAGTTCTGTAACTTTGCCTGATCCTAAAGAAGTTTGCGAGCTGTTTGCCTGATCCTAAACAAAGAAGTTCCATGATCTGGTCATTTTGTGTTCATTTTAAAAGGATTTTAAATCTATTTGATTGATCTTATCTATTGAAGTAGATACTAACTGGATGACATTTAGGGGGTTATTCACAAAGCTGCCGAAGACAACCGAGTGAATAACCGAGCTAAAGTGAACAGAGACGAACGCTGTTCGGCTACTCACTTTTGGCTTGTACGGCTGATTTCAGCCATACACCGGCTAAAATCAGCCGTGCATCAGCTGCCTTCGGCTGCCTTCGGTCAGCCGAACATGCTCTGCACGTTCGGCTGAGCCGAAGTGCAGAAGGAGTTCGACTCATCTGGATCAGCTGAGCCGAAGCTCCGGCAGCTCATTTGCTGCTGTTTGCCCCTATTCTTATAGGGGCCGAACAGCATTAAGTGAATAGCCGAATGCCACTGAGTGGCATTCGGCTTGGCTATTCTGCTCGGTACCTCCGGGGTGAAGTGGGAACTATAATGTGAAGGGGGCTCCTGATGTGAAGGGAGGATTCTGATTTGAAGGAGGTTCTGGATATGGAGGAACTCTGATAAAAAGGGGGCACTCCGATGGGAAGGTGGGACTCTGATGGAAATGGGGGCTTCTGATGTAAAAAGGGAGAACTCTATTGTGAAGGGGGCAACTTCACATAATTCTATTTTGCATAGGGGCCCCCTTAAAATCCACACAACATATTTTTACATTATAGACTGGGGTGCTGTGACTGAAAAAAGGTTGAGAAACACTGTGCACTATAAACAATTTCAATGTTTCTTTCTTGTAGAAAATCTTGTTTTCACCTTTTTTCATCCTTCTTTACATTTCAGTTCTAATAATCTCCAGCAGCTTATTTTTTCAGACACTTTATAACTATAAGCTCTCGCTCCAGCGGCAGCTGCTCATCATTGCTCTGGACTGGCTTTCTAGTGACAATGCAGACGGGATGAGAATGCCTAGCATAGGGACAGAGCATTGTCGCCTTATAACAGGAAGTGTCTGAACAAGGAGCATTATTCCAGGGTCACAGGTAATTATTTTATGAAAACTGTAGATTAAAAAAAAACATATTTTTTAATTACATTAACATGTTAAAGATTATTTGGGATTTTAGTGATCGGGTTTACATCGATTATAGGATGAATCAGCCTAGCTGTTTTTTGGAACCCATAAGCATGAGTATTCCACAATTCCACATTTTATAACTGTATAAAATATAATCAAATTCTTGAGTTAGTGTTTATGTTTACCAGTTTGTTTTACATTTACTCTTTAGAGGAAGATGGTTCTTAGAATGTAATCACATGTTTTCCCACAATGCCTGTCAATAGTCCCCCTATTTAAACATTAGAGCTATGCAGAATAGTTGGGATAGTTTTAAAACAAAGCAGTTCTACAGAATTAAATATCAAAAGCGTCATAACCCATCTTTTATAGCAGATATGCGTTTCCACTCCTGGTTCTCTGGGGAGCTGCATTGTGCACATATTTCAAACATCTAACGTTGTTCTTTCCTCCAGCCGCAGTAAAATACATTGACTGGATGGCGTTATTTACTTTTCCTGCAGGCATTTCTTCAAATGACAGCCTCCTGGGTCCCTGAGCTTTTCACAAACATTCTCCCATAGAGCTTAATTTATAGTTGTCTTCAGAAAATGCACTTTCTTTTTTTCCTCAACTTGACTGACTCAGGTGGGCTTATCCCGTCACACATAGAAATAGTACCAGAGTCAAATTCAAAATGCAAATCTGTACCTCAGCAATACAGAAATGTTGGGAAAAAATATTTTTTTATGCGGTCACAAATCCCTGCAACTTTTCCAGAATCAGACTATCACACCTTCTCCACATTGGCTGGAACATAAGAAGTTTTATTTGCTAACGGGAGCAAACAATGTTTTGCTTATTTGGTGGTTACTATTGTTGCAGTTATTTAATATTATTAGTGTTATTAAATGTTTTGGTAAGGGGGCAACCAACAATCTATTTGGGCCCACTTCCATGGGATTGCAGTGGCCACCCCCCTCCCTTTTTTTTTCTTTCTCATTGTTTATAAAGTTTTGTGGCCCCTTTAAGAATTCATGCCAGCTTACCTGGCTTGTGTCTTTGGCAGGAAAACCGTCTCCTCATTCCTCTTCTGGACTTTTTGTATTGGCTGTGCCTCTCCATTAAAAAAGAAAGGACCTACGATTCATCGTCAGTTGGACGAACTGACAACACAGTGAGCTCCCCTTCCTCCCCTTTTATGTGGTTTGTCACCCCTTGCCTCAAGTGTGGGACTAATTTATGTTTTCATGAGTTGACTGTATTTTTGGCTTAATGGGTGAGCATTTTGTTAATTACTATTTATGGTCAGTAATAAAGTTGGTATTTATTCATTTTTCATTTTAAGCAATAAAAGTGCTGCTGCCATTTTAATTCCACGGTTGGTTTTATGTGTCTTTAATATATAAATAGCCTTTTTAAAGAACAGAGCGGTGGGACAGACCCAGGAGGCCTACCCACTACAGGCTGCCTGCAGAAAACTACAGGAGGGGGGTGGATACAAGTAGAAAAAGTATCGGTAATTGGTATCGGCAAGTACATGAGGGGATGTACTTGTACTTGGCACTGAAAAAGTGGCATCGAGACATCCCTACCAATAACCCTGCACAAGAAGAAAGAGCAGCTGTGACGAAATACACAAAGGACACCAGTACGTAAGTAAGAATAATTGTATATAAGCTCTTGTATATGAACAATATTTAGGGATTTTTTTTAGGGTCAGTTCACACTATCTTGCAATAAAGTAATGCATACGCTGCAACTTGCTTTATGTTACACTGCTGTATGCAGATGCCTTGTCGCACTCCTTACCGGATACCCCAAGTAGTATGGAGGGTGCTCGCACTGACCGCAGTTGGCGCCACCAGTAGTAATTATTGTGAATGGATGTCACCAGCACAGCAAATATTTGTTCAGAATAACCAAGTGTCCATTTATTGAACAAACATGTCAATCATACAAGCACTTTCTGGGCCGCGCAGGGTCCCCTTCATCAGGCTCAGTAATGGAAATGTGCTAATACCAAAAACACTATTATAGAGACACACAGATGATTAAACCACCCAACATAACACCCCTTGACATCAATATGATGTTATAAACCCGCCAACATTTTTTATAAAAATATGACAAAGCAATCATATTCATTCACAATAATTATGTTACACTGCGGCGCACTGCATCACTGCAGCTAATTCACTGGGTCCCACAGCAGACAACATCTCTTCTGCTCTATTTTTTTTCACCTCGGAACACTCCATTTAGTTCATTGTGGTGCACCCTAACACAGGTGCACTTTTTAAGTCTCTTAGGGTGCCATTCAAAATGAAAGGCACCACAATGCAAAGCACTAAGCGTGATGCACTCATGTAATTTATGTAACGTGCCCTTGATTAAACAAATCTATAATTGTGACATTTATTAGAGCCCCTGCCTACTGGCTATCCTCACTTAAGTCTATCATGAATGCTGCTGCTAGACGTATTCACCTTACCAACCATTCAGTGGCCACCACCCCTCTCTGCCAGCCCCTCCACTGGCTTCCAATAGACCAATGTATACAATTCAAAATACAAGAACAACATACAAAGCCTCTCTAGCCCCCTTATCACCTCTTCCCATGCTCGACTTCATGACTTCCCCAGAGCTTCTCCCATCTTCTGGAACTCCCTTCCCCAATCAGTTCAGCTATCTCATATTCTTTCTGCCTTTAGGCAATCCCTAAGATCTCATTGCTTTTTAGGAAGCCTTTCCCACCTACTCTACTCCTTCAATCAGCTTATTTCTTCACACTTTTTACCATCTGTATCACTTGACCCTCCTTTTAGAATGTAAGCTCTCATGAGCAGGGCCCATTTAATTCTCTTTTATTGAATTGTATTGTAACTGTATTGCCTCCCCATATTTTGTAAAGCACTGTGCAAACTGTTGGTGCCCTATAAATCCTGTAAAATATAATTGGTCGTTAAGTGAGGAACTCTATACAGTACTGTACTGCATTAGTACAGTACTGTATAGCGTTGCAGATGTACAGTACCGAACAGTGTACTGTACATCGGGCAATGGAAATACTTACCGGGACCTGCAGTGAAGATCGGAGGACGTCACTTCCGCCAGCGACACGGCGCACTGCCGCTGACGCGCAAGGTCGGAGGTTGATCGGCGGTCCGTTGTAAGTGCGAGTGGTCGCAAAACAGGTAAGTCGGTAAGCGAGGAACATCTGTAGTGTGGCTTCTGATACATCATATCAGTGAGCCCAGTGAAAAGGAATCTCTTTCATATTGCTATATAGAGAGGTCAAAAGATGATGGTATTGCTGGAAGCCCTCTTTAAATGAGCTATATAGTCACTGGATAAAATGTCTACAACATTAACAATAAACATTTTCATTTTGTCATTTACCTTTGCTTTATATGCTTCAGTTATTTCCAGTATCTTGCAGAGTAATAACACTTATTTGCGTAGGAGATATATTTTTTAATGCTAACAGGATTTCAAATTTAACTTTAAAAGAAAAGTACATATAATCAGAGTTCATTTCCAGGCAAGGAGAATGACTTGTCACACATTTTCTTGTTATACTGGCTCATTTAATAGACTGATGTCTTATTCTTCTTGGGTACATATACACTGCTGTGGTCCCTGTGTGATTTATGATGGATATGATTGCATTGTAATGCTTCTAGAAATACTTCCATTTTTTTAATGTGAATAAACAAGAAAAATCCAGCAAGTTTTTTTAGTATATAGCAATCTGGCGTGTGTTTTACATACACCTAAACCTATTTCTTTGCAGTCAGCTTAAATGTCCTCAACTACTGGAACAAAAACACATTGAAAGCACACTCTAAGTACACGACATGCTTGTAGATGTACTTGGGATGCATTGTGGGAAATAACAAAATCACTGAAAAGCATAAGAATGGGGTCAAGGGACTCATGGGAAGACTGTATGCACTTGGAATGCTTTTTACATATGCATATGTCTATACATATCCATACTTACAAATCTGACTGGGAAGTAAACATAGACAAGCCCAACAAAATATATGTACAGTATATGTTTTATATATGTATAAATATACATTTTATATAAAATGTAGGCATGGTGTATGATTTAAGGCCTAGCTGCAGACAAAACCTTTTAAATTTAGTTTTAAAATCTCAGGTTTTTATTATTGACCCCACTGGAAAGATTTCCTCTAACTTCCTTTCCTAATGACAATAGTGAGGACCAGGCCCGTCTTTAATACTGATTGGACAATGGGGAAACATTTTCTTGGCCCCCCCCCAGGAATTTCTCTCACCTCCCCAACACCCAAAAAAAAAAACAGCACACATAGATCATATACTTCTCTCAAAAAAACTTTGACTGCAGGATTTCAAACCGATTGCAAGCTCAGCCGTTTATATTAGGGATGCACCGATATATCGGCCGCCGAAACATATCGGCCGTAAATGCCACTTTTGGCATAATGCCGAAGAGCCATTTTCTGGCCGATACAGCAGTGCATCCGTTCTTTCTCTCCTCTCCGCTGGGCGCTGCTCTGTGTCCCAGCAGGGAGGAGAGAAACTGTGACAGGAGGAGAGCGCTGTGAGCAGCTCTGTAGGGTCTCACCAGGGCTCTGTGGGGTCTCAGCAGCCTGGTTAGACCCCTCAGAGCCCTGGTGAGACCCCCACAGAGCCCTCGTTAAACTAGGGCTCTGTGGGGTCTCACCAGGACTCTTTGGGGGTCTCACCAGTCCTGGTTAAACCCCACAGAGCCCTGGTAAGACCATACAAAGCCCTAGTATAACCAGGGCTCTGTGGGGTCTCACCAGGGCTCTGTGGGGACTGGTTAGACACCACAGAGCCTGGTAAAACCCCACAGAGCCCTGGCTAAACCAGGGCTCTCTAGGGTCTCACCAGGGCTCTGTAGGGTCTAACCAGCTTGATTAGACCCCACAGAGCCCTAGTGGGATCCCACAGAGCCCTGGTGAGATCCCAAAGAGCCTTGGTGAGATCCCAAAGAACCCTGGTTAAACCAGGGCTCTATAGGGTCTCACCAGGGCTTTGTAGGGTCCCAACAGGGCTTTGTGGGGTTTAACTAGGGCTGGTGAGACCCTACAGAGCCCTGGTTAGACCCCACAGAGGACTGGTTAAACCAGGGCTCTGTAGGGTCTCACCAGCACCAGGGTTCTGTAGGGTCTCACCTGGGCTATGTGGGGTCTCACCAACCTGGTTAGACCCCTCAGAGCCCTGGTGAGACCCCACAGACCCCTGGTTAAACCAGGGCTCTGTAGGGTCTCATTAGCACCAGGGTTCTGTAGGGTCTCACCAGGGCTATGTGGGGTCTCACCAGCCTGGTTAGATCCCTTAGAGTCCTGGTAAATCCCACAGAGCCCTGGTGAGACCATACAAAGCCCTGGTTTAACCAGGGCTCTGTGCGGGCTCACCAGGGCTCTTTGGGGACTGGTTAGACCACACAAAGCCTGGTAAAACCCCACAGAGCCCTGGTGATATCCCAAAGACCCCTGGTGAAATCCCAAAGAGCCCTTCAGAGCTCTATAGGGTCTCATCAGGACTTTGTAGGGTCCCAACAGGGCTCTGTGGGGTTTAACCAGGGCTGGTAAAACCCCACAAAGCCCTGGTGAGACCCCGCAGAGGCCTGGCTAAACCAGGGCTCTGTGGGGGCCTCACAAGGTTAACAGGCCTGTGGGGGATCTCACCAGGGCACTGTGGGGTCTCTCCAGCCTTGCTAGACCCCACAGAGCCCTAGTGAGGGGCCCTGGTTAAACCAGCGCTCTCCACAGGGCTCTCACCTGCTCTCCACAGCGCTCTCCTCAGGGCTCTCCAGGCTGCCACTCACCAGTACTGTGCTGGCTGTGTCTCGGGGGCGGGAGCTGGCAGGAGCGTGCTGGACCAGCGGGTGCCGACAAAGTCTCCATCTGCTGCTGAAGACAAACTCCAAACTCCCAGCCAGAGATCCTCGTTTGGTGGATGGGAGGGGTGAGGTCTCTTCTCATTGGCTGGTGGGCAGAGCTCCAGAAGACCGAGTGGATGGACCGCACAGACGATCGAGGAAACATATGAGCGCTCAGCCCTGTCACTGTCAATCTGAGAGTCTCAGTTTGACATCCCAGCCAGAGATCCTCGTGTGGTGGATGGGAGGGGTGAGGTCTCTTCTCATTGGCTGGTGGGCAGAGCTCCAGAAGACCGAGTGGATGGACCGTACAGACGATCGAGGAAACATATGAGCGCTCAGCCCTGTCCCTGTCAATCTGAGAGTCTCAGTTTGACAGCGGCAGGGCTGAGAGCTCACAACGTTACCTGACTGCGAGCGAGGTGATGTGTTGTTCCGACCGGGCAAACAAGTCGCCCCTATTATTATTATTGAAGTGCTGTCCTCTGCAAAGGCTCCCCACCTCAGCGTCGAGCCGCTATTATTCAGCTTTGGGCACCAGCTGCTTGCTGCTACTGTGCTGGTGCAGAATCAGCACAGTAGCAGCAAGCAGGTGGTGCCAAAGGCTGAATAGGGGTCCGACGCTGGGGTGAGGGCGAGGGAAGCCTTTGCAGAGAACAGCTGCTGTCCTCTGCAAAGACTTGCCCTACCCTCACCCCAGGGTCGGGCCCCTATTCAGTCTTGGACACCAGGCCAGCTGCTTGCTTTTACTGTGGTGATCTCTGCAGAAAGCTCCCCCCACGTTGGCCATATAAACTAAGCTGCTGTGCTGTCTCCCCCAGCCCCAGGCCAGACACCAAGCCTCAATTGCTGCTATCCCCCCAGTCAGCCCCAGACTCATCTCACTCAGCTGCTGCTGCTGCTGCTGCTGCTGCTGCTGCTGCGGTTCCCTTCCCCCCCAGCTCCAGATCATTGCTGGCTTACCTTACCAGTGCAGTAACTTGACTACACACAGGCTCTGCCGCTCAGCCTCCAGCTGTGAGAGCTCCGCGGGTGCCCTTGAGGAAAAAAAACCCTTCCTGCATGTGGGCAGGAAGGTACCAAAACATCACATTGGATGGGGGGTTTGGGATGTACCAACTGTTCCGTACGAGTGATGTTTTGGTACCTTCCTGCCCACGTGCAGGAAGGTTTTTTTTCCTGTGCTGATTCTACGGTACGACCGCGGCGGACCCTGCAAGGACAAGTCACGGACACCGGTGTCCGTGTACGGACACCTTGCCGATCCCTGCACTACGCGGGCGGGGGAGGAGCTACACCTTCAGGGTGCAGATCGCATAGGACAACAATACGTTATGGCAGTGCCGTATGCGGCTGCCATAACGTATTATACTATGCGATCCGATCGGCAAGTTTCTGCGGGCAGCGGGCTCAAGGGGCAGCTGCTTTGGGCCCCACAACCATGACTGGGCCTGGGGCAAGTGCCCTCTTTGCCCTGCGTTAAAGACGGCCCTGGTGAGGACAAAGACCTCCATAAATTGAACACTTTTTAGTAGAGTATTGGTTGTTTTTAGCCTTGAACTCAGGTCCACCAGTAACAAAGTAAAACTAGCTTTAGAGAAGCAGACACAGGAGGGTTTCTGACTGATAAATGTAATAGCAAACACATGTAATTTGCAATTGAAAAGGCTGGACTCCTGCTGGACTGAAGCTTTCCTTTAAAGGGTAACTCCACTTATTACCCCTATCAA
>NW_017306355.1:542666-594575 GCF_000935625.1 Nanorana parkeri | reverse complement strand
TTATATTTGGCCGAACGCTCACTGCACTGACCAATGAGTGCTTACCATTTGCAAGCAAAATTTAAAATACAAAGTGCAGGGTGTGCTGCTGTGTATGGCGGAGGGGAAGGAGCGTTCAGCCAAAGGTAAGTACAGCGGGGGGAGGAGGGGGCCAGATATGGGGTAATTCCATTTTCCCAAGTTTGCCTGGGTAAGTGGAATTTCCCTTTAAAAATGTCCCTCCATATCTTCAAATGGTATAAATCCACTTTCTAAATGCCTCGACAAACCCAGATATTTCCTTGTAGCAGTAGTAGTGACATTATTCGTTGCACAGCATCACAGTAATGGATCTGTGGAAGGGACCCAGCAGCTTCACAAATATTTGCCCAAGCACTTACATCAGTTCCCAAACAGCTGACTCCAACTCTCTCAGCTCGACTTCCCTGAATTCCCCTTCCTGTACAAGATGACAAGGGACAGAGCAGTCTCCAGCAGATGTCCATCTACTATCTTGGATGAGGGAGAGGAGAGGAAGGAGGAGCTGGGGTCAGGGGAGAAACTTGCCTTGCTGTGTCTGTGTGTTTGTGGAGTCACATCGTTTGCCTGATGAAGGTCCCTGTGTGGCGCCGAAAACTTTGTTTGCTTTTTGATATGTTGGATTTGCGTCAATAAAGGACTGAGTTATATCAGGTGTGCTGGTGACTCTTTTTTATATTATGCGTGTTTGTGGAGACACACACAGCTGACTAGCATACAGAAGGGTGATGTTTGAAAATCTTTCAAACATCAAAAAGCAGCATCAATTGTAAGTGATTTAATCAGCATTTGAATTGTTTTAAAAACTTTTGACCTAAACAAATAATATGTTTTGATTGATTCCAATGAGCTACTGCATGTTAATAGTTGCAGACAGAAAATTAGAGCAAGATGTTTCTGACGTTTTATTGAATCTACTATCACTATCACTGTACATAGAGATAGTGAGGACGATGAAGGATAGTTTGAGAAAGAGAATTTTTTTTACCTTCCTGTAAAATCAATTTTTCTACAGTAATCACTCAGTGGTACATCCCACAATCCATCTTGTCATTTGCTTTGAAATAAAACATGTTTAATGTGACAGGTATAGCAAGGTGATTTCACTAGTTGTTTGTAAAGTCTTATTTTTTGCAGCAGTCAATACACTGGATGACCTTTGCAGAATGTCATGTCTTTTCGTTTACGCCTTGTTCTACCGCCTTGCTCTTCTGCAGTGTGTTGCCCCCTCTCCTTTTGCCGTTTTGTATTTGTAACAACTAAAAGTTAAATCAGGTAACTTCAGTCCATTGTCAAAGACAGTGTATTATAATAATTCACCTAAAATGCAGCAAAAAGACATCAGATTAAAGGTACACCCAGCCAATAGAAGGTCATCTTTTAAATCAGACAATTACCACCAGACCAAGCGATGGCTATTACAACAACAAGAACATTCAAACCATAGCAGAAACTCTCAGCCAATTACACAGGGAAATATATAACTGGTTGGTTTGAATTTTCCTGGCAGGCTGCTACTATTCCTCCAAGATAATTCACATGCATGTCGGCAGTCCTATCTGCCACAAAAGGTCAGCAGCCACATTGTGTATGTAAGTCCGACTGCTATTTTACGACTATGGCCAGCTCTAAGTTTATCCATGCGCTGGTTTTCCAATACTGCTGTCATAGAATTCTGTGTAGGGATCCTGTGTGAGCAGGATGGGAACCACACTAAGGAATAAAGACATGGGTATAAATGTAAAATGTGCTATTTGTGTCAAAGTGTATATAGAAATAGAAATAAATGATGGATAGTGGAGCAGGTAGGTGAGCAAACCCAATAAGCACATACACAGTAAAACTATATGAAAATTTTCACAAGCACGGTTGGGGTAGAACAGAACTGAAGACAAATACTGCAGAACTGGACTGGGGACTAACTAGGCAGAGCCCTAAACTGCAATTACCTAGGCCTGATAACAGAGAAACCAAGCGGTCAGAGAAAGGTAATAGCATACTATCCAATTTTAGAGGGACACCTTTTAACACAAACTATGCAGGCAATTAAACACCCCTACCATGCCCCAGTTACCCCACCCATGAACTACTATGCAAAAAAAAATCACTGGTTAAACCCATAAAAGTACTTTTATCACCATTTTTTTCTGTCTTTGAATTAACAAATGCTATCATGTAAAGGTTGGATAAAAAGGTTAGTGCAGTATAACACATCTTATACTAACATACTGAGGTAAGGAAGGATAGCAGGACAGGTAAGTAGAGCAAGGAGGCTGATAGAAAGGTTGCATTATAAAGCCTCCCAGCAGTCCTGGGCAGGGCTGTACTGGGAACTATCTAGGCAGAGGACGATAGAACTGGAACTAGCAGGGCAGGAAAACAGAAAAGACAGGTGGTCAGCGCAGGGGACAGACAGGATGATAGAGAGGTAGGATTTAAAGCCTCCCAGCAACCAAACATTTGTGGGTCATTGGTGGTGGATCCTAATGGCCATGAGAACCACCTGCTTCCTGCTGCTGTATACAAATTTGGTACACCATTTTTTCCTGGATTATACAGCCTCAAGCACATATTGCTTTGTAAGTGTAACATCTTGCTCAGGCTTTAACTGCACTCAGAGCCGGGGGCAATTCTGAAACAACCGAAATATCCAACCTAGTGTGCTGGCTTTTCTGACTTGGGAATTGGGATTTAAGGCTAAATATGCCAAACAAAGATGTCACAAGCAGTGGGTGCCTACAGACTAGTAGATTTATGCTCAATAAAGATGGGAGATACATCTGCCCATCGTGTTCCTGGCTGAAACATTACTAAAGCTATTACAGTATTTTCATCCAACTCAAACAATGCTTACATCCCACTGATTGCACAATTAAAGTGCACCTGTCCTGGCCTCTTTCTGGGAATGTTAGCTACCTGGCTGTGTCTAGATATATATTTCTGTTTGACTGACCCATAATAAGCATGTAGAAGAAGAAACTCAGATGAAAGTTGACATTTCTTAACTCTATACTCAATCAGGATCTTTGCTTTAGAAAACTTTGAAACCACACAACAATTCAGCAGGTAAACCAGCACAAGAAGAAGAGTCAGCAATGGTAAGCTCCATATCTCTCATGGTATGTGAGAATTGATTGTTTCTTTTCCACGAAGAACAGGACCAATCCTTTAACAATCACAGACTTTTACAGAAAATATTTGCTAATGGTGCTGGGGTTGTCCTCATCTCTTGTGACATGACAGTCTTGAATCAGAGGCCATTAGAAAACATTTACCTAAATGCTTGAGTAAAACACCACATATTCCCAATATTTGGATCCGTCAGCATGCTTTTTTTTAACTATAAAGCCTAATGAAAAAGTTACTGTAAAGATGCAGGATAAAACGTTTAAGCATTGACATGGTCCTCTCATGCCAACAAGCTGTCGAATGTGTTTAATGACAATATACAATAAGATGTCTTCAATGACCCCACCAGAATGTTACCACATGTACAAACTGGATTAATTTATTCAATCACCTGATATTACAGACTTGGCAGATGGTGCTAACTATGATTGATAGATACCGAGGAGCAAAAATAATTTTGGCACATGGAATTATTTCTCAGTAACTTACATGACTTTTTTGATAATCTAACAATATAAATAAAGGAGTTCTATCCCAAAACAAATGTAATGTATGTAATCCATGAGAACAATCAGCATCAATGCTATCACAAAGAAAAAAACACTGTAGCACAAACTAAACAGGATTCTGAGATAGAAAGATAATTATTTGATTATCGGTTGAATAACGTTTAATACAATTATTGAAATTATTAATGTACACTATTAAATGAATAAAATATTCAAATAAGTGACCAATTAGTACAGAGGTCCCTGATATATAACACCTCTAAATATGAAGACCACTTGGTGTGGGTGTCAAAGGTCTACATAGATTCCGTGACAATACATATGGTGCCTGAACAAGTAACTTCAGGTTTTAAGGGTTTAGCTCAGTAAAGGGCTTAAAGTGTGTTACCACTTCTGCAGCCACTTCTGCAGCCAAATTGGGATAACATCTATTTTATACATGTTCCCAATCACATAGCCTGGGGTAAAAAAAAAATAATAATAATAATTCTTGCAGTTTAAATTGCTTTTAATTGAGTTAGGGTTTCTTGGCTTCTAAACATTTCTACTTGTTTTTCCTTCTTTGTAATGTTAGAAGGGGCTGTGAGGGGTTAAAGGATTACATTCCTTGCTTCTCCATTATATGTTAAGAGAAGTTAATGAGAGAAACACAATCCTTAAATTTCAGCCCTAAATCTTTCTATAAGGACAGATCACTGTAAAGATGCTAAGAAAACCCTGGAATCAGCCATGTTGCCCGCTGCAACAAAACATCTAAAAGATAAGATATATATTTTTAAAATTATTTTTCGGTACGCTGTGTGAATAGATACACATAACAAACATATGGTGGGGTCTTCTCCAATTTGAGTGCAAAAATGGAAATGCACTTTAAGCTAGGGGTTAAGGTTAGGGTTAGTGTAGGGATTATGCCTTAGGAATAAAGGTTAGGGTTCAGGTTAAGTGTTATATTAAGCTTAGAAGTTATCGATTGGTGGTAAAGGTTTAGGAATAGACAGGGGGTTAAGGTTGTTCATGTCCTAATGTGAAAGTAGAACTGTGGCCAGGCAACTTAAACAATTTCAGACCTTCATTTAATGATGAATTACTCAACAGTGTCTGCAGTTACAAAAGTCATTGTAGACTTGTTTTGAAAGCTTATGTACTGCTTTTTATGTATTATATGTATATAGTTCTATTTTAGGGATTAGTATTAAAGTGACACTAAAAACTCAGGAGTTAAATCTTAAAAATGTATTCAAGTACCTTAAAGTGAAATTAAAGCCGTCACAACCCCCCCCCCCCCCCCCCCCACACACACACACTCCCCAATTGTGCTTTTAGGACTTACATTATATGATGCCTCTTGATCCGATCATCTTCTTCCTTCCACTTGTTCTCAGGAGTCCCTCCAGTGCTGGTGCCGACCTCAGATCCAGGGCTGATTGCTGTGTCTTCTGTGTCCCATGGTGTGTCCAATGTGCACACTAACGGCTGCGTGCATTGACTTACACTGTGTCTCTCCTCTTCTCCCCGAAGAAGAACTCTACTGCGAATGCGCCTGCCCCATCATCCTTCACAGCCGCTCGAGAATCTTCAGATCTTCAAACGGTAGCAAGCAGCGGAGACACGGGTAAGTAATTACTAGTGATGCACCGATACCAAGTACCGTACTCGGTACAAGTACAGGTACAGGTACTTTTCCAGCTCCAAGGCTAGACTAGAGAAATTCTAAAGTTAGGAGGCAGCTGTCATTTGTAGGGAGCACACAGAGCTCCTGGGATTTGTAAATTTCTGTTTTAATTTATGATTTTGTTTTTATAAATAAAGGGATGCACCAATACCATTTTTGCAAGTACAAGTACTGATACTTGTCCAAGTACTTACAAGTACAAGTACTGATACATTTTTGTTTATTGTTATGTGACAGTTTTTCTAAAACAATACAGACTAATGATTTCAGGACAGTGGTGGAGCGCCAGAGGTAGGTCCCAGCTGCAACCGCCACAACCCTGGTAGTTCTCATGAAAATACCAAGTGTCGGCACTGGTATCTGAAAAGTATCGGTGCATCCCTAGTAATGACCTTTTTGGTAACTTTTTTATTTATTTATTTTCTGCATATATCTACTGCTCTCTATGTAAAAACAAAAGGGACTTTAATTCTACTTTAACTATTAACAAAAATGTAACTTATTTGTGTATCACTCGGCTGTAGATCCTCAAATCATCCCTGGATTTGTGCTGACACTGTCCTTCCTTCTGGAGGGTGGCTACTTTTGTTCCCCATGGTCCCTGTGTGTGTTCCAAAGTAACCACTTCTCCAAGCTCACTCCAGTGATGGACTACAATCTCACGTTTAGTTTACCAATTTGTATTGAGATTGTAATCCATCACGGGAGTGAGCTTGCAAAAATTAAAATTTTTGTTAATAGTTAGGGTCAGGGGCGGACTGACCATTCGGGCAGTCGGGCACGGACCGAGGGCCCGCGGCCATCAGGGGGCCCGTCACTGACTGTCCCCTCGCCGCTACCTCTCTGCCATCTGCACCCGGTCAGCCCGCCCGCGTCAGATGCGGCTCTGTAATAGCCGGCTTTTAATTTTCCTCAACCGATAAATTTCTCTACGGCGTCTCTTCCAGGCGCGCATGTCAGGAAAACTGCTGATTGGGATGACTCGGCCCCACTGGAAGTGACACAGTGGAGAAAATTTATAGGATCGAGAAAAATTATAGAACACTGACTTTGACACTGTCCGGCCCCTCCCACTAACTTCCCACAGCTCACAGCCCAGAAGCATGGACAGCCAGTTCCCCGGCAATTCATCTTAGTGAATTGGTCCAATATTTGAAAAATAATGTGGAGAAAAAATGTCTGTGACACAAGAATGTCTATGCAGGTGGGGCGTGTGGGAGGGACTTGCATGTGGGCGGAGCACAAGGGGGCCCCATAATCTTGTATTGCCTGGGGGCCCCATGTGTTGTCAGTCCGCCCCTGGTTAGGGTACTTCAATGTATTTTTAAGATTTAAAGCGACACAAAACCCTCAGCTTTTTTCTCTTTATACACATCTACACAATGAACATTCTCCAAAGCCACATTTATTTATGTTTTAAAATAAAGTCTTACTATTTTAATCCCTTTAGAAAGTCTGCTGTGCTTGCTCCTGTTGCTCTTCACTCCATTCCCACTCCTTGTCACTTAGTAAGAGCCGTGAACGTTGATTCTGGTTGCACGCACATCTTTCTTTGCCTACAAGTCCCATGAGGCAGAGGAATCATCTCTCACTACACACAGCTGCCTCCTCCCTCTCCTCACTATACACACTGTGACAGTGTCACTGCTTGTAATTTCCTCTGCAATGCTCTGAATTATCAAAACTACTTACAACAAATCTACAACAGACATCAAGTTTACAACAATCGGGCAAAATCGAATGTTTTCTAATGCAGAATTAATGTTATTGTCCAAAAATACAGCATTATGGCCACTAGTTAGAGCTGAAGAGCATAGGACATACCTATTAATTTCCTATGCCCCTCAGCTCTATTTTGTGACCATATTGGTATTTTTTGACAATTACATTTGTTCTACATAGTAACAGATTTATTTGCATAGAACAAATGTAAATGTCAATTTTGCAGAACAAATGGTTCTGAATGATTTTTTATAAATACAACCCTAAATGTTAGGATCGGGTTGTGATAAGAGTTAGTTTAAAATTAAATAGAACATTTTGTATTATTGCTGTTAATGGAATTTTGCGAGATACTGTATGTATCACTATATTTAACATCAATTAATTAGCAAAGCTTAATTTAATATGGCATTTTCAGAATGAAGCACTTTGTATTTGAAAAGGCTAGTTTTACACTCTGGTAACAAAATATTTAATTTAACCCCCATTTTTGGTGGCATGGGCATAACAATTACTGGATATAATGGTCATTTATATACTGTAGGTCAATGTATATTTGTCTATGATAGAGCTAACATATTTAATGCATATATATCAGATATATTCATTTCTAAACATAAAAGGTGCAGTTTTTTAAAAACATGCTTATTAGTGTGGGTGTGATTAAAGAAAAACTCCGGGCATTTAAAAAACTTTCCCTTGCAGTGGGGCTACCCCTACATTGAAAGGGTTAAGTGCCTGTTTTTCTCTAGGAAATGGAATAAAGCAAACATACTCACCTGATCCTCGGTCCCTCGGCTGTTGGCACTTCGAGTGAGATGCATGGAATGTTGGGGCTATAAAAATCCTGTTTAATAATAATAATAATAATATATTAGATATCTATGAAAGGGTTCTATTTAAGTTTGTCGGGCCGAGTGGTACCGGCAGTGCAACCAACGGTTAGAAATTTACAGAAATCAGCCAAAATTCTGACAGTGTATGGCAAATTTATGGAATTACTATGTCAGGATGCTGGAATTCTTGTATTAACAAGACTAAAGGCCATAGCAATGCAATCAGTAGCAGCTATATACAATACAAGCAAACACAAGTGCCACTGATATACTGTTCATAACAGCAGACCTGGCTTCAAATTGAAATTTGTGTTCTCTTTTTTTAGTGACTGATCTTCAGCACGCAGATGGCTGACAACTAGCAATAGCATGAACATCTGGCACTACACTTAGGCAGTCTAGAAACAGCATACACACCAGCATGATCCCACATATGATGAACCTTAAGCCTTCCTATGGGGGATGAGTGGGCTGCTGTAAACTACAGAATGCCAATCACAGCAGTAGAGAGCAATGACAGGTGTAGCGTCTTTATAAGAGTTCACCAACACCTCTCAGTGCTGTATGGTTCTGTGTTGGACATGTATTCAAGGACAGGTATAAAAGAAGCTTCGATTATGGACAGCAAGTGCCATTTGTGTTTGACTGCTTCTCTGTCCCTGAAGATTACTGGATATCTTGAATTCTAAGCCCAGGGTCATGACATCAATTCTAAAACTTTGCTGCTTCTCCTGAGGTTTTGCATGTGACCTGGTTCTGGAATTCTGCCCACTATTCCTGATGTTTGGTTTGTTTCACAGTCCTGGAACAGAACTGCATACCCTGACTTGTGGTTTACTTTTGGAATATGAGAATATCTGTCTTTATTTATTGAAGTAAAAGGGATAACATTAGAATAAAATTTCTTTTGAAATAAGGGGGGACATACAGTCCAAATCCAATCAATAAAATAAACTCTTGGGGGTCTATTTATAAACAATTTGCAGAGCCATTCACCCAGGGAATCTCTGTGAATGTTTGTTCTGTGTGAATAGAGGCAAAAATGTATGTTCTTAGGATATTTTCTTTTCAGGTTAAATGTAATATAATACTGCATTATGGCCACTAGATGGAGGAGGGGAGCATAGGAAATAAGTATACAGGAGGAATGGCTCTGCAAAATGTTTATAAATAGACCCCTCATAGTAAAGCTGGCCATTCACTGTTATATTTTTTTCTATAAAACTCATCAATATGTTTCTTCTTTTTCCGATGATCAGACCCAAGCTGGGGTGGGTCCAAGATGACCTGGGCTCAAAGGATGCATGATGCTGGCCATCAGAATGATGATATCTAGCAGCAAAACAATTGTGTTGGACAACAACTGGATTGAAGTTATAAAAGCTATAGTTGTTATCTTATCTTTTAATGGGCAATTTTTATTTTGGTATGTTTGGCTGTAGCTCTGCTTAAAAAAGAAAAAGGTAAAATAAAATGGACTCATAACCATCGTAGTTTATCCTAAAAGTGTGAATGTGATACCACATCAAATAAGCTGTATAAAATTGGCTCAATTCACTAAAGGTATAACAATCATTATTTACAACAGCAACTACTATTTTTTTTTTCAATGTTTCTATTCAATTTTACAAGGTACAAAAAGTACAACCTAATAATAAAAAAGGCAAAATACAAGTACACCGAGATTAAAAAACAAACAAATAGTGTACCAATATAATATAGACAATTAACCGGAAAGCCACATATTGAGTAACAGGAGCCGTATACACATTGTCTCATAATTCAATGAGGCTCTAAGAAGAGATATCCAGTAAACAATAATAACTTCAATATAAAGAAGAAATCAAGAAAAAGAAATAAGTGGAAGCCAGAATATGAGAGGTTTTAAGAACAGAAGGGAAGGGAGGCAGAGGAAAGGAAAGTGAACGGAAGGCATCTCAGGGATGTAAGGCATCGCACATGCCAAGCAATCTATGATTCTTCAGATACCAAGCAACCAAAATTGCTATTTTTATCAGTGGCAGCCACGGAAGACAAAAAATAATGACTATCATGGCAAGAAATACATATGTTAGGGCTTAGTGAATTGAGCCCAATGTCTTTTTTAACAGTTTTTCCAGCTCCTTTGGACAAGCTAAAAGGAGGAGAACACTGGAATCATTCTGTCATGTTTGGCTTTATTCTTGGATTCATGCAATGATTCCTCTCTGTAAAGTCACATTCTTTCTTGTTTAAATCAAACCTGTATGCTTATGAAAGCGTGCTACAAACCTCATCTGCATTTTATCAAGACATCTTCCTGCAGCATGTTGTTCCGATACAATACTAACCTGCAAAAACTCTTACCGAGGTAATATCGCCTTGATGTGATGCAGATGAAAACTGGAATAACGTAAAAGAGAATCTGACAAATTCTGTCACTTTGTTTAGAAAAGAGATCAACAGATAATTGTCAAGACTGAGCAGAAACCCAAGCATCCAAAAAAAGGAATCAGTAATGCAATAAAATTCTTACTAAATCATAAAGTACTTGACAAGCAAAATCAATCACTATTCTTTTGACTCTTTCCATAGAGCAAATACATCATCTATGTATCAAAACCAACACAAACATAAAAAATATCTTCAGGCTCTGCCACAAATATGTTCACAAAGGACACGGCCACAGAAAAACCTTGAACAAACAATAATAAGAAATGTACATTGCGGAATATGAAAATTTTGCTGGCATTTTGTTAGTCCACACTTGAAGCTGGGAAATATTGGGTCGCAAAGTGCTATGAACCATTTCAGATTCAAAGTTGATGGAAAGTTTTCAAAATTGTCTCAAAGTTGCCATGTGTATGGTCAGCTGAAGTTTAGAAAGTGCTGGATTTTGTTAGATGACTGCATCCTTTCATGTCTTGATTTGTTATTGATTATACTATTATAAAAACTAGGGCTTCAATTCACTAGGCTGTGAGAGTTATTTAAACACGGTTTGTTATTTTATCTAGCAATAATACCATTAATTTTCTTAACAAAATATTCAATTCACATACCCAAACATTACCTTGTCCTAGTATTTATTCTTTCTAAAATAGGTAACTATTGCTAGGCTATTGTGAGCTTGTATTGCTCATTTATTTGTATTTTATGTCCACTTACAATGGCTCTATTATGTGCTCCTTTCATAGACATGTCATAGAATGTCACAATTATTTCCAGTAAGAAGCTATATATATTTTAAGGGAAACCTACCGAGATCCTATACAATAAACTAAGCGCTGCAATTTTTAATTGACAGTATATGTTGTCAGCTCATGTTGTTCTCCAGCACTTGCCAGAGCACACCTTTTCAAAGAGGGTAACTCTAGTTTTGTTAATAGTTGTGTGAGGGTTTGGCCCTAAATGGACAGGCACATTAAAGTAGTGTAAGTCAGGGCAAAACTGAAAAAATGCAGTACATTTCCTCATAATGTATCCTTTAAAAGACTCAGAAAGTACACAAAAATACCTGTTGATCCTGCCAGAAATGCACTTCGCTCCTAATTTCCTGTTGTATGTTGACAACACATGCCTTTTCTGTACTAAAAATACAAGCAATGATGTCAGTCCTGCCCAGTGTCTTTTGCTAAACTAAAGAACACCTTTACCTCTGTAGTCCAAGGGAGGTATTGGGAGGGCTAATTAAACTCCTTGAAGATAACAAAGGCAGAGTGAACAGGACACAAGACATCTCTGAATTATTGACAGTACCAACAGTTTTTTTCCATACACTTGAACACATATAGATACTCCAGCACACTCGTTATAAACTAAGGGAGCCAAGATTTGGTAGTTGTGTATATACATGCATTTTAAGTGTTAGAGTGTGCTTTACTAATGGGATGCTGTACAAGTTATGAACATTTAGGGGAGCTCCATTAGTGGATAATAGTGTATAATTACTACTGGAGTATCTAGTATTTATTTTTGAATACGTGGGATGTTTTTGGTGGCATTTCTATGTTCTTGTATCACTTCTTGATTGCCTTCACATGATCACTTCTTGATTGCCTGTACTCATGATCACTTTAAGGACAAAGTTTTGCTCCTTGGTCTTCTAAGTATCTGAAATAAAATACCAAGTAGCTACATTTTTTTAATAGCTTCTGTAATGAAAACATGACCACACAATGGCTGCATTTGTGTATATGGTCATCCAAAGGCAGCTTCCATTGTCCTTTGAATGATCCAGACTTTTAGAAGGTGTGTCAAATACCCAGATTTGGCCAGTGAGTTAAAACTTTAAATTATGGGAAGCTTTAGTAAACCAGGAGCTGAAAACCAAGAGACATATGAGAGATGACAAAATCAAGGCATATTTCATCACTGATGACCTTGTTAATGTTCCCTTCCAACACAAAATACAAAGTTAAACAAGTGGCTCCATTAGATTTATGCTATCGGTTGGTGCTTTTTAAAAGGTGATTCTTTTACTCTGAACATTTCCTTTCATTTTTGTAGAGGTGATCACTGTTTTATTTGGGCCTTACATTGCATCGTATGACAATTCCCTCTGTTTCTCCAGTATTAGTTTATTGTTTGCCCTTTTGTAACAGTTGTTATATCTGTCATAATTCTGAAATGATGCTCCTGTCCCTGCTGACTTCAGCAGCCTAAACAGCTGTATCTTCATTCTGATCTTCTTTGTTAGCTGTTTATTTAGATACATTGGTTTCTGCTGGTTCCTTTCGCACTTTTACCCAAGGGTTTTTACGCGTATATAGTTATCCGGCTAATGTTCTACTGCCTGCTTGTTTATAGAGAGCATTCCTGCTAAAATCATTTATCCAAATGTATGCCTGAATTATTCAGACTGACTAAAGTGCAAAAGTGCACGAAGTCCACATACAGCAACAAATGCTTTGAGTTAGAGATGCCAGCTCATGTAATAAAGCAGTACAAGGAGTAATAATGATGTACCAAATGCAGTAATCTAAAGTAGCCAATCAGCTTTCACCTATCATTCGATTAGGGTGTTTATAGCCGTGACAAAACAATTCTGATTCATTAAAGGAGAACTATGAGGTGAGCGCTTTTCACTCACCTCATAGTTCTAGCCGACCTGTGACAATGAGACTGTCACAGGTCGGCTCAGTAGATCGGGAAGTGAGCGAACACATAGCGGGTTCGCTCAGCTCTCGATCCTGTCACGGCTCTCTGCCGTGACAGGGGGAGGGGCTGGATTCCCCGCTCTGATCTGCCAGCGCTCACTGGCGGAACGGACGGGGGAGGGTACAGCTGGCTCTGCCTCTAGATAAGTCGTCTAAGTCGGGATCCGCTCCTGCTGTGGCGACTCAGTATACCGCGAGCTGTAGCTCGCGGTATACTGAGCTTAGGGTAACGGGAGGACCAGGGGCGGACCTAAGAAACAAAGGGCCCCGGTGCAAGATTTTTAAAAGGCAATCGCTGATTAAACACTCAGGCGGTCTGTGCGGAGCGTTTTTGGTGGCTGTGTGGCTCTCAGGTGGTCTCTGCAGAGTTAAGAGCGGCTGGGTGGCTCTCCAGCGATCTGTGCTGGGTTAATGGTGGCTGTGTGGTTCCCAGGTTGTCTGTGCGGAGTTTATGGTGGCTGTGCGGCTCTCCGGTGGTCTGTGTGGAGTTTATGGTGGCTGTGTGGTTCTCAGGTGGTCTCTGCAGAGTTAATAGCGGCTGCGCGGTTCTCCAGCGGTCTGTGCGGGGTTAATGATGGCTGTGCGGTTCTCAGGTTGTCTGTGCAGTGTTTATGGTGGCTGTGCAGCTCTCCGGTGGTCTGTTCGGAGTTTATGGTGGCTGCGCGGCTCTCCGGTGGTCTGTGTGGGGTTAATGGTGGCTGTGCTGTTCTCAGGTGGTCTGTGCGGAGTTAGTGGTGGCTGTGTCACAGAAAGTGCAATACTTTGTCCAGGCTTAAAACCTATTGCTTGATAGAAGACAACTGTATGCCCCCCCCCCCCTCGCAGCCATTCAATCCTCTATATCGACTTACCTGTACGAGTTGGAGAGGTCGACGTTGGAAGTTTCACGAAACCCAACAGCATCCCGGCCACACAGTGTGCAGGGGGTGGGGCATGTAACACAGGCACACTCTCCTCTCCCTCCGCCTGTTACTAGGGACGCGGCCGGGAGAGGAGCGGTGACCCGCCCACTTGCTGAGAAGCCCGTCGGCCCCAGTTCCCTGGACTGAACAATATTCCACCAAGGGCGGGGGTGCCCAGGACCAGTCCCCACTGGGCCCCCCCAGCCCGGGGGCTCTGGTACAACCCGCAGTAGTTCCGCCGTGATGTGCCCGCTTCAGTGATCGAGAGCGGCGATCACTCTTCTCGGCTCTTTCCTCTCAATGAGAGGAGAGAGCCAAGAAGAGTGATCGCCGCTGCGGTGGCCGTTTCAAAGGGGCCCCTCTCAGTCCCCTCTGCCCACATGCTCGCAATCTCCGGATCTTACTGGGCCCCCCAACCGTCTTGGGCCCCGGGCGGCCGCACCGGCGTTAGTTCCGCCACTGGGGAGGATGCTAGTTTGTGTCCTCCGCTTACCCTATGGAGAACTATGGGGAAAAACACCGACCCCATAGTTCTCCTTTAACTCATGTTGTGCCCATTACACATTAATATGTATTTACACTTTCACAGTCAAATTGGGATAACACCTATTTTATATTTGTTACATGTCCCCATTCACATAGCATAAGCGAAAAAAAAATATTTAAGACATGCTACTTGCAGTTTTAATTTTTTTTTACTTGGGTTAGAGTTTCTTGGCTTCTTAAGGATTAACATTTCTACTTGCTTTTCCTTCTTTGTAATGTTAGGAGAGGCTGTGAGGGGTTTGTTCAATATAATTTGTAAAGTAGATTTAAATACTGCTTGTCTTCACAAAGGGTTAAATGTTTACAACCCTTGCTTGTGCATTGTAAGTTTTTTTTTTAAAATTAATTTTACCATATACAAAAAATATATACATAGTTATTATTGGCAGAGGTGTTCTGTAGTCCTCTGAGATACACATTATTTACAAAGTAAACTTACAACATAAATCACAAATCACAAAAAAAAAATCCCAGCCTGCCATATTTATACAATCATAATTATAAAAACATTTTAAAATTCCACTTACATTCCCTTATATATAAAGATTGATTTTCAATACCCTCTGTACATAAGGAGGAGGGAGAGAAGTAGAGAAAAGAAAATTGTGTACCATTGTGTAATGAAGTTAATGAGAGAAACAGGAATTTCAGTCCTGAATATTTCTATAAGGACAGATCGCTGTGAAGGTGCTCAGAAATATATGGAACCAGCCATCTTGCCTGTTGCAACAAAACATTTAATAGGTAAGAATTGGTTTTAATTATTTTTCATTATACAATGTCAATGGGAACACATAACAAACATATAGAGGATTTGTTCAAATTGACTCCAAATGTGGAAATAGACTTTAGGCCCATTAATTCCTTTCATCATAATATACCAAGCAGTTGCTCCCCATGAGATTTTAATATCTACTTTGTTCAACAACAGGATCTTTTATGAAAACAGGAATATGGAATCACAAAGAAATACACATTTTACCTGAATCTATAAGTGATATTTTAAGTCTACATGAATAAATTAATGTCACAATATACAGAAACAGTTTTCCAAAATCTGCACCGTCAAAAAGCAGTCCTTGCCAGGTCATTTTGCTTAGGCCAAAGTAATGTCATCTGAGATCAGTCTGCTGCAGGCAGAAAGAAGCATTTCCTCAGACTCATCTTCCACGGTCATCAGACATCAACATTGTAACTTTTTAGTAAATGACAAGGTGAGAGGCAGCAGCAGAGAATTGATTTGTGTAAATAAAGCATTCATAAACGGTACAGTCTTTGGTATTTAAATGATTGTATCATCTATCCAGGAAGATATCAAGCATCTCAAGTAGATGTGATTCTCAATGGTCCCTGACCAAAGATTAAACAAAACCCTGAAACATCCTTCTGGGGAGAAAGGAACACATGACATTATTGGAGTAGTACTGTACAGCGATAAATAACTGAAAGTGCTATACTTACACTTCTTTAGCATGAGGCTAACATGAAAAAATGTATCTGACGATAGGTTCTCTTTAAACTTCCTACACAGGGCCGGACTGGCCATCGGGCATACCAGGCACTTTCCCGAAGCTGCTGGCCACGTGAAGGGGGCGGGGGCGGGGGGGTTTTGGGTCAGTCGGATGAGCTGCGGAGGGGATCATGGCAGGCAGTGCTGATGTCCCCGCACCTGCGACGCGTCCTGTCAGCTCTCCCGCTGCAGCTACAGAGTGGCCGGGAGGAGAGAGAGAGAGCTGACAGGAGGGATCGCAGTTGCGGGGACATCAGCATTGCCTACCACAATCCCCTCTGCAGATCATCCGACGGAACCAACTCCCCGCCCCCGCAACCTGATGGTGTTCCTGCACTGTCCCGGCCGGGATATTAGCATATGACTGGGCAGCGGTAATTTGCATATCAATAAGAAGTGACATATTCATATGTAAATATCCCCCCCTGCTAAAGAAGAAAAAAAAACTGCCTGAAGACTGCAAGAATAAGGTAAGTTTAAGTATGTGTATGTTGTATACCTCTGTTACATTGGCGGTCAGTGTGAATACTTTCATTACATTGGCGGTCAGTGCGAATACTTTAGTTACATTGGCAGTCAGGGGGAATACTTTCTCTACATTGGCGGTCAGTGTATATACCTCCATTACATTGGTGGTCAGTAGACATGTGCGATTCGTTTCGTTCCGAATCGAAATTCGGACGAATTTTCGTAAATTCGGACATTCGGATGTATCCGAATTCCGAATTACAGACATAACGAATGCAAACGAATCCGAATTTCCATTTCCGAAATTCGGTAGCGTTCGCACGAACGTTCGTTTCGTTTTCTATTCGTATTCGTTTCTTATTCGTTTCGTTCGTTGGAGCAAAGTGACATTAGAGAAGGAGAAAAATATTTTTTCCCCCTCAAATGTCACTTTTGCTGCAAACGAATAAGAAACGAATAAGAACAGAAAACGAAACGAGAATAAGAAACGAATAAGAAACGAATAAGAACAGAAAACGAAACGAACGTTCGTGCGAACGCTAACGAATTTCGTCCGAATCCGAATTCCGAATCCGAATTGACTTTCACACCCGAATCCCGAAAAACGAAATAACACAAATCCGAATTTAAAACGAAACGAAACGAATTTTTTGGCAGTGCACATGTCTAGTGGTCAGTGTGAATACTTTTGTTACATTGGTGGTCATTTTGAATACCTTTGTTACATTGGTGGTCATTGTGAATACCTTTGTTACATTGGTGGTCAGTGTGAATACTTTTGTTACATTGGCGGTCAGTGTGAATACCTTTGTTACATTGGCGGTCAGTGTGAATACCTTTGTTACATTGGCGGTCAGTGCGAATACTTTAGTTACATTGGCGGTCAGGGCGAATACTTTCGCTACATTGGCGGTCAGTGTATATACCTTCATTACATTGGTGGTCAGTGTGAATACTTTTGTTACGTTGGCGGTCAGTGTATATACCTCCAATACATTGGCGGTCAGTGTGAATACTTTCGTTACATTGGTGGTCAGTGCCAATACTTTCGTTACAGATCTCCTATTAGTTTTGAAGTGCTGCTTTATGGGATATCTTTGCAGGGCTAGCGCTACCAGAAGACTGCCTGAGGGTCCTTAAGGGCCTGGTATGACTTTGAGGGGGGACCCCACACACTTTTTTTTTTGTACACAGGGTCCCACCTAAATATTCCTTCCAGACCTTAACGGTCTGGTATGACTTTTAGGGGGAACCCTATGTTTTTTTTTTCTTTAATGGTCCCTTCTAACATTCCTACTAGACCTAAAGGGTCTGGTATTGTTTGGGAGGGGGAACTGCACACTTTAAGAGTAAAACATTTTGTAATTTGTTTGTCATTTTTTTTTAGAAATGTCAGTTTTGCTGCAACAGGTTCTAGACATCCTACAGATCTGCCACTTCACAGGCAGGTTAAGGGGACCCCCCAGGCACATTTTTTGAAGGAATTTTTCATTTTATTCTTACCCTTTAAGTGATGATAAAATCACTGCTCCTTTAAAAATATTTTTTGTTTGTTTTTTTTCCCCATTGATTTCTCTCCCCTAGGCCAATAACTTGCATATAAGCCCTCTTAAAGGGGACATTCATTTTCGAACGTTTGACCCCCATTGATTTGCATTAGGTTACGAGTTTGTATTCAAACTTTTCTGCCGTTCTGCCGTTTCCAGCCAGCCATGTTGTGAAGCACCTCCACAATGCTACTACCTGGCCACTGCAATATTCAGTTGGTCAGATGGGTTGAATAACTCTTTCCTTGGCTACATGAAGCAGTTCCTCCCATCAGTTCATTTGTCCTGTAGTAATGCATGAGCTAGTGGGAGGAATCACTGTCTGGCAGGGGTAGCGGGTTTCCTAAGTGTTTAATCAAATGTTTTGGACTACTTGCACTTCTACCTGAGAAAGAGGCTTAAAGTGAAATTAAAGTCACCCCCCCCTTCCCCCATGCTACTTTAAGGACTTACCTTAAGCCCTCGTTCACACCTGAACGTTTTGTAGCGCGTTCTACGATCGACGAACGCTCTACAAAACGCTCAAAAATATAAATCCCATTGTATTCAATGGTCTCGTTCCCACCTTGGCGTATTTCCGCCCGTCCCTAACGCGCTACAAAACGGCCCACGCCTGAAAAGGTACAGGTACTACTTTGGGCCATTTTGTTGCGCGTTTCCATTGGGATACAGCCAAGTAGCCTTCGGAAACGCGCGACGGTCACGCGACTTTTTTACCGCGAATTGCGGTAAAAAAACGCGTGACGGTCGCGCGACAGACGTGGATATGCAATACGCCTAGGTGTGAACGAGACCTAAATGATGCCTCTCAATCCGATCATCTTCTGTCCGACATGCATGCTCACAGCTGTGTACATTGACTTTCACTGTGTTTCCCCTCTTCTCGACGCTGAAGATTTCTACTGCTCCTGCGCCCGCCCCATCATTCTTCACGGCCGCTCGAGAATCTTCAGATCTCCAGACGGGAGCGAGCGGCGGAGACACAGGTAAGTAATTACCTGTTTGGTAACTTTTTTTTTTTTTTAGTGTTTTTGAATATGTCTACTGCTTACTAGCAGTAGATATATGCAAAAAAAGAAGGTTTAATTCTACTTTAAGAAAAGGTAGTCAACACATCATCGAGCAACAACTCACCCTGGAAGCAATTGTGGGGCCCAGTCACTACTGCACAGCACACAAAGGTGCCGTTGATATCATAGTCCTTGACAGGTTCCTGTTTTGGTATTTCTCTGAGCAGGAAGGGACTATACCTAACAGCTCCACAACCAGTCTGCTGACCCTGGCATGCTAAGATTGGTGATGCTGTTATTTAATGTTTTATAATGAGTGCCTAACTCTTCCAGTGTGTGTGAGTGCATTTATATATATCACCTCTTACCATGTCCACCTATTGAACTTAATGCACTGGGGGTTCGCCCCCTTTCTGTCTTTTGTCTCTCGTTTGATGCCTCCCTGTCAGAACCCTCACTGCATTGCTTTAGCGGAGTGGGGCTTCCAGTTATGAGATAGATTGTGACTTTCCCCATGTGACAGTGCTTGGGACTGGGCGGCCAACCAGAACAGTATGTCATGGTGAATGACAGTGACCTCAACCACCTAGGCAAGCTCTGACACCATCCAACACTGGAGCTTACCTAGGGTATATTTCTACAGCGGGGAGGCAGCAAGGGAAAATGACAGTGTCTATTCATAGCTTATCACATTAGACAGGTATTAAAACATAAAGGCAGATTCCAGAAAGAGGAAGCACTGCAGAGAGAAGATGGAACACTTTACCTGTAATAGACCTGTAGCTGCTTCTGCTGAGGGATTATTTCTATACAAAAGACTATTAGCAGAATAAGACATGACAGTAATGAAAGTCTAAACGCATACAGTGAATCTAAAGCAGGCTTCCAATTCAGGGACATGTCCCAGTGAGTTTCTCACAATGCGCCATTTAATTAGCATAACTTGTAATAAGGTGATGATTTCTTTTTAAAACATGTCTTGTTAATTACACCCGAGGACTGAACTTGCACACTGTGCATTACAATAACCAGTAACACTCCAGGTCTTATTTCCATTCTCTCCATTCACACCTTTCATGATCAATTCCCAGCTAGTACACAATTTGCTTTCCTATTTTATCTATTGTTCCGCAGATCTAGAACACTGCTCTGCACATATTTCCTTTGATATGTCTTTAAAGTACTTTACCTTCAGAAATAAACATTGCCCAAAATTCAATACAAAACCCACAATGTTGTGCACCACATATGTCAGACAATGCAGGCGATTGAAATCAATAGAATGTACCACTGGGTGGCATACAATACTAAGTAACTCATGCTATTAAATCGATGATAAAAGTCAACTTGGACACACGTTCTTTGCGACCACCTGCCATAGGCTGGCAATTTAGTTACAAGCCTGCTGAAAGTTATTCATTTATGATTATAATGTCTACTCAACACCCAATATTCTAATTAATCTTGCAGTGGTGCTGACAAAAATCAAGCCCACTGTCCCAAAGTTAAATTGTTTACAGGGAATGACAGCTACCATCAGATGCTTTTCTTATGATATATCCCCTTTAAATTCATTTTGATCTTCAATTTGCTGCTGAAGCTGTGATACTGTCTTTATATATTATATATTTTACCTTTAAGGCCTCATTCACATAAGGCATGTTGCCCCGTACACTGTGAAGGGCTGTTTTTTGATGCGCCCAGAGCTGCGGGAAGAAGTCTGTGGGCAGCTCATGTAATTCTACACACCTTACTTACATAATTCTACACACCTTACTTACATGAGCTGCCTGCACACTTCTTCCCACAACTCCAAGTGCTTTATAAAAAAAAGTCCTTTCAGGCTGTATGGGACAACACGCCCCATGTGAGTAAAGCCTCAAAGTCTCTCACATGCATTTATAAAATGATGTGCATCCATGCCCTGACAGGATTATAACAATATAGTCTACATAAGAGTTCCTAGTAAAGGTCGTTTTTTTTTCTTTCATCTGACATGGAGAATTCCAATGCCTACATAAAACAATGAAAGCATATGTAGGCACAACATAAAAAATGTAGTATATTGCAGCTTACCAGTTCTTAAATGTGGTGACTGCATTCGTTTTAATTTTTCAAGCTTTTTTTTCCCCTTTATTTTTCTTTTGTTATTCTGCCAATAACACTATTTCCCCACTCCCCCACATTGCTGTTATCCATAACATATGGTGGAGTAGATATGTAGTCCTCAGAGATAGCTAAGAACAATGTTATGATCAGAGTCACCACACTCAAAGAACACAGGAAGTTAACAGCTCACAAGATTTCTAGTTAAATCAATGGGTGTTGTTTGCACTTACTAGACATATAAAACAAAACACTTTCAATGGTATATTAAACAAACCAAAAGGGACCAAATAAGGGAGTTCATTGATAGAATTTACAAACATTTTAAGAGGCTGTGCATGTCTACATACAAAGAATCTTTTGATCGGTGGATTTTTTGTATAACTAACATCCATAATTCCAGCTAGCTTTTATCTTAACCTAAAAGTAGAAAAAATATGACTTATGTGCATTGCGTAAAATGTAATTGTAACCATGAATTCTCCCTATAGAAACAGTAATAACATGTTGCTTAATATTGAGGTGTACACTGTAGGAAGGAAATAGCTTGCAACTCATCAGAAGAACACGATGTTAGCAGTGAGCATTCAGTATTAAAAAAATAAACAATAATAAGATAAAAAATTATAAAAAATAAAAAAGTAAACGACAAGATAAATAAAAATAAAAAAAAGTTAAAAAATTTAAAAAGTGCTAATAAAAGGGGAAAAAAACAATTAAAAAAATTAAAACTAACCCTGCCTCCCCTGCCATTCTCCATTGATGGGGGGGTTGGCGGGGAGGGGGGCGCATTGTGGAATCTGGCCTTGGGGCGGCAGGGAGAGTAAATCCCTGACCATACACTTACCTTGTTCTTGCAGTCTTCTCTTCCTTAGCAGGGGGGAGGGTTGGCGATTTGCATATGAATGAGCCGCGATATATACATATGAATGGGTCGTGGCTTATTGATATGCTAATTACCGCGGCCCATTCATATGTTAATATCTCGGCCGGTACCGGGACAGTGCAGGCTGCAGGAAGGAACAGCACCAGCAAGCTCCGGAAAGAGCAAAGAGTAGTGAGAGCTGAGGGAGGAGGTGTTTTTCTGGCCTCCCCCACCAGCGCCCTCTAGTGTCTACTGTGTGGTAGTGCCGGCTCTGCTCGCTACCACACTGTAGACACTGCTCTGCACAGAGCCGGCCATCGGGCATAGCGGACCGGCCCGAACACAATCAGGTTGATTGTGTTCGGCTCGGCCCGGCCCACCGGTCAAGTGCCCGGTTTGCCCTATGGCCAGTCCGGCCCTGATTCAGTAGTACTGGATTTGATCCAATCCACTCCTTTTGTGTGGGGACGGATTAAGGCAAAATGAGCCACTAGGCAAGGCAGCTGATTTGGTTCCTTCCTCCTTTCGATTGATATTAAAGTGGAAGTTAACCCAACCAGGGACCTACAAAAACCCTGAACCCTGAACTTTGTGAAAAGTCACAAAAGCCATGCTGCAATGCCCAGGAACACCCCCCTCAACAGCTGTAGCCGACACCAGTTTGAGCTATTACACATTGAAGAAGCCCATGTGAGTCAGTGCCTGCCTGCCCACACATCAAACTTCTCAGATACCTATGCACATCATGTGCTCCTCATAGTCATTTTTATCTTCATAGCTCACTACATCAGCAGAGAACTTACTGCTACTGCACACAGAGCTCAAGCACTAACCTGAAGATATATTGTGAGCTGGGACTGTCCCAAGATTTCAGCACAACCCCAGTGTCCTGAGATCATAACAAATGTTACCATTACTGTTGGAAAAGCATGGATCATGTCTGACTAGTAAGCTGGCCTTAAAATACCTAAGACTCCCTGAGCAATGCAACATTTAGGAAAAAATCTGGCTATTTGTGGGGCAATACCAAATACTGCTTATGACAGAAACACTGACTATCACAGAGTTTTTCTAGCTTGTTGGAAATTATCCGTTTGACCTGACTGATGCATGCAACTTCCCAGTATGAAGAGAGGAGGAAGGTTATAACTATTTGCACACTGCTTCAGTCTGTTGGTAAAATTGCATGAGAAGTAGTGGTGGCTCTGTGCAAATGTTGCAGACTGGTGATGAGCAGATATCTTTCAGTTTATGGCTTGCCGTATTTTTCAAGCACATGACAGAAAAACATAATTACTATTAAGTTGGGCATATACAGTGCATCAGAGGGCTAATCGAACATGTGGCCATTATCCAACGTCTGAATATCTTTCTATAAACAGATTGCCCAAGCATAGGTGTGTGACAATGAATGAGGTAGGCCAAGAATAAGCATATCCTTTCTTTTCATTGCTCTTTTTTCATGTCCTTCCTTTTTGTACCCCCATTCTTGATCACTTTTATACTTTTTCACCTTTATTCTGCTCTGTCCTTTCGTAATGCTTTCCTTATTGCCCACCCATTTACTTTTTCCCCATTTACTAGCTTTCTTTTAGCTCACTCTTACCCTCTTCCTCTGATTGTCCATATGCCTCTTCAGCTCTTCTCCATGCTCCATCCCTCTAGAATATCCGCTACCCATCTACCGCTTTTTCCTCTTGTATTTTTATATCTTATATACTTCCCTCGCTCTCTAATGAGAGATGCTGGAGCGCTTGTATTTAAACAACCATCGCTGGCTGTTTACATTTTTGTAAACAGCCAGCGTACATTTTTGATAATAGTTAACCACCTCCCGTCCACACCCACAGAAAATACAAGCGATCGGGCATCTCTACAGATGCCGGAGCTTTTTTTTTTAAACAACCATTGCTGGCTGTTTACATTTTTTGTAAGCAGCCAGCGTACATTTTTGTAAATAGTTAGCCACCTCCTGTCCATTGGCCGTACCTAAACAGCCGGACGGGAGCCTTGTAGGTGCGGGTGGGCATTTTAAGATGCCCCAAATTTTTTACAGTCTCCCCACTCCTGCGCGGTGCTGGGGAAACTGTCAAAAATGTGGGGGTTGGGAGGGACGTCTTAAAACGCCCACCCGCATCTACAAGGCTCCCGTCTGGCTGTTTAGGTACGGCCAATGGATGGAAGGTGGTTAACTATTAACAAAAAAGTAGCTTTGTGTATCACTCAGCTGTGGATCCTCAAATCATCTCTGAATTTGTGCTGAAACTGTCCTTCCTTCTGGAGAGTGGCAACTTTTGTTCCCCATGGTCCCTGTGTGTTGTAAAGTAGCCACCATTCCTAGATCGCTCTCGTGATGGACTACAATTTCAGGTTTAGTTTACTAATTTATATTGAGATTGTAGTCTATCACAGGAGCGAGCTTGGATAGGTGGCTACTTTACAACAAATGTATCAATTTATGCATGCTGCCCTCAAGTTGCTTACAATCTAATATGCACACACATACTAGGGCCAATATACCTATCAGCATGTCTTTGTAATGTGGGAAGATCAACATGTAAACGTCATGCAGATAGTGTCCCCGGGGAAGCTGGAATTAAACCAAGAACCTTAGTGCTGCAAGGCAGAAGTGCAACCACTGTGCTGCACATGTTTTATAGGGTGCTTTATGACCACTTGAGTAGATTCCTAAGACTCAGTGCTGCTTGCCAACTATAAAAGACTGAATAGGTCAACTGATTTCTGAATCCATTGGTGTTCACAGTCATTTAGTATGCATTTGATACTAGTTACAACACTGATATTGATCAATGATCTTTGAAGTCAATGGGGGGAATTCATCAAAACTGGAGTAGACAGAATGTGGAGCAGCTGCTCATGACAGCCAATCAGCTTCGCTCTTTCATTTTCAAAGCTTAACTGAACAAACTAAAAAAAGAAGGTTACTGCTCCAGATTCTGTCTGCTCCAGTTTTGATAAATTTTCCCCCTTTCTTTCAACATACATGATAATTTATCTTAACAAATTACATTTTCATACTTTGAACAGATCCTACATGATTTGGTGTTCAATAAATAAGAAGTAACTCCAATGGGTGGTTACTCATTTAAATTTACTTAAGGTGGAACTGGTATACTAATTTATTCAGACATTTAAGAGCACGCCAAGCTGATGTACAGGTTTTTCTGCCCAGTCTGATGCTGGCAGTGAAACTCTCCCTGTATTTCCTTATTGACATAATCTGTAATCCTGGCAAGTTTATGTCACATATATGTTTAAAGAATATCACAAGCCAAAAATTTGTATATTTAGGATAGAGAAGGAAAATAGTATAAAACCCTTGACAAGTTTTTATCTTTCTCCATTGGGGAAATTTTCCTCAAAGGGTTTTTAAACCCTCACTTTTTTTGCATATATAAGGCTAGCAAGCAGTAGATATATGCAAAAAGTTTAAAAAACAAAACAAAAACGCTTTAAAAGCTGAAAATTCTCGGGCGGCTGCAAAGCATCTTGGGGCGGGCACATGCGCAGTTTGGATTTTCAGCCGGGAGACGAGGAAAGACACAAGGTAAGTATATGGACGCATGCAGACACTGTGGGACAGGAAGTGCCAGCAAGGACAGAGGAGTCAGCGCTGGATCGGAGACCCGCAGCAGCGCTGAAAACGTCAGGAAAGAAGAAGAAGATCGGATTAAGAGACATCATTTAAGGTAAGTGCTGACATTAACATTGGGGGAGGGAAAAATGTTTTGCCTTTAATGTCACTTAAATTTTTCCTGTATAGGAGAAGTGAGAGGGCATACAGTATGTTTAATGTAAAATAAATTCCCTCTTGTCCACAATGAAAGATTTATCCTCTATTCCTGTTCTGGTGATTTGCTCTCATTTTCAGTCACAATGAAAATGGAGGGGGAATCTCTATAATGAGGACACAAAACAGCAATAGAAACACGGACAGGTTCTAGCCTCTATCCAAAACAAATGTTTTGACTTTAGATGCTTTAGTAAACAGCCAATAAAGTACATACATTATATAAAAAAACAGTTAAAGGAATAAAAACATATAAACTTTATATTAACTAATAACTAAAAATAATAATAAGACAAATTAATAAAATATAATACCTAAAATAAACACAAACATCACAGATAACACAGTACGTGGGTTGCTGACATTAAAAAAATCGAGGTTTCTCAGTCACAAATTAATTGAGCCTGATGAAATGTATTGTAGCTGTGTAAGACCAATGCCGGATTTCCCACAAGGCCAACCAAGGCCCGACCCAAGGGCAGCAGGGAGTAGAGGGGCAGCAGGAGTGTGGAATTCCCATCTCCCAATGCACAGGACATGCAGTTCTGGGCTCCAGGCGGCTAGTTGTTTTCTACATTTAGCCCTGCTTTGGGCAAGCAGGGCTAAATGTACAGCGGGGAAGCCGCCGCTTGTTTTGTACAAGTGATCCCGGCAATGTCGCCGAGATCACTTGTATGCAGCCTGCAGGTCTGCCATTCTCCATGGGGGGGGGGGGGGGGGGGTTGGGGGGGGGCTTTGGCAGGGCGCATTGAGGAACATGGCCTTGGGGCAGCAGAGAGAGTAAATCCGGCCCTGTGTAAGACTCATGCAAGGTTTGTATGGTTCATTATTTCTGTAGCACAGTGGTGGTCAACTTACTTGATATAGGGAGCCTCAAGTGTGGCCCCTGACATAACCATAGGTCAGCACATAATATTCAGTAAATACAGTATAATGCTACAGGAAGCTGTCAGAGACATTCAACAGAAGATGGTCAGAGACTGCTAACATGCTGCAGGAGATGGCCAGAGACTGCTAACATGCTATAAGAGTTGATGATAGTTTGAAAGAATAAACCAAACCAGCCAGTCTACAGAATAGTTTTCCTTCACTGGCTTTATTAAGCACTTAACATATACTAATGTCATTATGGACTACGAGGGTCACACAATAGGTGCTAAAGGGCCGGAGGTTGAACAGCAGAGCTCTAGGGTCTCAACTCTGACTCTGTAAACATTGCTGACGTGTATAATCACTGAGGCTGCCTAACCCTTTCATCCAGCCTCACTCAATGCATGAAGTGCATTGAACGCTGTTTTAATTGCTAAAGGAAAACTAACATTTATAATTCCATTGAGAATATTAATAGGTTGGTTTTCTCTGTTTTGCTGGATTTACATTACACTTTTTTTTTTGCTGCATTCTACTGCTTTGCTAATTGCATTATTGCCCGCATTATTGCCCATTTTAATGCAAGAACAAAATAGAGAAAAACCACAAAGAATCGCTAAAATGCAGTATAAGATAAAGTGAGAAGGTAAAACAAACCTAATGCCTGAACCCAGTATTTGGAACATTGGTATAAGTTAGTAAAACTGTACATACCTTTGCGGCTACTTGCCCAAAATTGTGGGAAAAATATATTTTTTTCCATTACCACAATCCACCACCAAAAAAACAACCCAAATACATTTACCTAATTCAGATATATATGGGTATACCACATATGTGTGCATTATTTGTACCATTTTACCTTTATGGGTTTCCCAATCATGTGATCAGTGTGATTGACTGATGCAGTGATCATGTGATTGGGAGCCTGTCCCACTGGCTCTGTGACAGTGCTGTCACAGTACTGGCTGCATGAGATTGAGCAGGCTCTTGACACAAAACAGCTATGCATATACAGTATGTGGCAGCACAGAATAAGACCCACTCTGTGCTGCTACATGTATGCATATGGCCGGTGGAAAGGGGTCAATAATGCACATGAAAAATCTGTTTTCTAAAACTGCTATGGTGAGAATCCGGCCTTACACTCAGTGGCGTAACAATCGCCATAGCGACCCAGGCGGCCGCTATGGGGCCAGGGCACAGGGGGGCCAGGGCCGCCTGGGTCGCTATGGCATGTAAGGGTGCTGGCTGTCTGACTGACTGACACAGCTCAGCAGCGGCCGCGGCGCATTTCCCTTGAAGCCGCTGCGGAGTTGTGTCAGTGACAGCCAGCCGCTGCGGCAGATGAGAGCGGTGTTCGGAAAGAAGGAGGAGGTGGGGCCCCCCTTAGAGCAACCCCGTCTCCTCTTACATCACTGGCCAGCGACCTAAGAGCAGGTGGGGCCAGTGATGTAAGAGGAGACAGGGCCTGTCGATAGCAGAGGAGGCGGGCCCCGGGGACGGAACAGGAGTCGGGGCACCGGCGACCACAGAGGCGGACAGCGCTGACAGGTAAGAGATCTCAGACTCTGCAGAGCACACTATAGAGAGTCTATGGTGGGCTCTGCAGGGTCACTCTCCGGTGGGCTCTGCAAGTGGCATAACTAACAATCACGGGGCCCCATACAAAATTTTGCTATGGGGCCCTGTGATTTCTAGTTACGCCCCTGCTTACACTGCATAGTATATAAATTAGTTTAACATTTTTAGTCATTTTATAGCTTGTATGAAATCTTTTTATGTATCAGGAGTCCCTTAAAACAGCAAGAGCTGGCTATCTTCTAACCTTGTTCACCAAGAGAACAAAACCAAACATGCCAGCTCATTTCATAGTCATATAAAACTCTGTGCCAAGCAGTCATGTGACCACTTCTGAACACAACAGTAAATGTGCCTGTCTCGAAAGGTTCAAGGAAGGACACAGTTCTTTGTCCTTATCTCTAAAGTTTGTATTCCTAATATTTCAAATAAAGCCCCATGATTATGGAAAAAGGCTTTCAGATTAAGAATGCTGCACAGAGGAGTGTTTAATTAAAGTAAAAGTTTGACTTCCGATGAAAGCCTTTTTTGCATGATATGTGTTCTTCCTTGTATAAGTCAGCTTTATGTGATGAGATGTTAATTACATTAATTAACCTTCCTTTCTCAATGGGGAAATCAGAGACCTTATTATTGTGCAATATTCTCTAAGACGTACACCATTATTTATAAAGGGACTTTACAATGACATACCTACTAGTCATGATCAGTTTTAGTCAGCAGTTTTGTGTTTTCCACATTAATTAAAGTAAAATATTCAAAACTTAAAAGAAATCTGTACAGAGAAAATTTAGAAATGTTAATTGCTGATCTCTTTGTGAAAATGCTTTGCTACGTGGTTGTCATTTGCTTCAGTTCTTTCTGAGCCATTGACCTGGAACAAGCATGTAAATTAGAAAGTCAAAGAGTAGTCATAACTCCTGACCACCATACTTATTCTTGGTAATGACTTGAGTAAAAAGTATGGAACCCATTGACAGTCAGCTTGATAGGCAGGTGACTATCATTTTCAGAAGAAGAGCTAATGCATGGTAGCCTCCTTGCATGCGGCAAGTCATGATGCTGAATCTGTACAATAATTGCTGGCTTGAGAGTCAGCAGGTTGTAGCCAGCAGTGACTGTGGGTCAGTGCTCAAAAAAACTCATATAAAAGATATTATCATGATCATTGGTGGGAGCTCCATGAGTCACATCTCCTCATATGCTCAGCTTTCCAATTGCTGGCACCCAGTCTACCACCTTGAAATTCTGCCCCATCCTCATCATTGCGGGAGCTCACTTGGCAGTAAGCTGCAGCTGCCGAAAAATTACTGCCTCATGCTGCTGCCTGATGTTCCCTCCTTCTATGATTCTGGTGCTCTCATCCTCATCTTCAACATCTGAAACTAGGAACTCTTGTGCATGACCAAGATCCTCCTCCTTCAGCAAGTGAGTCATCATGTGATGAAACATTTCTGCCGATGCCACTATGCCAGTTTGTGGGGCTATGGTTGGATTAGCAGGAGAGGAGAAGGAGGAAGAAAAGGGCTCATTAGCAGCAGTTGAACACAATTAGCTGCTTTGAGCCTGGGAGGAGGAAGGCATTATTAGCCACTAAACTCCACTCCTTCACATGGTCTGGCTGTACAGCATGGCCACTCTCAGAAAGAAAATGCAGATGTGCTCTGCCTGTAGATAGTGAAGTCCGACCTTTGTCCTGCAGGACCTGCTCGCCACCAACTACCTCCTCGCACAAAACAGATTGTCACTTTAGGCCTACCTGACATTTTTTAATAAGGTGGATTGCCTAACTTTTATGGCAGCTATGGCAACAGGGCGAAATGGAGATGTGATGCTTTGTGCACCAAAGATATAGTGCTTCAGAACACAATACTTTACTGCACACATGGACCCAAAAATAAAAAAATAAATATATAAAGACTGCAAATGGGGCAGCAGCTATACAGCAAATAAAGTTGTTGCTGACATACAAAAAAGTTAGCCCTAAAAGGGAGTGTTGGGCCTCTTAACTGTGAGCTCAGAGGGGGTATACATTAATATGCAGCCTACCACACTGCAATTCACAGCAATGTAGCAATTTATAGCATTGTATAGCACTGTATAGCAGCAGCTATCTCTCCCTACAAGCACAATGTCAGATCTAACCCAACACACACTGATGAATGGTCAGCCTTTTAAAGTGAGGGGACTGGCCCATAACAAAATCAAAGGGCTATCCCCATTACACACCATACTGATCTAAGCTACTCATGATGGGTGCTGAAGCAACTTGTCGATGGCACCACAATAAATCCAATAGAGAAATATGGCACCAGCGCAATTTAGGTGTCTTCATCTGACAATGTGACAAATAATATGCAGACAGTCTTTATGTTTTCTGTCACATTGCCTAATAAAGGGGCTATGTGTGGCTCGGAAACATTGCACTTTTGGTGTTCTTGACATGATGATTGAATGTCAATAAAGGGGATTTCCAATTAAGATACCATAGGTGTGCTGGTATTTCTCTATTGGCACAAAACAAATAATTTTTCACTAAATATTGGGTTTTAAAAAGGAGTTGCGCTAATATTGCGCAACATAAAAATTTGCAACTACCACCATTTTATTCTATAGGGTCTTGGCATTCAGAAAATATATAATGTTGGGGGGTTTTAAGTAATTTTCAGGCCTAAAATGTGGAATATAACATGGGTACAAAAAATGAAAAAAAGGCCTCAGTCATGAAGGCCAGGACGTGCATTATTGGTAGTAGGTTGCCATAGGACTGTGCATTTATCTTCCGTGGCCGACCCAAATGTTCGACACAAACCTGAACTTTATCCCTACTGCCTAATCGCTGGTCCTGAATAAGGTGAAACTATATTGTTTATAAACACTGTGAGGGGGATTTATCAAAACTGGAGCAGACAAAATCTGGAGCAGCTGTACATGAGAACCCATTACAATTTCTCTTACATTTTCAAATCGTAACTGAACAAACTGAAGAAAGAAGCTGATTGGTTGCCCTTGGCAATAGCTCCAGATTCTGCCTGCTTAAGTTTTAAAAAAAACCCCCCTGTAAGTTTAGCTAAGACGAGACCTACTTTATAGAAGTTAGAAGCATCGAATAAGAATAAGTACAAAAATAAATATACTTTTAGTTCTTATGTCTATAGATATTTGCAAAACAAAATCTTTACAAAAAAATTCTAGAGGTGCACATCAAAGATCTCCTTCAGTCACTGATTCTGCGGTTATTCTCTTTAGCAAATAGGACACAAGTTGTCGTGTGAATGAATTGGCACTTGATGTCAATGATTAATTGAGCCATTCCACATGTTCCTGTAGAAATAGCAGCTTGGCACACATTGCACGTTTCATATTTCCTTAAGGCTGCACAGCAACCACATTTAAGAAACATGTTATTCTATTTCTTATGTGAGATAGAAATCTGTGAGCCGAAGAGATTTATACCACATAAGACCGGGAAGATTTATTGATGCATTTTAAAGGTGAAAGCAAAGTAATGCCCCACGATGCGGAACCTTATATATCCATATCGGATAAAACCTAATTTCATTGAGATATCGTAATAAAGTGGGGATTTCTTGGTCTATTACTGGGGAAAAGCGTGTTTCAGGAATGGGTCATTGGAAATTGCATGCTTTTTTGCAAATTGCCATGGATTTCCCTTGTAAATCTAAAGTTATAGCACACATTTAATCTAATAAATGTGTGCTGTTGAGACATTCTTAAAGGACACATCCACTTGCCTAAATGTGTCCGTGGATATTAAACCTGCTATCCAATTCTGTGAATCTCACTCTTTAGGTGCCAAGACAAACCTCAGCAAACCCCAGTCAGCAAAAAATGTCAGAGAATAAGGCTATTAGAGGCAGAAGTGTAAATAGCTCATAACATTTTTGGTAAAGCTTTCCATACACAGCTCGAATTTAGCAGGATTTAGATGAAATTAGAGCTAACGTACCATTCTGACTCCACAAAAGTCGATTTTAAACTGAAGGAGCCCGGTGGAAAATTGTCAGTCAGACAGTGACTGCATCCAGCTGTTGCAGTGGAGGAGACAGTCGGCCTTGGTCCCCTGTTCAAAAACAGTTTTTGAGAGTGGAAACATTTACTGGCCTACAATTACAAATGTATTTATCACACATAAATACATGCCTCCACAAGCTTTGATGCATACCTCCCCTGTTCTAGGCCTCCCCAAGTATTACTGTCACAGAGTCCTCATTGTCACATCCACAACCACCCACATACAATATATACGGTAGTTGAAAAGTATCTAAAGATGGAAATGCTGTCCCATTTGGGAAATGATCCTTTATTTCTTGCCGTGTAGACACAATATAATGTATATGAAAATCTCTGACAGTTGACGCCGGAACACGTGTAACCATTGGAAGACTTTTCACTCACTTTCAGTCCCAGTGAGAATGGTCACCAGGATAAAGAGAGAGAATACACCTAGTAAAAAACTGAAAGACATTCTAAGCAATCACTTCTGTATCCAAAGCTAAGTTAAGAACTTTTAACTTTTGAAACACTTTAATAAAAGTCCAGTGGCATTTTTTCTGCTAGTTCATTGTGTCCATTACTGTCTCAAAGGACCATGAATCACTATGTACTCAATTGTGACATGATTTTTAAAATGGAATATAAATTCTTTTGGTATTTTAAATGCTGCTTTACGATAAAGATTACATTAAAATGTCAAGAGAGCATTAATTGATAAAAAGTGAATATGGCATGCAGTAAAATAGAGATTTAAAGGGATGGTTGAATTTAATAGACAAATGTCTTTTTTTTTAAGCCCTGTACTATAATTCTTTGGATATATAGTGATAAACATCAGAAGCATGGACATTTTCAGGGTTCTGGGTCAATATTATTTTATATTTCTGAAAGTTTTGAACTAATGTTTTATATCTTTTTTGCTATAAACATACAATCTTTGTTTTACAAACATGAAATACATGACAAAGGATCCCCAGAGCTCTAAAGGTTTTGTAAAGTCAGCACAGCAGAAGTATACTCTTTTTCTGAAAAATTGTCTTTATTAGAATCAGTTTTATGAAGAATAACAAATATAAAGAATAACAAAACAAAGCCATATGGGGCATACCCCAGGCAAAAAGTATATATATAACAAAAACAGCAATGGCACAAAACAATAGGCACTGAAGTGATAAAAAATAAAAATAAACAATATAGCAGAACCTGAAAAGAAAAGTCAATCAGCTCCATACCACCCACCTTACAATAAAACTGAACATGGCACAAGAAAGGCACATTAGAAAGATAACCGTCGATGTTATGACAAACAACAAATACATGTAGAACACTCCCACTCCACTCTCATCAGGTGTTGTAAACAATAGCCCAGTTCACATGGTAAAACAGTTAGATAACAAAAAGAGAAAGGAAGTATGTAGTTAATTACAGAACATCAGAGATACAGTGTAGCAATAACAGGGATCTCTCATAAAATAACCCTTAGTAGCCTCAGTCCATAATACGCAGCTGTTGAATCAGTGTCAAGGTGGCCATACACCTGCCGATTATCGTACGATAATCGCGGGAAATCCCGCGATCGAACGATAATCGGCAGGTGCATGGATGGCGTGCAACCGTTTCTACTGTACGGTCTTTTGTCTTACGAGCACGTTGGAAAACCAGCCAAAAATCGTACGATTTTCGGCGGGTTTGTGGCCTGCTCGTAAGATGAATGCCGCACGGGCCGATGTGCGCAAGCACACACTGCCCGCTCAGCATTGCAGTCATCAGAAGCCCTCCCCTCAGCGTGGCGGGCTTGCGATGATCGCAAGTACGATCTGCCTGTCCAAGATGGGCAAATCTTACGAGCTTTTAATTACCTTACCACCATTGCATGATGAAAGTCGTGCGATGGTTGTAAGGTGTATTGCCAGCTTTAAGGTTGGATGACATCCACAGATTCCAAACTTTGTAGAATTTGACTATATATCCCCTAGTTTCTTATGTAACCTTATAATATGGTAGAGCCAAATTAATAAGGGACTTCCAGAAGTCCAGAGAGGGGGCCACTGGGGCCTTTCACTTAAAGATGATGGCCTTTCTTGCATAGAACAGCAGAAAACTAAGGAACTTTTTTGAGATATGAGTAAGAGCTATCGGTTCTACCAAACCCAAAGACAGACTTCAACAGTCATAGGGATCACTGTTAGTTACAGATACAAGAAAATCTTGAACTGCATGTCAGTACACTTGGATGGCCAAGTGTATGTTGTTGATAAAGTCCATTCTCTTTCCTCCTGATTGCTGCCGGTTCCTAGGGTGGGGTGTACGAAGCTGCATATTTCATTCTGCAAGTCAGTCTTAAATAAAGTCTGTATAAAAGGGTTACCTCTCTTTTTCAGTTTTGAATAGAGTATGGATAGAGCCTCTGCCAAATTTTATTGCCCCTTGTGGTCTTGTTGGGGAGATTTCCTATGACTTCCTGTTTTGATGGTTACTGGCATCTGTGAAAGAAGTGAGAGAAGAAGAACAAATGACAATACAGACACTTCTTTTTTACTAGAACGAGGGAAGCCTCTGTCATGGCTACATAAAAAAAACCTAACTGAAGTTTCAAATCTTCCATAATGTATCCAAAACTAAAATAAAATCAAGCTCTGGGTAGACTTTAACCTCAAATGCATAACATGCCACATTTAAATTACCCTTGCTGTACAGGAAAAATGTAAATAATAATATTTCTTTACAGGTTTAGTTGTAAATTAGAGTGTGACATTCTGTGCAATTAGAGTAGTAGTGATTTGTAAAAATTGCTTACTTATCTTAAATTGTTGTTGATTTATCTCCATATCATCAGCACACAGGATATATGAAGGCCCATGGATTTAAAACCTCAAACTCACACATCTTGTTTTTAAATAGACATATAATTTGCTCTAAAAGGAGAATTGATGCCCTCCCAATTAATACACACAGGAAATATATAAGTAATTAAATGTATTTTTAAGAAAAATGCATTTATATACAACACATCGTTTATCTAGTCGTGTCCTGATACAGGAGATAAAACACAGTTCTATAATAAAGACTGCTTATGCTTTGCCTTTTAGGTAAATGTTCATTAATACTGTTATTGAAGTTTAAAATATTCTTAATGTGATTTACACATTTTAAATGCTTGCATGTTTATATGTGTTATTCTTTTAAAGCAGAACTCCAAATGTTACTTAACCCATCACCCCCTACATCTCTTCCCTGAGGCCCCCCGCGTACTGGTTTGTTTTTTTTCTTTAATGATATACACTCACCGGCTACTTTATTAGGTACACCTGTTCAATTGCTTGGTAACACAAATTGCTAATCAGCCAATCATATGGCAGCAACTCAATGCATTTAGGCATCTGAAGTTCAAAACATGAAAAAACAAAGCAATAATGGGGCTTTAAAAGTGTCCAATCATGAATGTGGGATAACATGGCTATACTTGGTAACAAGACATGATGACTGGTCATAAATATATATAATATAATAAAGAATTTTATTTCCATGATCTCAACATACTTAAAAACATTTCATTGGTCTAAAAAGTTACAAATAGTGGATAATAAATAATTAAATATACCTCCCTGGACTTAGTGCAATTGCATGGTGTATATAATAACGATATATTTTGTAGTAATGGTCATGCATTTGGTGCGTGATTGTCCATACATATTTACAAGGCAAGCATCATTCCATCTGTAATTGCACTATTCCGGCCCTCGACGCGTTTTGCTCGCTAAAGCTTCCTCGGGAGCTTTATTGGATGCAAAACTCTGTAATTTCTTTGTAGATCTAAAGCTGAGATAACTCTGTTAATAAATAAATAAATATAATAAATACATAGTAATTCTCAATGCACATAAATATCTACATTAATATAAGCTAAATTAACTACATACATACCCTCTTGGAAAATTGGGCAATGGACGGGTCCACATTCCATTCGTGCTCATACTATTGTCATATGGATGGACTTGGTATGAGACAATTATCAATTTGATCATAATTTATGGGTTTTTTAGAAGATAGAATTTTTGATAGATATATGGTTTGAACCATTGTAGGAACTGTCCCCCCTGCTCTATTGCCGACTTGTTCACTCCACCCTCTCTCCTTCTTGGCAGGTTAGAGTCCTCCAGGGACTCTGTATCAACGGTTCAGGCTGGTGGTGGTGGTGGTGGTGTAATGGTGTGGGGGATATTTTCTTGGCACACTTTGGGCCTGTGATGCTATCATTTCAATATGGACCAAAATCTCTGAGGTATGTTTCCAACACCTGGTTGGATCTGTGCCATGAAGAATTAAGGCAGTTCTGAAGGCCTAAGGGGTACAACCTGATACTAGCAAGGTGTACCTAATAAAATGGCCGGTGAATGTACATACCTATTTCACAAGGATCGTCTGGCTATTCTGGTGACATCATAGGCCCTTTCTCAGGGGGTGGTCTTTACTCTGCGCTTAATGGCATACACATTAGTATTCTGAGCCCAGGCCATTGGAGATGACACAACCCATGGGGTTTTGTCCGTGACAGCCTGAGCTCAGAGGAAGTGGGTTGAATGATGCTGCTTGTCATTCTACCTACAAACTGGTGATATCTAGTGGTGAAGAGGAATTACTGCTGCAGAGAGATTGAAGATGAATATTGCAGCAAAATATGTTTTTTAATTTTTTTAAAATGCTGGCTCCTGAGTCTTTACATGAAATACTGAGAACTACTTTCGATTATTCGATTACCCCCTCTTTCCTGCCCTGCTGGTCATGTGCTTGGATCAAGGGTCTGGTAGGAATGTTAGGGGGGGACCCCACATTTCCCCCCCCCCATTTTCTGGGGGTGGGGTTCACCCTTAAAATGCCTACCAGACCTAAAGGGCCTGGTATGACTTTTGGAGGAACCCCACAGCACTTTTTTTTTTAACTTGAGGGGTCCCTCCTAACATTCCTACCAGATCTTAAGGGTCTGGCGTCAATTGGGGGGAACCTCACGCTTCTTTTTTCTTTTCTTCTACGGACTGTAGAAAAAAAAGTCATTTTTAAAATCTTTTGTCTGTTACTTTGCAACAAAAATTTGTTCATAATAAATATTTGTACATACTACCGCTAATGAAAATTTGGATTTTTTTTTTAAGTTGATGCTCAACACAATAAAACTTCATTCAGGAAAGAAATTCGGATGCATCTGAAATGGTCGTTATCAGAAATTCATATTCGTTTTCATTTGTTATTTCTGTCATTGGGAAATTCGTATGCATCCGCATGTACGAATTTCCGAAAATTTGTCCGAATTACCAATCTTTCCGAAACGAATAGCACATGTCTAATATTTACATGTCTTATACTGTGTATTGATTGTATGTTTCTATGTTCTTTTACCTGTTTCACCCCACCCTATTTTGTTAATAAAGCATCAAGATTTCACTCAGCCTGGCTTATTGCAGAATAGGAGGATTTAGCTGCATGTCGAGCTATGCACAGGACACACAGTAAAGGTGCCCATACACCTTACAATTATCTGCAGATTTTCTGTGGTCAGATGGAAAAAGTGCAACAGATTGGCCCAGGTGGAGATTACTTCATCCACACAGTTAAGTGTAGATGGAGGAATCTGTTGCACCTTTTCCATCTGACCATAGAAAACCTGCAGATAAATTGTAAGGTGTGTGGGCACCTGTAGCAAGGACAGAACAGCTACAACACCTCTCTAATTAATTCTCCATGCAGCCCCGTTATGAGCTCATCATGCAGAAAATGGGAGGGGGGATGAATCACTATTCTGACTCATTGCAGCTGGGTGTGTAATCTGAGTATCAACTATCCAGCTGTAGAGACAACTGTTTTTTTTCTTTTAGAAATAAAATTAGATTAGCCTGATAAATGTGTAAATTGAAATAGGACATATTCATAAGCAATGTTACGTATTTACCTGACTGCAATAACAAAATGGTTACATAGTAAATAAAGACCAAAAATGTATATAAAAACACTACACAGCTTATGCAAGGTACCCATATCTTTGCACAGGCTGTGCAATCCACAGAATTCAAATGTAATCATACAGCAGTCTGTATGTGTACATCTACTAGATTGGAAAACCAGTGGGGGATTGCTATTATTCTTGTCTATCCTGGCAGGTGTTTTAGAGTCTACTACCTATGTATTTAATATTAACCATGTAACTTCCTGCTACGAAAGCATGAGAAGCAGCTGTAATATCCACAATCAGGCCATTGTTATAATTTAATTGTATTACTGAGGTTATTATTTATATTATTTTTTTTATTTCTCACTTTGCAAACAGGAACACCTTTCTAAGTGATTGACTCATTTGTTATTACTCTAGATTTACATATTATAAATATTCTAGTTACTCTTCTGTCAATAGACGTAAAAAATAATACCAAGATAATGACTAGTGGAAAGTTTATTGTACATGCTCATAGAAACAATGCTGGACATAGGGCACACATTGCAGCTCCCTGCTGCTGAACCACTGACTTCCCTAAGGCTGGGCACACACCTTACAACCATCGCAAGACTTCTGTCTTGCGATGGTTGTAAGGTACTTAAAAAAACGTACGATCTGCCTATGTTGCATAGGCAGATCGTACTTGCGATGATCCCAAGCCACGCCCCCTGAGGGGTGGGCTTCCAATGACCGCAATGCCGAACGGGCCCGTACGGCTGTTATCGTTCCGGACATGCCACAAACCCGCCGAACATCGTATGACGCTCGGCGGGTTTTCGAACATGTCCGTAAGTTTAAAGTTGTGCGACCTTACAGTAGTAGAGGTCGCACGGCTTCCACACACATTACGATCATCGTACGATCGCAGGATTTCCCGTGATTATCGTACGATAATCGTAAGGTGTGTGGGGACCCTAACAAATATGCTTACTTGCACACCTGCTCCTTTAAATTATCGTGCAAATTAGCAAGCCAATCAAAATTCACTTTGAGTGGATGGACCTAAAATTGGCCACAGGCATCCACATTAGGTCTTATGGTCAAATAAACAGGAATAATATAAAGCTGCACACCAGGTTAAACAAATATAGTGTAACTACAAGAGGCATGTGTACTTTTAATTGAATCCTGGACCTCTTTATTTATTTCTTCTAGATCTATGCTTCCTGTAATAAAGACCAGTCTTGCTGCTCTCTAATTGTGCAGGGTGACTGGTCCTGCCTCGCCCCCTCCTGCAGTTTTCAGCAGGCAGCCTGTAGTGGGTGGACCTCCTGGGTCCCTCCTACAGCTCTGCTCTTTGCATAGGCTTTGTGCCGCACAGTGATAATGTCACCACTATTTGTACAAGATAATATCTGAGTTTAAAAAGGCATTTGGTGCACATGAAGCAGATTTTTATCCTTTTTGTTTATTGAGGAATCTATTAAAACAAAAGGATTTGTACCTGGAGTTCAGCTTTAACGCTGGCACCCACAGCTGCATACACTTAACATCCCTCAATTCCCCTGAGTAGAAAAAGCCCTGTGTAAACTCCAGGCCACCACTTGGCACTTAACTAGGGCTAAGAACTCTCATCCTGTCTCCAAGTAAAAGTGATTTGTGCCCAAGCAGTAAAAGTGATTTGTGCCTAAGCAGTTAAAGTAATCTGTGCCTAATTCACACGCTTCCCTCATTCTGACCTGAGTGAATGGTGTTGCAGATGAGTAAAAGGAAAGTAAGTATGGATAGCTACATGGCAGGGAGGATAGTTGCCTGCCAACATCACACCAACTACAAATATGGTATGAGTTGGTTTGCAAACAGTTACTCAAATGAATCTGATCAAGTGGGAGCTTTCTTAGATCTTTCATACACCAGATTCTTGCATTTACTGTATTTATTTACTTACCATTGAGCATAATGTGAGTGATGTAATTGGTCTATTTACTGAAGCAGCTTCTCATGTAATCGGCTGCTTGCAGTAGAAACCATTTAGAATCACAGGAATACCCTGATAAGGCCCCTAACTCTTTACTATTTAAGGTTTTGCAAGACCAGGAGCAGCTTTGCCAACAGATATGATGCCATAGGTAGGTCATGACATGAGTGGGATTAGACATGACACATACATTTTGCTATGTTTTCATTTTGATAAGAACATTCTTTACGCATCATAGCCAACTGCAAATTTATAATAAAAACTCAATGCTCTATGAAAATGATACTGTACAGTGAGAAATAATAATTACTTTCATTTTCATTTATGAAATGCTTAAACATGTGCTTTGCTTAAAGTAGAACTGCGGCCAGGCTAAGGACATTTTTTTTAAAGAGCTGTTTTGAAATTATATGCAAGGTCTGCTTATAGTGTCTGTCCCCCTCCAAAAATCCAGAGAGAAGATACTTTTGCAATGGGCTGAAGCTCCTTACTGCAAATTATGGTACTCCTGCTGGTATAAAATTTAAAAGAGAACTACGAGGTGAGTGATTTCCACTCATCCTCATAGTTAGAGCCGACCTGTGACAAAGAAGCTGTCACAGGTTGGCTCTATCGATTGGGAACTGAGCAGAAACATGCACTGATCCGTTCACTTCCCGAGTCAGTCACCGCTCCCCGCAGGGATTCCCCCCTCCCCTCTCTGATCCTCCAGTGCTGAGTGGAGGAACGAATATGGGAGGGGGCGGGCACAGCTGGCTCTGCCTCTAAATAGGCGGAGCCCACTGTCACTAACGCAGCTGGGTGGATCTCGACAGTACTGTCGGGATCCGTCCCGACTGCGGCGCTCTCAGTATATCGCGGGCAATAGACTGCTATATACTGAGCTTTGGGTCACGGGAGGATGTTAGTATATGTCCTCCTGTAAATCTAAAGAGAACTATGGGGGAAAACACTTACCCCAAAGTTTTCTCTTAACTTTTTTTTTTTACAGGTAAATTTTGCACCTACTAACAGCAGGTGACTTTTACAGAAGGAAGGGGTGCAGGATAAATTACTCCACAGTGGCTGAAGCTGCAGAGCTCAATGAGGGCTTCTTTTATAGTTTGTTTTCTGCTTATTCAGAATATGTAAATAGTTAAATCTGAAAGGGGTGGGGGTAAAACAAGATTTACATTTTCCTGCACATCCCCTTGAAGTAGGCCTGAACTCAACAAGTAAAGATTTGCTATGTTATAGGGAACATTTAGAAATGTTAGTTGTGCCTGAGTGGGATTCCTGGTGTGTCTTCCCCCTGAAAAATATCAGTGCACTTCCTGGTACGTCAGTGTGCCTAGCCACCCCTGTGACCACAGACTCAAGGCATTATATCTATAGTGAGAAATCTCAGGCATTGACTTTAAGATGGTGTTATACCCTACATACGGTAGCAGACAATCAAATTCACATTTTTTTGTCTATTTATATTTAGGTAAATAGTAGAATACCACAGGGGTCAGTGACATTTGCCTTATCTGTTATTAATAAGGCTCCTACTTGAAATTGTCTGATTATTCTCACCTTACCAAACATACACAGTCAGTATCCAGTAGTGGTGGATTCAATTTCCAGTAGTCTCCCAGTAGGTTGTAAAGCACAGGTTTAGCTTGATAGTTTACCCTCAACAGACACCAATAATTGAAAAACATATTCTAGCACACCTTATGGAGGTTATGAAGCCCAGGAAACTTCCACTGCAATTATTTTTACTCTATAGGTGGTCTGATTGTCACAAGATTGTCCTAGAATCATTTGTATTAGATGACAGTTTGAGTCTGTCCAAATTTTCATGACAAGCTATTTAGAGAAATTTCCTCTTAAGCAGGTCAAGCAGTATTTAACAAAGCTGAAATATCTATTGAATGCCATAAAATGTGTTATAAAGTCAATAAACAGTCCAGATATCAGCCAAGAATGTAATTTAAAGTACAGTATATGTATAACCAAAACGTTTTAGTAGTTTTTTGAAAAGGGAAAAAATGATAAAACCCTTGTCAGTTTATTTTTTGCTGTCTGTGTACCATTGGGGAGATTTCCCAGAGACTCAACAGGAAGTTAGAGAAAATCTCCAAAAGTGGGAACAGGTGCCCCATTGGAAGATTGTCCCTTACCTCTTGTTCTGGGAACAACACTAACATTTTGGATTTCTCTCTCTTTCTCAATGACAGTGGTCACTAGGACAAATAAAATGGCGATTATCCCCAAAAGGAACACAGACACCAATAGCAACTGTGCAGAAGGTGTAACCCTTCTCCACATTATCCAAAAATAAAAAGGTTGTGCCTAGAGGTACAATATGGGGTTGATTTACTAACAATTTACAGGGTGTCTGTGCATATTCAACCTGTGTGAATACATGCACAAACAAACATTTGTTCGTTTTATTCCCTTTAGACGAGTAATTAAACTCGAATGTACTGAATGTAATATCACATTATGGCCGCTAAATGGATCTAAGAAGCATAGAAAATACTTATTTCCTATGCTCCTATTTCCGTTAGCACCATCTAGTGGCCATAATGCAGTATTACAATCAGAACTTTCACATTTAATTACATTTATAATTGAAAAATCTAAGGAACGTTCATTTGTGCATACATTATGTGCAAACAGGACGACTGTTCACAGATATTTGCAAAGACAAACGGTCCTGCAAATTGTTTATAGATCAACCCCTTTAAGTGTGTCTTTGATAATAATCAGTCCCTGTATGGTTTGCTCCAGGTCCACACCTACTTTCGTATCTGACAGATATTCAGTTGAATTTTGAAGTTCTAGGGTGGAAGGTGTAGTCCAATGAGGGCTTCATTAGTGCCTGTGTATGGTTTTGTAGATTCTTCTGTACATATGCCAAACTTGCAAATACTATGAATGGACACTACAGCAGGTTTAGGGTTCTGAGGATGCAAGGTTTTTTTTTTTAATTTTGACTAATTACTAAAATACAAGACTGACCAAAAAGGCTATACTCTATCACAGGATTTCTCAACCTCCTTTCAGTCATTGCACCCATTAAAATTAAGCAACATCTCGAGATACCCTAGTCTAAAAACCATAAAAGAAGACGTGTTGTCGAAATCCATACCAGATCTTTATCCCTTTACATCAAGAGTCCCCGTTCCACATTAGGAGCCTCTCTTTACCTCAGAAGCTGGAGAACAATGAAAATCTGACAGAGGTTCTAACCTGTCCCTATTCTATCCAAAGCAAAAATAAAACATTTTCACTGAATTTCTTCTTTAAGAGCTGTTGGACCACTCTTCTTTAACAGTATGTTAGCATGTGTTTGTTTACAAGGTGTACGGCCATAGACGTGAATAAAAAAATCTGAAGTGTGCCTCGCTTGTGTTTACAGTAAGCCTCCTTTCTTTAGCAGTTCCCCGTGGTCCTCTTTCTTTTAAGCTGTTTATAATTCATTGCTCTCCAGCTGTAGCATGCTCAGATGCATTGATAACTAAATCACACAGCCGTGCAAATGAGAATGGAAACTAATAATACTTTTTGCCATCTAGAAAGTTTAATTATTGGATTACTTTTCTGTTTTAAAAAGTTGTTGTCCTTAATTGCATTTGTACTGTTTGCAAATCTTGTAATATCCTAATACGGTATTGGGCAATCGTTGTACTCGTGCCAGCTTGCTTAATAAGGAGTGGCAGGAACTGCAAGAAAAATCCCTTCTACAACAAAGCCTACAGTTTGAGTAAATAATGGTGCCCTTTCATACAAGCTACACTATATTGGTCTAAAAAGAATTGATTGTCATGAAAATTATGAAAATCAAAAGTATAATTTCTTATTGGAGACAGCTTGATTGGGAACTACTCCTGGATTGTATAGTCCACCAGTCAAAAGCCTGCAGAGAAACAGAAGGTGGTTGTATGCTACATGGGGCACTGAGAGTCTTGTGACCCCAACCAGCAAAGGTGATGAAGCAATATTAAAACATAAACTGTATGTGTTTTCTGTGCTGTTCTCATTCACCATAGGGCTAGGCAATGGTTCATGAAATGGATTATGTAGGGTAGGTTGAACAAAGGGACACAAAATAATATTTTCCCTGGCCTTGCTGTAAATAGGGCTTATTAAGAGACTTGTTGGTAATGGATCACAGATCACTGATATTTTAAATGGTTTATATTAGGGATGCACCGATACAAAGTACAGTACTCGGTACAAGTACATGTACCAATACTTTTCCAGCTCCAAGACTAGACTAGAGAAAGGGAGTTAGGAGGTAGCTGTCATTTGTAGGGAGCACACGGAGCTCCTGGGATTTGTACATCTCTGTTTTAATGTATGATTTTGTTTTTATAAATATAAATAAAGGGATGCACAGATACCAGTTTTGCTAGTACAAGTACTGACACTTGCCCAAGTACTTACAAGTACAAGAACTGGTACATTTTTGTTTATTGTCATGTGACAGTTTTTCTAAAACAATACAGACTAATGATTTCAGGACAGTGGTGGAGCACCAGAGCCAGGTCCCAGCTGCAAACGCTGCAACCCTGGTAGTTCTCGTGAAAATGCCAAGTATCGTCATTGGTACTCGAAAAGTATCGGTGCATCCCTAGTTTATATTCAACCACCCTGGTGAGAGACCTATAAGTGACAGCATACCTCCCAAATGTCCTTCATTTGGAACCAAACCTCTCTGTCCTTCTTTCCTCCTCAGTTGTCCCTCATTTGGATGGACTGTCCCTCATTTAGAACCAAATCCCTCTGTACATCTTTTCTCCTCAGTTGTCCCTCAATTGGAACCAAATACCATTGTCCCTCTTTGCTCCTCAGTTGTCCCTCATTTGAATGGACTATCTTTCATTTGTAACCAAATTTTTCTGTCCCTCTTTCCTCCTCAGTTGTCCCTCATTTGGATGAACTGTCCTTCATTTGGAACCAAATCCATATGTTCTTCTTTCCTTCTCGGTTGCCCTTCATTTGGACGCACTGTCCTTCATTTAGAACCAGATCGCTCTGTCCTTTCCTCCTTAGGTGTTCCTCATTTGGAGGGACTGTCCTTCATTTGGAACCAAATCCCTCTGTCCTTTCCTCCTCAGTTATCTCTCATTTGGAGGGGCTGTCCCTCATTTGAAACCAAATCGTTCTGCCCCTCTTTCCTCCTAAGTTGTCCCTCATTTGGATGGTCTGTCCCTCATTTGGAACCAAATCTCTCTGTACATCTTTCCTCCTCAGTTGTCCCTCATTTGGATGGACTGTCCTTCATTTGGAACCAACCCCCTCTGTCCTTTCATCCTCAGGTGTTCCTCATTTGGAAGGACTGTACTTCATTTGGAACCAAATCTTTCTGTCCCTCTTTCCTCGTTAGTTGTCCCTCATTTGGATGGACTGTCCTTCATTTGGAACCAATCCCCTCTGTCTTTTCATCCTCAGGTGTTCCTAATTTGGAGGGACTTTCCTTCATTTGGAACCAAATCTTTATGTCCCTCTTTCCTCCTCATTTGTCCCTCCTTTTGGTCTGATGAACACATATCTATGAAATTGTTCTATTTACTTACCAAAAGTGTTATTCTGCACTAAAACCTTCATCTTATCTCTAAAATATCGTGTTTGCTATTTTGAAAAGCCAGTATGAAGTAATATTGATGGTGCAAAAAACAAATTTAGGTGTAACCAATCATTTTTGACATATAGATTTTTAATGGTCCCCATAACTGGGGGTGTGACAAGGGTATGCCCATTACCTATATGCATTGTCCTGGAAGGTGTTTCTCTTTCTCATCTCAGAAAGTTGGGAGGTAAATCCGCAGTCTCAAAACAGTTAAAAGGGCGGGTCCAGATGGGGTTTCGACATTCTTTTACAAACAATTTTCAGACTTACTCGTCTCCCACCTTACTAATGTGTTCAATTTCCTCAAAAAAGGGAATTATATTAATCCAAACATGTTAACGACCAACGTGGTCATACTTCCTAAACCCAACAAAGATCCAGAAGTTTGGTCGAACTTTCGCCCCATTTCTTTAATAAATGTCAATATAAAACTTCCAAAACTTCTGACTAAAATTTTAGCCACCCGAATTAACACTTTCTTAGGTGAACTGATTCACGGGCAGCAAGTAGGCTTTGTGCCCCAAAGACAAGCAGCAGACAATATACGCAAGATTATCTTGTTGTGTCACCTGGTTCACCCTCGAAAAATAGAAATGTTCCTGCTCTCCTTAGATATGGCCAAAGCCTTTGATTCCATCTATTGGCCATACCTTATGTCAACGCTAGAGAAATGGGGATATGGTTCCGGTTTTATGGCTTGGCTACATACGATTTATTCCTGTCCTAAAGCAATTTTGAAATATCAGGGATTCTGCTCAGCATCCTTTTAGATAAAACGAGGTACCCGACAGGGGTGTAAACTCTCCCCTATACTATTTATCTTAGCCCTCGAACCCCTAGCGATCTCATGATGATTCTGATGAAGGGGACTTGCCTGAATCATGATGATTCTGATGAAGGGGGCTTTCCCCTGAAACGCGTCAATCTTGGCAGAGTGCGGCCGGTGGACAGTGATGTGGCCGGAGGCTACCATGTTACATAGTCGGGGTGATACCATGTTGGGTTAACAGACAGTGTGGCCTCTTGTTTGTTGTTAAAGCCTGATGAAAACGTTTGCTTGTGAGTACATTTACCCCTTGTTTTATTTATCCTAATAAACGATTTTACACACGGAGGTGGCGCTCTGTTCCCTTTTGTTTTCTATGTTTGTGGTGGAAGCCCCAGAGCCTTGGATGAGCAGCCCCTCGGGTCTGTGTGAAAAACTGTTGATAACTTTGAGTATGCAACAGCAAGTGGATCGTTCAGCTGGCAGCCATTAGCGCCAAGAGTTAAAGAAAACTTTTTGTCTATATTGAGTTGTAACCTAACCAAAGACCCGTGGGAAGCGCTTCTACATAAGCCTATCATAGGATTACGCAAAACTGAACAATGCTTGATATCAAACATGTTCATGGCTACGAAACAAACCATTACTAAATACTGCTTAGTTATATGAAAGTTAAAAACCGCATCATAGGCGTGATGATTAATGAACAACTTACAGCTATCTTAGATGGTTCCTACGCTAAATTCGAGAAAATTTGGGGTGCTTGGATCACCTATAATAGTTTGTTAGACTTTGACCCAATCCCTCTACAGATTTGATGGATCCTCCAGCAGACATATGTGGGGAACCTAACTGTCCTACTGAAGTTGAAGCGTAATTTTTAAAATATCCCCATCTTCTTAACTCCGCTTTGAATATTGCCTACAACCACCAATGTACAGTCCTACCCTATTTCCATCCCTGTTTTAATTCATAGTCCATGAGGCTCAGACCTACAGAATCGACTGCGATCCCTGTTACCAATGGTCCTACTTGGTTGTTTTCTCCTAAATATTGTATTTTGCCTTAATTAATCTCTGAATTTTTTTCTGTACTTTCGTAACTATATAAGTATGTTTCCTGATTTATTGTAATGTTTGTTTGAAAACAATAAAACTTTTTTGTGAAAAAAAGTTGGGAGGTATGTTAAAAGTGAAACTGTAGCAGAGAAGAGCATGCCCCCAGACGTTCAAAGCAAAACTGTGCTGTCTGGCAGAGCTGTGTAAATCTAGGGACTGTATAAAAAAGAAATACAAATCCTTTGGAAGGTACAAAAGCTGTTATACATGTATTTTATCTGTGTATTTAGCTGCTTTTCAGCTATAACTCCCTTAGGATCAGAGCAATTTGTTTTTAATTTTACACACACATGCTAAAATCTGAATTTTTGGATAGCAAACTACTTTAAACCCCCAAATAATTATATATTTTCTGAAGCAGAGAACATTTAGAATTGAACAAATGCTAGCTGTATTTTTTAACCCTGCAATTATTTGCGCTAATATTTATCAAAACGACATTTTTATGAAAAAATACACTGAAATAAATTTTTGTGCACACAAATACAATATAATACCAATTTAAAAAATAAAAATAAAAGATGGGATCACGCCAAATAAATAGATGCCAATCATGTCAAGCCTTAAAATTGCACACTCCGGTGCAATGGTTAAGAACAATGGAACTTATAGCCTTTACTGTTTATCGGTTTCGAGATAACAGCGAATAATTGCCCTAGAAATATTGCTCTCACTGACGTTCACGGTGATACCTGACATGTGTGGGGAAATAACCATTTACACACAAGTGCATGCCTTACACACAAGTGAATGCCCTGCGCACACGTTTCTCATGCAGATGGCAGGGGGTGGCATGGTTGCTTTTTTAATTTCAATTTTTTTTGTCAATTTTTATTTATTTTATTATGTTTAACTTTTTAACACTTTTTGAAAGTAACAAGGAGCTAACGTTCCCTGGTCTGCTCCCGATTTCCATCGTGAAAGCATTTGCCATGGTCCCGGAAAAGTAGCAAGAGAGCCCAGAAACCATGGCGTGGATCTTGATATTAACACTTTAGGATGACGACGTATATATGTATGGCGATCCAGAAATGGTTAAGGCTGACATTTAGGCAAACGGCTAAATACACACTTGAAATACAAGTATGTGATCTGTTATGCATCAATAAAATCTGTACGGTAGAATGTACAGGACTCCACCTTTCCAGAACATTTAGGGGTCTATTCACTAAGCTGCCGAAGGATCTAGCCATAGCTTCAGCTGATCCTTCGGCTAGCTTCGGCCCCAGGACCCCTTCGCTTCCGTAGAACCGAAGGGCTGCTGTACGGACAATTCACTATAGCCCGTACAGTTCCCGAAGTTGGCCGAGCGGCTCAGTCGAGCCGAAAGGCATATTTGAAAGCCGAAGCTGGCCGAATGGCTGGCCACTGGCCAGCCGACAGCCTGCTTCTGACAGCTGGGCCACTTTCAGAGAGATCATGGTCCCTGGTTACTAGGTAACCAGGGACGCTGTCATTACACACTGAGAACCCGGCCGGGCCGCTATGATATCACAGCGGCCTCTCCGGGTTCTAAGTGTGGTTACCTAGTAACCAGGGACGCCATCTGTTATTACTCTCCCGGACGCTCTGGGAGTCTAATACGGCTCCTGGCCGCCCAGGAGAGAAACACTTTATCTTGGAATAGTTTACTCTGCTCGGCCGAGCAGAGTAAACCTTTCCTTGCGATCTGTTTTTTCTTTTTTTTTCTGATATGGGGCTGCTGGCCGCCCTCAGTCAGAAAAAAACCCCAAACCCCATTGGAATGCATAGCTAGATTCCTATTGGCTATTTCACTTTGCAATAGCCAATAGCAAACTACCTATTGCACCCGCCCACTGCTGCTGTCAATCAGTAGAGGGGGACCTGCAGTTCTCCATCAGGTCCCCCTCTGGTGATTGACAATAGCAGAGGGTTGGTGCAATAGCTAATTTGCTATTGGCTATTGCAAAGTGAAATAGCCAATAGGAATCTAGCTATGCATTCCTATGGTGTTTTTTTTGTTTTTGTATTTTTTTACCGCCCGGCCAATAGAAAACAGTTGGGCGGAGCTAGCTGTCACTGCTAGCTCCGCACAATCGTTTTCTATTTTTTTTCTACTTTTTAAACTATTTTTCTATTCTGCTCGGTACCACAGAGCAACAGCTCAGCAACATTCGGCTGTTTACTCACTGATGTTCGGCATCTATGAGAATTGGCCGAACAGCAGCGAGTAGCCTGCCGAAGGTTCGGCAAAGCCGATCCAGATGTTGGATTGGCTGACTCGAACTCCTTCTGCACTTCGGGTCGGCCGAACATGCTGAGCATGTTCGGCCGACCCGAAGCCACACAAAGCCACCTGATGTACGGCTGATTTTAGCCGATGTACGGCTGAAATCAGCCGTACAAGCCTGAAGTGAATAGCCGAACAGTGTTCGGCTCACTTCACTTCGGGTCGGTTATTCACTCGTCTGCCGTCGGCAGCTTAGTGAATTGACCCCTTACTTTTCTGTGGTAAAGTGCGCATGGGTATGCTGAGCATGCTCCATACATAACCCACTCAAGCAACAGGTCACACTTCTGGTGACATTCTCACAAGTGACAAAATTTCTTTAAAGTACATTCTGCAGTTGGCATGGCATTTCAGCCATAAGGGCAGGGGCGTGTGAAATGGTCACCCTCCAGCTAACATTGTAGCCATAATAACAGGTCGAGATATTTTAGGGCCCATTCAAACTATATGAAGTGACTGGTGTTTTTCAGCCACTAAACAGTACCAGTCACAGCTAGGGCACATGCAGAAATAAGTAGCACAGCACACGGGGCAACACATGCTGTGGGGGGACCTGAATGGAGTGTACAGTTTGTTAAACAATAGTGAGGAACCTGGGCTTGGTGTGAACCCAGTTCTGTTGAGTTTGTCCAAGCTCACTCAAAACTGTAACTGCCCAAGTAAAATAAGACCCTTATGGTGCCTGCCAAAGCATGTTTGATACACACTGTTAAGAAATGTGTCTATTGAGAAAGTGAGCTGAGTGTGCCTAACTGGTGGCAGAGACCAATTTAATTGGGGAATTCCCCATTAAGCAATCTGTAAATGGTGTGTTACATACCCTTTTATGGCAACAGACAGGGAACAGAAAATGGAAAGTTAATTAAAGGAAATCTGTCATGAGTGAAATACATAGGCTGCTACTGCTCACCTCTTTCTGAAAATGCTGTCATGTTGTCAGGTAGAGCCTCTGTCATCCATACTTAAAGTCCCCCAGAACCATGATGCCAACCAGTAGTTCTAACTTTTTCTTCTGCATAAAGGTTCCTGATCTGTGACGTCTTTTCAGGTTTCCTTTAAGCCTCAATTATAAAGTAGCGTACTTAACAAATAATGTAATATAACATTTGTAGCTTTGCATACTGGATGCAGGTAAACAACCTGCAAAGCACTTCCTGAACCACCAGTCATATGGGAGTCTTTTCAAAGCATTGCACATTTTCAGATGAGCGGGTAATGTGTGCTGCTGTGCTCCATGGAGGAAAGTGCGGCGGCGGTGGCCATGTTTGTTGTATGCTGGCCGCTCTATATTACCAAAAGTATTAGGACACCCCTCCAAATCATTGGGTTCAGATGTTCTGTGAAATTTCCTTGCTACTAAATATTCCACGGTCACCTGTTAGTGGTATTATAACAATGTGGAAGCAACAGGGAACAACAGCAACTCAGCCACAAAGTGGTAGGCCACGTAAAGTGACAGAGCACGGTCAGTCCATGCTGAAGTGCACAGTGCGCAGAAGTCGCCAACTGTCTGCTGAGTCAATAGCTACAGACATCCAAACTTTGTGTGGCCTTCAAATTGGCACAACAACACTGCGTAGGAAGCTTCATGGAATGGGTTTCCATGGCCGAGCAGCTGCATTCAAGCTTTACATCACCAAGTGCAATGCAAAGCGTTGGATGCAGTGGTGTAAAGCACGCCGCCACTGGACTCTAGAGAAGTGGAGACGTTGTTCTCTGGAGTGGCTTATTACGCTTCTCTGTCTGGCGATCCCACGGACGTGTCTTGGTTTGGCGGTTGCCAGGAGAACGATACTTGCCTGACTGCATTGTGCCAAGTGTAAAGTTTGGTGGAGGGGGGATTTTGGTGTGGGGTTGTTTTTCAGGGGTTGGACTTGGCCCCTTAGTTCCAGTGAAGGGAACTCTTAATGCATCAGCATACCAAGACATTTTGGACAATTTCATGCTCCCAACTTTGTGGGAACAGTTTGGGGATGGCCCCTTCCTGTTCCAACATGACTGTGCACCA
>NW_017306355.1:518630-536150 GCF_000935625.1 Nanorana parkeri | reverse complement strand
TTGGATCGGCTGAGTCAAACTCCTTCTGCACTTCGGGTCGGCCGAACATGCTGAGCATGTTCGGCCGACCCGAAGCCACACAAAGCCACCTGATGTACGGCTGATTTTAGCCGATGTACGGCTGAAATCAGCCGTACAAGCCTGAAGTGAATAGCCGAACAGTGTTCGGCTCACTTCACTTCGGGTCGGTTATTCACTCGTCTGCCGTCGGCAGCTTAGTGAATTGACCCCTTACTTTTCTGTGGTAAAGTGCGCATGGGTATGCTGAGCATGCTCCATACATAACCCACTCAAGCAACAGGTCACACTTCTGGTGACATTCTCACAAGTGACAAAATTTCTTTAAAGTACATTCTGCAGTTGGCATGGCATTTCAGCCATAAGGGCAGGGGCGTGTGAAATGGTCACCCTCCAGCTAACATTGTAGCCATAATAACAGGTCGAGATATTTTAGGGCCCATTCAAACTATATGAAGTGACTGGTGTTTTTCAGCCACTAAACAGTACCAGTCACAGCTAGGGCACATGCAGAAATAAGTAGCACAGCACACGGGGCAACACATGCTGTGGGGGGACCTGAATGGAGTGTACAGTTTGTTAAACAATAGTGAGGAACCTGGGCTTGGTGTGAACCCAGTTCTGTTGAGTTTGTCCAAGCTCACTCAAAACTGTAACTGCCCAAGTAAAATAAGACCCTTATGGTGCCTGCCAAAGCATGTTTGATACACACTGTTAAGAAATGTGTCTATTGAGAAAGTGAGCTGAGTGTGCCTAACTGGTGGCAGAGACCAATTTAATTGGGGAATTCCCCATTAAGCAATCTGTAAATGGTGTGTTACATACCCTTTTATGGCAACAGACAGGGAACAGAAAATGGAAAGTTAATTAAAGGAAATCTGTCATGAGTGAAATACATAGGCTGCTACTGCTCACCTCTTTCTGAAAATGCTGTCATGTTGTCAGGTAGAGCCTCTGTCATCCATACTTAAAGTCCCCCAGAACCATGATGCCAACCAGTAGTTCTAACTTTTTCTTCTGCATAAAGGTTCCTGATCTGTGACGTCTTTTCAGGTTTCCTTTAAGCCTCAATTATAAAGTAGCGTACTTAACAAATAATGTAATATAACATTTGTAGCTTTGCATACTGGATGCAGGTAAACAACCTGCAAAGCACTTCCTGAACCACCAGTCATATGGGAGTCTTTTCAAAGCATTGCACATTTTCAGATGAGCGGGTAATGTGTGCTGCTGTGCTCCATGGAGGAAAGTGCGGCGGCGGTGGCCATGTTTGTTGTATGCTGGCCGCTCTATATTACCAAAAGTATTAGGACACCCCTCCAAATCATTGGGTTCAGATGTTCTGTGAAATTTCCTTGCTACTAAATATTCCACGGTCACCTGTTAGTGGTATTATAACAATGTGGAAGCAACAGGGAACAACAGCAACTCAGCCACAAAGTGGTAGGCCACGTAAAGTGACAGAGCACGGTCAGTCCATGCTGAAGTGCACAGTGCGCAGAAGTCGCCAACTGTCTGCTGAGTCAATAGCTACAGACATCCAAACTTTGTGTGGCCTTCAAATTGGCACAACAACACTGCGTAGGAAGCTTCATGGAATGGGTTTCCATGGCCGAGCAGCTGCATTCAAGCTTTACATCACCAAGTGCAATGCAAAGCGTTGGATGCAGTGGTGTAAAGCACGCCGCCACTGGACTCTAGAGAAGTGGAGACGTTGTTCTCTGGAGTGGCTTATTACGCTTCTCTGTCTGGCGATCCCACTAAAGACATGGATGAGCAAGTTTGGGGTGAAGGAACTTGACTGACCTGCAAAGAGTCTTGACCTCATCCCGATAGAACACCTTTGGGATGAATTGGAGTGGAGACTGCAAGCCAGGCCTTCTCATCCAACATCAGTACCTGACCTCAAACATTCCCATAGACACACTCCTAAACCTTGTGGACAGTCTTCCCAGAAGAGTTGAAGCTGTTATAGTGGCAAAGGGTGGGCCAACTCAATATTGAACCCTATGGACTGAGACTGGGATGCCGTTAAAGTTCATGTGCGTGTAAAGGCAGGCATCCCACTACTTTTGGTAATATAGTGTATATATATACAGTATATATCTATAGTTACAATTTCGATCCAATTTTTGTTTTACAACTAAACATTTAATACCATGCTTTAATATATTATCTTAAAAGAAACCTCTACTTTCATATACTCACTGATACAGTTCCCTTTAAGCAGCTACAAAAAGATATTCCAAATTATTGTATGAGGATTGTTTGATAAAACCATCCATGAAATCTGAGCTTACAGCTAAACTTCTGACAAATAACTAAATACACCGTAAAACACATACCTGGGAGTTGTTTTGCTTACAGAAGAATTTGTAACTCTGTCCAGCATGTCCTGAGATATACATATCTAGCAAGGCTGCTGACTTCAGTTTTTTCTGCTTTAGTTAAGGAATATAGCTTGATTTCCTTTACCTAGCCTTTGACTGGACAATGAAAGAGCAGATGATGAGGTCATCTCTCTTTTTCTTGTTTTCCAGCACATGTGCATGCAACAGATCCTAAAGCCCCTTTCACATGGGCACCTTCAGTTCCGAGCAGCAGGGGATCCGGGCATAGATACCCTGCTGATCAGAGCAGTTTGGAACGTATGTGACATCCATCCAGTATTTTCCTCCCTCTTGTAAAGAAGGAAAAACTAAACTTACCGGAACCATTTTAGGTCTATGGAGAGTCAGATGTGTCCATTTACATCAGATTACCCCTGTTCAATAGCCTGCTATACACTGAGCTTTGGGTCACCGGAGGAGGTTGGTATATGTCCTCCTGTTACCCTAAAGAGAACTATGGGATGAAAAGGTTACCCCATAGTTCTCTTTTAATTCAGCTGCAATAAAAATGCATTCAATAATTTTTTTCATAAATGTATTACATATTGTTATATCTGTCTGGAGCTCAGCTTCAGCTGATGGAAGTACAGTTTGATGAGAATATCCACAAGAGTTACAGATATTGTGTCTCTGCAGCTTTGGGTTAGATGATGGTACAGCCTCCGTCAAGTTGTTTGTCTACATGCTGGCTGAATAATTGGACTTGTTCCCTAGATTAGGTGCCAGGAACAGGAGAGGCACTATACGATGATGTGGGAGGAGAAGCAAATTATAATGTAGAAGGAGGGGGACACCTTCTATGGAGGGTGTGTACTATTTATTGAACGAGTCTCATACTGGTATGTACACACCTTCCGTACACCTCCCTGTAGGTATGTATTAAACATAGTTACTGCAGCTCCATGCAGCATGATATCTTGTAAGGCAATGTGAGATAATATGTTTAAGTTTCTGTTTTGGTAAAGCAAGAGGATTTCTGTAAGAAATGTTAAGAGTACAGAAGCTCTTCTATAGATGACAGCCAGGCAGTCTGCTGTGGTGAACTTGTTACATGACTTTTCCACTGCTGAACAATTACAGGGATAAATAATTCAGTTATTGGGAAAAAGGGAGATCGAGGAATAAACTAGTATTTACACTATGCAAAGGTGTTTGAGATGAGAATTGTTTTATTGTTTTTGCTAAATGACCTTGTACTGCTGCGATCTTCACACAATACTAAAGTATCATACACACACACACACACACACACACACACACACACACACACACACATACACTGAGTGGCCAGATTATTATGACCACCTGACGTTTGTAGGCAAATTAGCTATAATTAGCTATAATTTCGCGCTGAACTTGCTAGAGGGCCAGACCATTATAAATAGGGAAGCAGGTTGTTTACCACAACAGTAGAAGTGATTTTTTTTCTGAAGATATGGGTAAACAACGCGATTTAACAGCCTTTGAACGTGGGATGATTGTTGGCGCTCTGAGCCATTGAGAGAGTACCAGCAAAACAGCAGAATTCGTTAAATGTTCAAGAGCAGCTGTTGTTAAAGTGTTTAACCACTTCAAGACCAGGTGTTTTGACCCCCTTCCTGGCCAGGCCATTTTTCAGTGTTCAGCGCTGCAGTACTTTGACTGAAGTTTATTCCGTCATGCAACGCTGTACTGAAATTAATTTTATACCATTTTTTGGGGACAGATAGAGCTTTATTTTGGTGGTATTTAATCACCACTGGGGTTTTTATTTTTTACTATAATTAGGAAAAATTAAAGAAAATTTTGAAAAAAAAAAGTTTTTTTTACATTATGTTAGGAAACATTTATTATTACCCAGTTTTTTGGTAAAATATAAAAGTCAGGGTCACGTCGGATAAATAGACACCAAACATGTCAACCTTTAAAATTGCGCGCACCCGCGAAATCGCAGAAAACTACCATACCCAAAATTGGCCATAGGCGACACTTTAAAAGCTTTTACCGCTCATCAGTTTAGTGTTATCAGTGATTGATGGCCCTAGACTTATTGCTCTCACTGCGACGTTCGCGGCGATATGTAACATGTGCGGCGTAATGGGCGCAATCGTCGTTTTTGCACGTATGCGCCCCGACGCATGTTTGCATGCATGTATGTATGGGTGGGGACTTAAAATTATTATTTTTTTTAAATTCTTTTTTATGTGTTACTTTACATTATATACAGGTAGTCAGGAAACATACAGCGATAAAAACACAACAGAAGTTCAATCCACTAAATTTTTTATCTTTGTTGCCAGTATCCCCTTGGGAGAGATTATGCTCTTCCCTGGGGTATCTTTTGTGACCACATGTGAGGAACAGGAACCAGGTGTATTTATCCAACTATAAATCTGGCTATAAATTAACTTTTCAAATACGTAGTTTCTTGCTGACAGGAAAAGTTTGACCTTCAAAATTAGACAATCATGTAATCTGGCAATGTGCTCATAGGGACCTTTGTGATCAAATTAGTCTCCAAACAATCACACCTCTTCATTGTAACCCATTTGTTTGCATCCATAGTGGTCACACATTTGGTGATCTGGTTTTAGGTCTGTATTAGATCATCATTGCTGTCCAGCATGTATTAAGCATATCACTCGATGACACTCGTTACCTTTCTCAATAACGGTTTGTTAATTCCTGGTATAGGGTGCGTATTTATACTCAGGTTATTTAGTAATTTATCACTTCCTCTTGTGAGGTTTTGTCAGTATACACTAATCTGGTGACTTCTGAGAATATCTCTGCTTGGGAATTGCATATGATGAGTTGTCACTAATTCAGTGCTCCGTTGACACTTCTTCTTTTTTTCTAATTTGTCTGATATTGCACTCAGTTTCCTGTTTTTCTCTGCTATTATTGTCCTGCTTAGAGTCTGCTGTTCTTTCTATCAGAAACATCAAGCAATGGAAAACCCAGGAGCAGGATCAGTGGAGAACATGCATCTGCCTGCCAATGAAGAGGTGAGAACAGGAGACTACCAACCTAAAGCACAAAAGCATCTTTAAAAATATGTATATATAGATATATATCTATATCTATATATTTGTTTTTTCTGTCTTTCCCCATTCCATCTGCCTTTTTTTACATGATGTCCCTGCATAAGACACCAACAGACAACACACAATTGTCACCTGATCCTGTCAAAATGATTAAGATTGCTAGATGAGTGTGTCTGCGTGCCTAGTACTCTTGGCAAAAACAGGTACCAGTTGGGTTGGGTTATTTAGCCAGTAGCATTTTGTCCTGTCCCTAAGACACAACACCAGGAATGTTGCAGTATACAAAGACTTATTTTATAATGCAGTGAAAAGTATGCTAGGTCACAGCTATTTTTTTTTGCTTTAGGAATATGCAAATAAAAAAAATGTAAAAACTGTTTTAAAGGTTACATGGTAATTAATAATTTAAAATAATGATATTAAATAATTTAGTATGTAGATCTGCTCTTGCTTACTGTGCCATATTTTCTTGATTGTATTTCATCTACTAAGTACTAGGTTTAGTGGCTAGGTGTATGCCAGTGCAGACAAAGCCCATGATGCATAACTGTCAAAATAAAATCAAGAACTAGAGGGCAGTTGGGCAAATCACCCAAAAGTACCTGTGTCTGTGAAGCTCCTGTACACATGTAGGTCAAGTTGGCTGAACATTCTTGTTTAGCCTAGAAAGCTTGAGGGAACGCACCCTGACACTTTTCAGAGCCAGTTTATTAGAGGAAAAATAATAGTGATGGATCTGTTTGTTGTTCTCTTAAGAGTTAAGGATGACAACGTCAGTGGGTACCTTATAGACAGTGGTGGAACTACTGCCGTAGCAGCCCATGCAGCTGCTATGGGGTCCCGGGCAGAGGGGGTCCGGTCAGCTGCAGGAAGGAAAGCTCTTCAGGGGTCACCAAGTACCGGCCCATGAGCTCATTTCAGCCCACGAACCGGTACCATCTGGCCCACAGCTACATGGTCTGCATCTCTGTCAGATGCAGACCGCATAGCTGCTTCTTTCGGCCAGAGCTCTGAACTCTGGCCGAAGAGAAGGATTAGTAAGGTCTCCACCAGACCTTACTAATCAACCACTGGATCACCATTGATCATGCAGGTGATGGTTTTTTTTAGTTTATCTATGGGGGGAGGGGGAAAGGAGGGGGGTGCATTATTCTGTGTGTGTTTTATTTTATCTACGGGGGGAAGGGGAAACAAGGGGTGGTGTATTATTCTTTGTTTGTGTGTGTGTATTAATTTATCTGTGGGGGACGTTGGTGCTGGAGTATTATTCTGTGCGTGTGTGTATATGTACAGTATTTCTCTATGTGTGTGTTTGGGGATGGGTGGGATGTATTTCTCTATGTGTGTGTATGTATGTGTTTATTGGGCCCCATTCACATCTGTAAGTTTAGCTGTGATGAGGGATTCCTGCGTCAGGAACTTGCGTTTTCCTGCAGCAGGAATCCCTAATTTGCCGTTTACAAGTGGCAGCTGTCACCCATTCAAGTTAATGATCAGGTGACAGCCGCTGCATGTAAACACCTGCATACCGCATGTGATGGTAGAAAAAGCATTTTTCTTTTTTTGGGGGGGAGGGAGGGGCATACAACATTTTTCTATGGGGCCCTATGATTTCTAGTTACGCCCCTGCTTATTGACATGAGATTTTTGCTTAGTCTAGGTAACAAGGTAACAATGGGTAGCTTAAAGGACAACTGTACCCCCTCTGCTGAGTGCAGCCCACCTGGTCTGATACTCACCTTCGCGATCAATATTGTTCTGGTTCTTTCCTGGTGGTTGATGTCTCACACTGACATGGTGTTGTCCGACTGGATCCTGGTCAGATAACCGACAGTTGGGAATTCCAGCATTGCAGACAACCAAATTTCTCAGGGCTCCAGAATATTGATCAGGAAACAGGATCCCTATGGCATGCAAGTCCGTGGCACAACAAGCAGTCTAGGACTCCTTCCCAGCCTGTCACGTTCACGTCTGTGAGAATCTTAGAAGGTGATCGGAAGGAAGGATTTCCCCAACTCCAGAACCAGACTCCTGAGCCACCAGGCCAAGAACGTAAAGTTAGGAGTTTAAGTTAATGAAGCATAATTGTCGTTTGAGCTGTGTGTCTGGGATAAGATCCAGATACTTTAAGGGATGAGTCAGCTCCAACACCGACTTCTGAAGGTTCAGGATCCAACCTAACCTTTTCAAGGTTTGTACTGTCCCGGTTGTACAGATATCTCAGAATGGGGATACCCTAGAAGCTTAGCAAAGCTAGAAACAAAGGCCAACACCTTGGTCTGAATGGCAAGGTCACAAACTAGAAGTGCTGGGGACCCACGGCAAGCAAAGGAATCACGGAATGAAGTTTCCTGAATGAAAACCACAATTATCATTAGCATTTTGTTCATTTGAGAATTTTTTTTTTATCCTGCTTGTTTGATTTTTTTGGCATTGCAGTCGAAATCAATTGTGAATTTGGCCCCATTAACAATTAGAAAACAAAACAAACATTCAAAAAATGATTTAAAAAAAAAAGAAATTCTACTGGTGTATGGCCTAAATTCTAGAGTCACAGCATGCATTATCCTGGTAGAACATCAGCATTGTAATAAGAATACATACTATAGTTGTTTTTCATAACGCAATCAACTCTTACTTGAAAAAAACATTTTTATGTAATCAATGCTGTCTTCTGTCTGCCCATCACTTTCCCTGCCGCTTCATGTGATGCAATCTCGATTTCTCAAGACTACATATCCCATCAAGCAATGCTTCCAGCAAGCAATGATAATGTTACATTGTTCAGATGTTGAGTTGTAGTTCAAAAGGCAGGCTCCATAGAGAGTTGGAAAACAAGGAAGCGCATGTTCACAGGGCTGAGTGAAATTGTGTCAGTGCATTAAAAAAATAGAACCTATGGACATCTTCAATAAGTAAGTTTACAAACTTCTAGATAGATATGGATATTAGGAGTGGGATACAACTTATGGACATTCAGTATAGAAATACAAATATATTTTAGTTTGTTTAGCTTTTGCTCATAGATACCCTTTAAAGAAGAACTCCAGTTTCTTTTAAAATTAACCCTTGCAGTGGGGCCACCTCCGCACTGCAAGGGTTAATTGCTCATTTTTATCTGTGGTAAAAAAAGAAGATATACTCACCTGATCCTGTCCCTCCGCGTCCTCTCGCCTAATGGACCTGTATTAGGCGTGATGAGGTCACGGGTCTGGAGCTCGCCGGAGCCTGGGGAAAATGCTGTGTAGCAGAATTCTAGAGTTCCTCTTTAAGTATAAAGGCCATCTACATGTACTTTACTTATGCTAGCTGTAGTCTTTACAGTCATGTTGGAGCTGTGGGTTTGTGGTTAAATCTGCTGAGTGTCAGCGTCTCCAGACACTTTGCTGATTAGCTCTCCATCATTCTGTGTTTACAGTTATCAGCTTGGCCTATTGTAATCCAATCAGCTACCCCAGCTACTTTGTATTCTGCACTAATCACACTCATCCATTCAGTATTCTAAAATAATTACCTTGGACCTCTAATGTACATTTTAATCGGGATTGCTGTTAAGATGTCAGACCCTGAAGATGAAAATTATTTTTGCTAAATTACAGCCTTTCTCTTTTGGTGAATAGCTTACCACTTAAAAAGTCATGGGATGTCTTGTATTTTTATTATGACTATATTTATTCATATGATGAAAGGTGAGGGTATCTTCTGCCTGTATTATCCTTGTTGTTAGCTTATATGGGAGTAAACAGAAATCTATTGGTCAATATCCTAAACATTGCGGTACATTTCGTATATGTAAGTGGAGATAGGACTTATCACTGCTGCCATCTCCTGATTATCATGATGATCACTATTGCAAAGGCTGGTAATGGGGATTTCATGTATTTTTTATTTACTTTGTGTTATTTGGGTAGCATGGGAAATTAAAGTGGACAATTAAATAAATGTCTTATATGTTAGGAATAAAATACGGAAGCCACGATGTCTGACCTCTCCTTATGAAAATGCTACATGCTCAGCGGTCATGCTGATTGTCATGCTTTGAGTATCCGATCTGGAACGAGTATACAGATAAGATCTGTCTTTCCTGCTCTGCATAATTGTTGCAGGTCAGTGACTCAAACTAGAAGACAGCAAAACAGCCAGTCAACTAGCATTTTTACAAGATGTCAACAAAGGGAGCTCTTGTACTTCTCACACGACCGTTTCACTTTAGATGGATGTTTCTGTAAAAAAAAGAATTTCTTAGGCTGCCTTTTTAATTAATTGGAAATGTACAACTTAAAGGAACAATGAGGTTGAACTCCAAGGAAAAAAAGATTTACCCTTCCACCCTGCAAATGTTAACTGCTTGCTTTGCCTAATGAATGATGAATAGGGTGATATACTTAGAAAAACATTTTAGATGGGAAGGGTTACAACCACTGATGTGGATTTATCGATGTATGTTCCTTCATTGGGAAGATTTCCTCTCACTTTCTGTGCCAGTGACAGTGCAGTGTCAGCCCCCCCCCCTTCCCAGACAGTGTAATGTATGTAATGTATGTAAAGGCAGAGCTCCTATTTACTGATTATGTTACAATGAATAGCAGGGAGGGTGAGAGCTGTTTACAGCCTGATTACAATCAGACCCCAGTGTCAGACTGAATTTCCTGTTGAGAACATTTTGAATTATTAGGCTTCAGCCCTAATAAAAACTTCATTAAAAAATGAGGAAAGCCTGTAATGTGCCATAAAAATGAAATGCACATACATCATCACTGCACCTCTACATTACCACAATAAATGCTAATCACTTACGAAGGTGGAAATGGACTTTAAGGCAGTGGGGCCTAATGGATATCTGAGGCTTTACTTACTGTGCATGGCAAGAAAGGCAGATTTGGAGGAAAAACATACTAGAGGGGCTACATGACTGGGTGAGGAATAGTCTCTAAGAAAGAGTTAATGTTAGTATAGAAGCAGTAGGCCTTACCTGATTAGAGGTCGAGGGTCATATGGCCACCGCAGGGGTAGGATCTGCAGGGCTACCAGGAGTTCATTCCAAAAGGTCAACGAAGGAACTAATTTGCCCCCTAACCATTTGTCATGTTAGAGGGTTGTAGGGAGTCTGTGGAGAGGTGAGATGGTTACAAAGCAGGGGGCCCATCTGGTGGTATGGTACTTCCCAATAGGTGTCAGTTGTCTTAATGGGCGCTTGGGAAGTCAGAAATAGTCAATTCTGGAGCTATCCTCAAGCCATCAGGGTTCAACTGGGGACAAGGGTGGATTTTAGTTAAGCAGACCCCCCTTCTAGTAACCAGCAGTTGTTATGTTATTTATTGGTATGATTTTACTAGTTTATTGTTAATTTAAACTGTTAAAGGAGAATTATGGGGAGAGTGAAATACACTCCAATATTTAGAGATGACATGTGACACTGAAGCTCTTAAATTGAGAACTGAGCGATCACATATCGCTGATCACTCAGTTCCCAATCTTCTCCTTGCATAGAGCAATGGCTGTCATTCATGGCTCTCCGCAGGGATTCCCCACTCCCCTCTTTGTTTCTCCAGCGATGACTGGACGGATGGATGTGGGAGGGATGGGCACAGCTAGAGAGCCAGAGCATCTATCAATCAGGCAGCAGGGTGGATCCCAACTGCAGCGGGGCTCTGCGATGTCATCATACAGTGGGCAATAGCCTGCAATTTGCTGAGTTATGGGTCACAGGAGGACATTAGTAAATGTCCTCCTATGACCCTAAAGAGAACTATGACCAAAAAAAGGTTTGGCCATAGTTCTCTTTTAATTTTTTTGTGGTTAAAGCTGAATGGGAATTAAAAAAAAAACTACCCATGCTGTGGGGTTGTCCTCACTCTATGAGATAAATACTCACTATGGTCTAGAGCACTGGTTCTCAACCTCTGTAACCTCTGGACCCACATTTGTTCTCAGTCGTTAAATAGTGACCCAAGTCGCACTGCAATGGAGCGCACAGCAGTGTGGGCTGCTGTGCTGTGCGGGGAGCTCCATCCATATGTGCATTGCTTGTACAGCTCCAATGTGTACCTGTAGAGGTGCCAGGAACCAGAATGTGATGTCACTCCAGTCCAGGCACCTCTACAGCACATGCGAAGGAGCTATAAGCAATGTACATATGGATGGAGGTCCCTCGCGGCCATACCCCCAGCCCACCTCAAGTCAACACTTGGCGCCAGGCAGCATATTTTGAATGGTTGCTCAGTGTAAGAATGGACAGTGCTGCACTAGGGGGAGGCTGAGTAAACTCTCACCTAGAAAAGTGGAAAGCATAGCGCGACCCACTGAACAAGGGGTCGCGACCCACTTTTGGGTTACGGCCCACCAGTTGAGAACCAAGGGTCTAGAGGTAGCGTAATAAGGTCCAATGCTTACCTTGTTCTTAGCTCCAGCAGGCTCCATCCATCTGTGCACCAACTTCCCCCTGAAGTCTCTCATTTAAGAGGCTGACATCATATACAATGCATGGCCAATAGCCCTGCATTGTATGTGAGGGCCCCCCACAATCTGGAACATTTGAGAGAAGAGGAGAGCACCGGAGTCTGCAGGAGCAAGGCATAAGTATTACAGCTTATTCTTCTACCCCTAGAATTAGCAAGCATTTAACCCTTGCGGTGCTGGGGCCCCCATTGCAAGGGTCATTTTTTTAAAAAAATCCTGGAGTTCATCTTTAGATAAAAGGCTGCTGTGGCTGTTTAAATTCATGTTGCACAGTACAATTGTTTATTGGGAGATTGAACGGGGAAAAGGGGGGGGGCAACATTAACATTTCCATTAGTTATGCATGCTGAATTCACACAAAAAAATGATATAGCAATAAGTATCAAATAAAATTGTCTACATTATCTGACAAGGTGATGGGATAAGTCAACAATTATGTTTGTCTGTACAGTTTCATCAAGTTTAATGCTTTTTTTTACATCCCTGCCTGCTATGAACTTTCAGTCACGGGGCTCTATCATCTCCATACTCACTGTTACGAAATGGGTGACCTCTTGGTAACCCCTTAAATGTGAGGTTATTCATGGTCTTGCATTATTCATGTACTTTTTGAGTAATGACTACTTGCAAGGGCTGCATCTCCACCATTACGTAAGATCATTTGTTCCTTTCCAGTGAGATGCTACATAATCAATAGCTTGTGATTATGCTAAGTTGGTGGATACTGGTAACCAAAGTGGTTCATGATGGTAATTTTCTCCATAGATGTCTGCAGCAGTTGTTAGTTATTAAAACTGAACTCTAGGCACAAAAGCTTTAATTTAAATATATTCATCAATAGCAAGGCATAATATAAATCCACACTGTGTGCACCAAATTACTTTTCAAACCTAGTTATTAGCTTGTAAAGCGGCAGTGATATCATTATTGTGCTGCACATAGCCTGTGCAGAGAACAGAGCTGTGGAAGGGGCCTAGCAGGCCCCACCCACTACAGGCTGCCTGCAGAAAACTACAGGAGTGGGTGCATACAAGACCAGTCACCCTGCACAAGGAGAGAGAACAGCAGAGACTGGTCTTGATTACAGGAAGTTTCTGCATAGGTGAAGTTTCACGCTGGACTACAGCCCAGATATGGAAGAAATGCACAAAGCACACCGAGATTCAAGTAAGAATACACATGCCTCTAGCATTTAGACAATATTTTTATCCCAGAGCTCAGCTTGAAATCATTACAGGGTATTTTCTTGTACCATAAAGGGTAAAAGATCAAAATGTTACAAAAATATGTATTAAATGATTCAAACATAAATACAATACATGTTTATAATGTCAATAGCAAGGATCATTAGGTTACATTTGCCTTTTTAAGTGGCGTTAGAGTCGTGGTATATATAGAAAACTTTATGTTTCAAGTATTAATAATGGTTCAAATTACATTCGAATCCTGTTTGCCATTTCCAATGCACACACTTCAGCTTTAATAGACTCCAATACTAGTTCTTCCGCTACTGAACAGCATCTTACAGCTCATGCTGCCTTCACAGCCACCAGATATTGCCGTGAGTGGCTATCTTCCGGTGCTGTGTAGGTAAACAGCAGCTGCTGCTGGTGTGAAAAGTTGCACTGCCCGCCCACCCTTTCATGCCCTCTCCTCCATTCAGAGAACTTCTACTGCTTTTCTCCCATAATGCATTGCATTCTGTGAATGGCCGGTGTATGTCCTGTCATTCATGCCCTCCTCCTCCATTCACAGAATACATGTATTGTGGAATGATGCATAAGACGCAAAGTACGGTGTACCTGGATTCATCTAAAAGTGATATACCAAAGAATGAACTACACAATTATTTCAATTCCCAGGGTGCTTTGATATAAAAACTTTAGCTAGTTACTGTAATCAAGATCCTAGATACCCATCCCTACTTGTGCCTCGTTAGTGGCCAAGGGCATAGGAGACAGGTGAGGGTGGATTGGCTATTGAAAGCTGTTTAGAAATATAGGCATACTAGGGTGCTCCAAGAGTTCAGGCTCAAGTCAGGAGGTAAGCTAATCTGGTGTGCAGGAACCCAGAGGACATGTAACCCAAAGAAATAGAGGAGGATTGATCAAATCTGGAGCAGTTGCCCATGGCAACCAATTAGCTTGAATTTTCAAAGCTTAACCTGAGGAAGTAAATCAACCAAAGCGGATTGCTAACTTTGGGCAATGGCTCCAGATGATTCTTTCAGCTCCAGTTCTGATGAATTCCCCTCAGAGTGTTTTATTTCATGCGACTCACAGCAGGTTGGCATTGTGGGCCTTGATGCATGCAGAGTTTTCATTCACGTTCACTGAAGGTCCAGCTCACTTAATGCCCCATGGCATTGCTAATATAGCTTCAGGAAAACTGGTGCAGTGAGATCTGTTGTTTCCAACTGAAAAATGTCTCTATAGAAATATGTTTGGACCCCTTCACTCTGCCATCATGCTGCCCCACATTTGTTCTTTGTTATGTAGACTATTTGACCATGAATTCGCAAGTTGAGCTTGAGTGTCTATGTTCATCTTAGCTGAGGACATATTGACAAAAACAGCATTTTTTCTCCATGTGCACAGCTGTGTTGTACATTCTTTTTTTTCTTTTGCTGAAAATAGAGCTGATAAACAAAACAGTCTACTGAAAAAATGCGATAACTATGTTTGTTGTATAAAAGCAGTAAGAAATGCAGGCTATGTGCTGCACATTTATTACATTGGAACTAGCTTCCAAGTGGCTAAATCAGCTAGGTGCACATGAAATATAGACTTCTGCAGAACAGCACCACCTGCTGACCAATGTATCCAGGAAAAAAATGGTTCCTACAAAAAAAAAAGTGCAACAAAATATAACCTGTTTAATTATAGGAATAGGAATAATTGCATTGTGGGCTTTACCATCATTCTTATAAAGAAATAACGCGGACCAGCATACTTCTGATGCATAAATTCAGACACAGGTATGCTGTGTAACAAAAACTGGACAATATTTGCAGAATACTGCTGTGGCTTACCGAAAAAGGTTCATACCTTCAAATAACTATCCCATGTGCATGTTTCATTGGTGAGTAAAAAGACTATCATTATCAAATCTCATTTAAAACATATTGGGGGGAATTTATCAAAACTGGAGCAGACAAACTCTAGAGCAACTGTGCATGGCAACCTATCAGCTTCTCTCTTTTATTTTCAAACCTAACATAGAAGCTGATTGGTTGCTCTGGGCAACTGCTCCATATTCTCTCTACTCCAGTTTCCATAAATTCCCCCTATTGAATATAAATCTTATTATAAACACTTGCCCTTGCTGTTCTAATGCTTTTTTTTTTGGCCCCTGGTGATCACTCTGTGGCCCAGGGGCCAGGTATAGCTTTGTTATCCCAAATGTGCTGTCTTCAGACCTCAGCAACCCAAAGTCAATCTTTTACATATGCATAAGGAGTAAGCACACCAGACAGTAATTAATTCACTGTAGATTTACTTGTATTTCACAGAAAGCTTTTCAACAAATTAATTGGAATAGTCCATATACTGTATAATGTATCAGGAAAATCCTTATGTGGACATACACTTTAATTAACAGTAGTGATCTACACTTCCAGTGAGGTATTCTTAATCTGTGAATACATAGTTACATAGTTACATAGTTAGCCAGGTTGAAAAAAGACACATGTCCATCAACACATAGTACATCTATATCTCTAGATACAGAATACATACACGTGCAAAAAGATGTCGAGCAAAAAAAAGTATAAATGAGCTATATAGCAAACAGCAGAGACAAAATCAGGTACAGAATGAGGTGAAATATGGTATGATGTTTTGGGCTATCAAGTCTCCTTTATCTAGCCTATCCCATATATATCACACCAACTACACTGCTAAGAAGGAACACAAGGAAATAATCATTAGACTTTCATCTCCTACTTCAGGGGTAGCTAAATACCGGCTGGCAGATGCATGATAGGTTTTATTGTTTGATTACAGCTGGAGGGCCGGATTTTGCCTACCACAGTCCTAGTTAAATGGAATGGCTAATTTATTTCACGTTTTTATAATTGTTCTGTGTTGTCCACTCCATTTTTACTTTTTATGCATTTTCTTTCACTCTTGTACAATGAATCTTGCTGTGGGCAAAAGGGGAATTGTAAGAAACTCAAATGTGGGAGCATTGACATTGAGGATTGACATGAACATTAACTGGAGTGAATAAGTGTTGTCACTATAGGACAGGAATTGTGTTACTGGCAGAATCATCAAATGAAAATAAAAAAAAGAAAACTAATGCAGCCACTACATCCAAGAGCTAGTAAGCTGTAATATATAAAATGTTTGCTTCAGCGTTTAGATGCACTTTAAATTACAGCAATATGGTGCACTAAACACCAGTGGTGGCTTGACAATATGCAGACACAAAAATGTAAATCCTGACTAAATGTGGACTTTAAATGGGCAATCATATACAACACATGGACAACAAAAATTCAATTTTCACAAAACACAGGCAACAAATGGACAAAACAATCTGAATGTCCCAGGTATCAAGTGTCTGAGTTACCAAACGTTTGCAAAACTTGACAAGTAGAAATGAAGGTGATTTACAATAATAAATTAATGGAAACATTTCCCACTATTAATACCAGTATAGCATATTGTCAGAGATCAATGCTTCCTACATTACTTTAAAAAGAAAAGGTTTTAGTAACCCTTTAGTCTAGAGTGTGCTAGAAGCCAGATCGAAAAGAACCAGAGCTGCCATCCGCTCTGCCAGGCAATAAACAGTAACAAGTTCGTATTGCCAGGCTTGTATGCCTACGAAGTATACCATCCATTAATTAGAATGTTCTGAATCCTAAATCAATATGACATGTTTCTGCTTGTTAATTTCATCATCTGAAGATCATTTCTATTAAGATGTGCAATCGGAGCGCTGCTTTCATGGAGCTCCTTGTCGAGACTGGTATTAATTCTGACACTTTACCTTTACATCGTTCACATTCCTCACTTACAGTTCATTTGTATGATTTCATGCATCAGCAGAGGTCATTTATTCTGGATGGGCGAATCTCGGACCACAAAGTAATGAAATCACGCTAAAAATGTTTCATGTCTAAAGTAGGAACTGGCAGATATCAGTATGATGCATATTCCTTTATTAGCAAAGAACATTTGTAGTAGCAATGATGGAGGAGAGAACCAGGGGAGCTTTTGTAGATTTTTAATTGCCAACTTGAAATAAGCAAAAAAGTCATGTTGGATGGAGCAGTCTCCGCAGCCGGCAGCCATTTCCTTTCAAATCTGTCCGTGTAGGGAGTCTGTTATGATCCGATGGTGCTAAACAAAAGGTTCTACTTAAGGATCTACATAATGGCAGTGTTGGACCAGCCCAAAAGCTCAAATCGTAAGACAAATATTTGCAGTCAATTAAAATGTGTGCAAATATGCCCCATCAATCTCCCATTAAAGCACTAACATATTACACAAATATTAACATGAGATAGTCACATTCCAGCCAGTCAAAAACAAAAAATATCTAGATCATTGTTGTATGAAGTCATTAGACCCAACAATATTCTAAAGCTCCACCAGCCAGGATACAGGTGAAACAAC
>NW_017306355.1:511175-518344 GCF_000935625.1 Nanorana parkeri | reverse complement strand
ATATATATGCATTTATAGCACTTTCCTAATGCACATAAATGCATGTAATGGTTTTAAATGGTTTTATTTACACTATCAGGGTTATTCACAAAGCTGTTGAAGGCAGCCGTGTGAATAACCGACCCAAAGTGAAGTGAGCCAAACGCTATTTGGCTATTCACTTCAGGCTTGTACAGCTGATTTCATCCGTACATTGGCTGAAATCAGCCGAACATTGGCTTGCTTCGGCTGGCTCCGTGTTGGCCAAACATGCTCAGCATGTTCGGTCGACCTAGAGAGCAGAAGGAGTTCAACTCAGCTGATGCAACATCTGGATCAGCTGAGCCGAACCTCCGGCAGGCTACTCACTGCTGTTCGGCCTATTCTCATAGGGGCCGAACAGCAGTGAGTGACTAGCCAAATGGCGCAGACCGGCATTCGGCTCGACTATTCTGCTCGGTACCACGGATAGAGGCTCGGTACCAAGGCGAATAGAAAAAGTTTTACAAAGTTTTTTAAAAAGTAGAAAATTATTGGGCGGAGCTAGCAGTGACAGCTAGCTCCACCCAACTGTTTCCTATTGGCCGGGACCTGCTAGAACAGGTCCCATTTAATGAATAACAACTGGGCGGAGCTGGCCGTGACATCACGGCCGACTCCGCCAAGTTCTCAGTGTGTAATGACAGATCAGCATCCACCGGTTACAAGGTAACCAGGGAACGTTGATCTCTCATTGCAAGTGGCTGGAGCCAGCCGTGAGATGACGGCTGGCTCCGCCCAGCCGTCAGTAGCAGGCTTTCGGCCAACCAATGGGCAGCTGTTCGGCGTGCTTCGGCTTTCACCTCGGCTGAGTCGAGCCGAAGCATATGCCTTCGGCTCGACCGAGCCGCTTGGCCAACTTCGGGAGCTGTACGGGCTATAGTGAATAGCCCGTACAGCAGCCCTTCGGTTCTACTGAACCGAAGGGCTCAGGCGGCCGAAGCTAGCCGAAGGTTCAGCCAGATCTACGGCTGATCCTTTGGCTAGTTTTGGGAATAAACACAAACAAGGGGCGCCTTTCCTGGTGCAGACAAATTTATTAAGATCAGAATAGAAGGTAAATATAAAACATACTCACAAAATTCATGATAGAAGTATAAAAAATATATAAGTAAAGTCCATGGACCCAAGGTGAAGTCTATGAAAGCTGCACAGCCGTGTCTATGATGACGCAGGAGACTGTGTGCTGTATGATGACGTGTTTCCGGGGTCACGCCCCCTTCATCAGATCTGCTAGAACAGGTCCCAGAACAGGTCCCTTTACGTACACGTACCTTTAAAAGTTTTAATCATACTGTTATTCTACAATTTTGTGTGTCTTTTTAGAGTATGACCCACCATGCCCCACCATTTCCTTATTCTGGCTTAGGCATATGTAGCAGGGTCACAATGATGTCTACATGGAACATACTTTTAGTAAAAGACTGCAATGTGTTAAAATGTTTCTAACAGAAACATAACACATGCTGGTATACAACCATAAGGATGGTTTCCCCATCATGCATGCCTGTTGCGGTTAGATAGTCTTGCTATGTAACAGCAAAAGTGCCACAGTGCCAAAGTTAAAACTATTTTCCTGTGCCCAGATTTGTGGAAAAAATGCCATAAAGGTATTTCATTAAGATCTACAGCTGTACAATGCCAAGAACTAGGTCAGACTTCCATTATTCACTAAAGCATTTCCTTTGCAAATCTTATGGCTCCCACCTCTTGTAAATGGCTAGACACAGTTCTTAGTCAAAGGGTAACATTTCTGAATGGCTATATGATGGACAAAACGAATAGGTCTATTCACGAAGTAGCCGAAGGATGTAGCCGTAGCTTCGGCCGATCCTTCGGCTAGCTTCGGCCCCAGGACCCCTTCGGTTCAGTAGAACCGAAGGCCTGCTGTACGGGCTATTCACTATAGCCCGTACAGCTCCCCAAGTCGGCCGGGCGGCTCAGCCGAGCCGAAGGCATACGCTTCGGCTCAACTGAGCCGAGGTGAAAGCCGTAACTGGCCGAACGGCCGGCCATTGGCTGGCCGACAGCCTGCTTCTGACAGCTGGGCGGAGCCAGCCGTGATCTTACGTCTGGCTCCGGGCCCTTGCAGAGAGATCAGCATCCCTGGTTACCAGCTAACCAGGGACACTGATCTCCAGACAGCCTAACTCTCCCGGGCGCTCCGGGAGTCTCCCGCTCCCGGCCGCCCAGGAGGGAAACACTGCTTTTTCTATTTTTTTTTAATTCTGATACGGAGCCGCTAGTCCCCACTAGTGAATCACAGTAGCAGAGGGTGGGTACAATAGCTAGTTTGCTATTGGCTATTGCAAATTGAAATAGCCAATAGGAATCTAGCTATGCATTCCTATGGTGTTTGGGGTTTTTTTCTGACTGAGGGCGGCCAGCAGTCCCATGTCAGAAAAAAAAAGAAAAAACAGATCGCAAGGAAAGGTTTACTCTGCTCGGCCGAGCAGAGTAAACCTTTCCAAGAGAAAGTGTTTCTCTTCTGGGCGGCCAGGAGCCGTATTAGACTCCCAGAGCATCCGGGAGAGTAATAACAGATGGCGTCCCTGGTTACCAGGTAACCACACTTAGAACCCGGAGAGGCCGCTGTGATATCATAGCGGCCCGGCCGGGTTCTCAGTGTGTAATGACAGCGTCCCTGGTTACCTGCTTAGCGGCATTCGGCTATTCACTCACTGATGTTCGGCATCTATAAGAATAAACCGAACAGCAGCGAGTAGCCTGCCGGAGGTTCGGCTTAGCCGATCCAGATGTTGGATCGGCTGAGTCGAACTCCTTCTGCACTTCCGGTCGGCCGAATATGCTGAGCATGTTCGGCCGACCCGAAGCCACACGAAGCCACCCGATGTACGGCTGATTTCAGCCGATATATGGCTGAAATCAGCCGTACCAGCCTGAAGTGATTAGCCGAACAGCGTTCGGCTCACTTCGCTTCAGGTCGGTCATTCACTCGGCTGCCTACGGCAGCTTAGTGAATAGACCCCTAAGAGTTTGCTGTTTACTAGCGGTAACGTGAAGTTGATAAAACTTATCTGACAGGTTTATAGAGTGCTCTGTACACAGCTTGGCCTGAAACTGATCAGATTGTGAACTAATGAATTACTGCCCTCTCAAGCCTATGGGCAGCTTTAAGAACTGTATGGACAAGCTTTGGGCTTGCGTTGATAGCATCAATTTGACATGAGATTGAGATGCTTCTGAGATCATCCAGAATTAATTATTAGGTGCATTTGACCTGAAGCTGACCTTCTTCTGACCTGTATTTGACCTGCTCTAAGGGGGTTTTGCATTCCCATAGATTCTTGTCTGATGTAAACCAAAGCCCATTGACAAGCCCTTAGTGTTATGGGCTTAGAGGCAGTTGTCCATTGTGCATACCTTGTAGCCATGCTGAGAAACTTGAAGCAGATATGTGCTGCTCAGTTAAATTTTAAATCTCCTTTTTTATATATTAAAATATTATAAGTTGAATTTTTGGCAGTCGCCACTTTTTTTTTTATTGGGAGAGAAATTGAAGGATTGTGGTACAATGGAAAATAATATCTGCCTGAGGATTATATACCCTACAAGACTTGTATAATGTTTAAATTACACAGGAGGGTATTGGTATAAAAGAATGTGTGCTAAAAATTAGGGATATTCTTGTGCTTTCCTTCCATAAGGCTGCATAATTATTTAGTAAATGTATATGGTTTGTTGGCCTTCAGTAACAAATTTGTTTGCAGTGCACTCTTTTTCTCATTATTACATAAGTGTAGTTTCAATGTTCTTAAAGCAACAATGATGCAAACATGTCCTAACAGACCACAAAGGTAATTAAGCAGTCTTTTATTTGCATAACAGGAACTCACTTGCACTATCCACATTACTTGTTCATATCGTATGATTGCAAGAACAGTTTTAAATTAAGCTTTAAACAAATTTAAAATAATTACATGTGGATTGTGTACTTTAGCCTTTGAAGCAAAAGTCTACCCCATTTTAGACTTTTCAAAGTAAACACCCTTCCTAAGAACAGATACCGCAATATGTCTGCTACTATCAATATTAAGCAGAAAAGTCTTTCCATCTCTCTCTGATTTAGTTTCACTTTACAGTGTTGGTCACAGTTTTGAGTGGGTTTGGGTTAAGTGGGTTCACAGCAAGCCCCAGCTCATCACTAGTATAAGATGGAAGAAACTTGCTCTCTCTGCAAACACTTTATGAACTATCCCTACCTACCTATCTATTACAAGTTGTCAGATAATGGCAGTGGGTTTTAACATGATATTAATCAATATCTCAACAGTCAATTCTCATAAAAGAAATGTTATGGATTGTTAAAAATATCAATCATATCAGTGCCTCCAGTTATCACTAAAATGACAACAATTTACCTAAGAAAGATTCACACTGGATAACATTCCCTTCAATAAAAACCCAATATAAAAACAGGTGCCTGAATTCTTTTAGAGTAGGAGATACTATGCATCTGGTGAGGTTTAACATCAGAATAACAGTCGCCGTAAAGATTATTAATGATGCTGAATTTAATGTAACAGTCAAGTACAGTTATTCTCTTTGTTACAATAAAGCATCAGCCAATGTATTCAATATTAGTTACAAATATCCAGATGTTAGATTGGCTGAGTCGAACTTCTTCTGCACTTTGGCTCAGCCGAACATGTTGAGCATGTTCGGCTGAACCGAAGCCAGCAGAACAAGCCAATGTACGGCTGATTTCAGCCGATATACGGCTAAAATCAGCCGTACAAGCCTGAAGTGAATAGCTGAAAAGCGTTCGGCTCACTTCACTTCGGGTCGGTTATTCACTCGGCTGCCTTCGGCAGCTTTGTGAATAACACTCTTAGTGATTCAATAACCAGATGTATGTACAAGCAACAATATTACCTGCCCTGTGGCGCTCTGGTACTACCAATCCTGATTTTAAATTTTCTAAAATAATTAGGAAGAGAAATCAATTTATATATAAAGTGATTGGTGTATCAGGATAATCTATATTATCATACCATCAAAGAAAAGCAGAGCGCCTCCATCGTGTAAAAGATCATTTATTCAAACGGCAACACAGATGAAAATGTACTCACAAGAAGGGTCGATCGATACAAGCATGTAAGATGATGCAATGGGAATCACTGGCAGCGGGAGTCTCACAGAATGAAACCGGTCAAATATCCTCTGCCCCTGTGAGTTCGAACGGTCTACGCGTTTCAGGGGCACGCCCCCTTCATCAGAAACTGACTGACCTCTTCAATATCCTGCTCTATTTAAATTAATCGTTAACCAATCACTGGGAAAGGTAACGTGGCAGTGTCAGACCAATTGCCGGTATTTCCACTATGCGCTCTCACCTGTCTGACGGGAAACCGCCGTTACTGATGAGTAAAAACATTGGCATTATAGTTAAAATTATTGTATGATAATTCCTAAAATGAATTAATGGCAGTATATGTATATAGAAACACGATCATGTGATTAAGGAAATTTAAAAGGATTTTAAAAGATCTTTAAAAGGATAACATTTCTCTAGATCGGGAGATCCGTGAATCTAATGGGAGCGGCTCTTAGTAATGAATGTCTAATCTAATATAATTTAGTAATGAATAGTCTAATCTAATAGTAATAGTAATGAATGTCTAATCTAATATAATTCACAAAATCCACGAATTTGAGTTATTTCTAGATTTGCATAAGTTTACTAGAAAACTGACGCTACATCGCCATTTTCTTATCAAAGATGTCAGAAACCCCCCCCCACACTTGTCGATAACTGTCCAGAGATTGAAATCACACCTGAAGACTCCAATCTGGCACTTTTGGGGGAACTATGGGATGGTGAAGAGTACAATATAGAGGCCGCTAATTGCTATGACCCAGATATTTTGCACACACATTTTAGGCCTAAATCCAACTTCTATCCCCTGGGCTCTAAGGGTGATCATATCATCACTTTTTATCAACTAGTCCATAGAGATTTTAAAAAACTTTGCTCTGAGAGAGGACATAAGGCTAAAAATGTAAGCACAGGAGAAGCAAAAGCCTTACAGGATCTCAAGAAAAACCATGACTTAGTAATAAAACAAGCTGACAAAGGAGGGGGTCTAGTAATTCAGGATCGCAAAGACTACGTAAGAGAGGCACACAGACTGTTGTCCGATAGTTCTACATATGTCAAACTAGATAGAGACCCCACAAATTAATATAAGGGACAACTCAACATCCTACTAAAGGAGGCTAGGGACACTGGGGTACTTTCCAAATCGGAATTTCAGTTCCTATCTGTAGGTCATCCCTGTGTACCGTACTTCTATCATATACCAAAAATCCATAAAAATCCAGTATTGCCCCCTGGTAGGCCGATTATAGCTGGCATGGACGGACTCACGTACAATCTGGCCAGCTACATCGATTTTTTCCTCCAACCACTAGTATGCAAAATACCCTCCTTTGTAAGAGATTCCAGCCACATCCTTGAGACCCTGAAACCCTACACCTGGAAAGAGGGCTATCCTTGGGCTTCTTTAGATGTAGCCTCGTTGTATACCTTGATTGAGCACCAGTCTGGGCTCGAAGCAGTACAACACTTCTTGATCAAATCAGGTGCTATCAACTCCTCTCAGGCAGCTTTCATCATAGCTTAAAAAAAACCCCTAGTGCCCCCCCCCCCAAAAAAAAAAACCAGCATTAAGAAAAAGCAAGATAAAAGTTCTAAATATCAAACTAATTTTTGCACCCAATACAATAATGCTGCTTTCCGTATTGGGCAGGTCCTTAGAAAACATTGGGGAGTTCTAAAAGAAGATCCATTCCTTAATGGATCACTCCCTAGGGCGCCCAATTTAATCTTTCGCAGACCCAATGACCTGTGCAGACAAATAGCCCCAAGCAAGATCAAGACCCAGAGGGGTTTATCTTCCGATCAGGGACTATTTGGCCAAACGGGGTGTTACAGGTGCAAAGCACCTAACTGTGGGGCCTGTGCCTACATTTGGCACAGAAAGAAAGTAGTTGAGGGACCCAAAGGGGGAGTTTTTTCGATTAGACAATTTATCAATTGTGCTTCTACCTACGTGATTTATGGTATTCTATGTCCTTGTGGCAAATTGTATGTGGGTCGCACCACCAGAACTCTACGAACAAGGTTC
>NW_017306355.1:504744-510847 GCF_000935625.1 Nanorana parkeri | reverse complement strand
TTAAATGATCTGTATGTAGCCCTGTACTATGGATCATTTAACCCATTCATGTTAGCAGAGGATCATTGTAAATGTATTGTTGCAGGCACTCTATATGTACATGTACTATATACTACATATAGAATGCACTGAACAATAGATTTACAATTATCCTCTGCTAATATGAATGGGTTAAATGATCCGTAGTACATGATATGTAGCCCTGTACCCCCTTTTCCACTTACAGAGCTAGGTTATTTTTCTTTTAAATAAATATTAATGTAATTTTATTGGTATCTATCTACCAGTAGCTGCCTCATTTCCCACCCTCGGCTTATATTCGGGTCAATACTTTTTCCCAGTTTTTTTTGTAAAATTAGGTACCTCGGCTTATATTCGGGACGGCTTATACTCGAGTATATACGGTAAAAAAGCAGACGACCACTCATTACCCGTACATTTTTCCAATTTTCACAACCACAGTCCTGAAGGCTTAAAGGTTTTTGGTATTGAATTAATTTCATCAGATTTGGATGAGGGAAATAGATATAAAAGGTTATGCAGGAGGGAGGCGTTTTGGATATATACGCTAAATAGCCTTTTTCCTATGGGATTAAACGAAGGTATGGAATTAGCTTCAGCTCTGTAGGTTAAAATATCCAATCTGTCCATGTCATTGTCCACTCCATCAATTCATTCTTTATATTAATTTTGTTCCGTCCTATCCTGATCCGTGTACCATCCACATGCAGTTGACTTTTGTTATAAACTTCCTTTCCACTTCTAATATATTCATTTATACATTTTTTTACTCATGTAAACCTCACCTGAGGCCAAATGGCCAATCACTCCTTCCTCACCCAGGAAGGTTCACTTTATTTATTTATTTATTGTTTTATTTATTTATTTATTTCCATCATACCGACATTTAAGAGACAAGGTATAAACAAACATTTATTATGTGTGCACTTGTTCTTCCATTGCCCTACATTATTAACAAGTATATTGGTCTCCTCATCCACGTTTGGGCTTATATCAAATATTCATGTATTTATATTATGTATTATCTGATTTTAGAATATAATTGATTCTTGTTTTTTATCATCATCATTATAATTTATATTTTGGTCTCATAACATAATTGATTGTTGCTACTTTTTAACATCTACACGCAGTGTACATTATTGTGGTTAGAATTTGTATTATAATAGATTGTAGCATTTTTGGTATTCACACGTTGTTTTTAACATTGAGGCTTGAATGTCTAATCTAATATAATTTACTGTTGCTGCTTGATATTATGTATATGTCATATATTTTAATGTTGATCTTCTATTTGCCTTAGTGCTACATTTGTTGTTAATAATTTTTTAGCCACGAATTTGTAACTATTGTGACAAACTCTAAAAAGTTCACATACTTTATAGCTGCTATCAAGATTACTAAGAGCCGCTCCCATTAGATTCACGGATCTCCCGATCTAGAGAAATGTTATCCTTTTAAAGATCTTTTAAAATCCTTTTAAATTTCCTTAATCACATGATCCTGTTTCTATATACATATACTGCCATTAATTCATTTTAGGAATTATCATACAATAATTTTAACTATAATGCCAATGTTTTTACTCATCAGTGTTTTTACAAATCACTGCCAAGCCAGTGTCTACTTCCTTTACTAGTTTTGTAATTATAAAGTTTCAGACAAGTTTCTTTTGAATTTGTAATTAACGCTGTGACCTGATCTTATAAGGTTCATATAAGGTTTATATCAAAAGTTCTGACAAACACACACTGAATGTAAATATAGGAATTTATACCTGCACTGTATTGGATGAAAGAAACTATCTCTCCCTGCAAACACTCTGTGATCTAGCCCTGTCTGCTCCAGGACTGTCCACCACACAGTAAGTGTCTGTGAGTCAACATACTGTAAATATAGACAATTTCAGAAACAGCAGCAGCAACTATCTCTCTCTGCAAACACTCTGTGATCTGTCCCTAAACCTAGTCTGATTTTTACTTAACTAATCCATGTCTCCTCCTTCAACATGCACTGAGCAAAGGCTGCCGGGAACCCTGACTTTTGTAGGGGGGGGGGGCTGGCATATAGGACAACTCCTATGAGCCATTGGACCAAATTTTAAAGGCAAGGAAGTGCATTGTTGTTTATTGGTTGCTTTAGATTAAAACAGCCACATTAGTTCACCATTGTCTCAAACTGTGAACGACTTGGGGTGGGTCAAGTTAATGGTTGACCCAAACCCAAAACTCATCCCTATTCCATAAATGACTGGATTGGGCAAATATTCTCTGATGTCTGTAGCCACCATAACGATCAGTACATCCAGGTATGCTTTGCTTATGACTAGTGAACTTTTCCTGACACCAAGGAGAGAAAGACTGGTGTAATAGGAGTTCAGTAGGCCCATTTGCGTAATTGCAAAAGTGCTACAGAGTGTGTTGTGGTGTGCTGCGATAGAGCAGTCTATTCATTTGAATTGTCTGCCTACGGCAGCTATATCCAACTCACAGTCGTGCAAGCACTTTAAAAAAAATTTGCATTGCACTACATTACATGGTAATAGATTACCATGTGATGTGGTGCGATACAGCACACATGCGATATCTAGGTGTGTTGGGGTGCTATTGAGATATAATAGCACCACAGTGCACCTAACATTGCAACATTTAATGCATGATCATGTGTGGCTTCGTGATGTGAATAGAGCCTAAACCTCTTGCTTAGCTATACACAGTGCTGCATTAAAATGAACACAAACTGTAGCATCTATCTACACCAACACTACTGTCCTTATTCCCTTAAATCCTTGGTTCTCAACTGGTGGGTGGGTCACGACCGTTCAGTGGGTCGCTACGTGCCTTCCACCTTTCCTGTTAAGAGGCTCGTCAGCCTCTTCCCAGCGCAACACAGACAGTTCTCGCACCAAGCAGCATTCAAAATATACTGCCCGGCAACGATTGTCAGCTTGAGGTGGGGTGGAATGGGGCTATGGCCGTGAGGGAGCTCCATCCATTTGTGCATTGCTTACAGCTCCCTCGCATGTCCTGTAGCAGTGCCTAGACCAGAGTGAAGTCACATTATGGCTCCCGACAACTCTATAGGGCATGCAAGGGAGCTGTACAAGCAATGCACATATGGATAGAGCTCCGTTACAGTACAGCAGCCCATACTGGACCCCAGTCTAAGGATCCACTCCAGTTCTCGTAAATTAGAGAGACTGGGTGAATCTTAAAAATAGGACAAAATATTTTTTTTTTTTTTGGGAGTGTGTACGTGTGTGTGAGAATGTGTGTGAGATAGTGTCTGTGGTTGTGTATCCATCAGTGTTTTTGAGTGCCCGTTCACACTAGTACAGTGCGTTAATCGCACAGTCCCATGCAATGAATGCACTGCACTATGCAATCACACCTACTGTGCATTCTGGTGCGGGAGGTGCGTTGCATTGCCATTCATTGAAATTTTACCCCAAACGCAGCTTCCACTCACATTTCGATCTCCCGCACCAGAATGCGTGGTACCGCAATGCCTTGCATTCCATTGCAGTGCGACTTGGGTCGCCACTTAATGACCGAAGGCAAATGTGGGTCCTGAGGTTACACAGGTTGAGAACCACTGCCTTAAATGTCTCTTGGGAGAGTGCCAACACAGGTATTTCAAAGAAAACACCTTTTTAACAGTTCATAGAAAAAGAAAATGTTTTAACATGCGTTCTTTCATATTTATATATGAGACAAAACCGGCAGTAAAATGTAAAAATGTGAGGCTAAAGGTGCCCTTTAATATTTCAGAGTTAATTTGTCTACATTCAAACAGATATTGAAACTTTTCAGCTCAATATAGGGATGGTTTATTTTCTCATTTTACATGTACAGTAAATACATTTACGATCACAGCAAGGAAGCACAAGCTTAACATTAGTCATACAATTTTCTTACTGTTTATAACCATATTTGTTTAGAAGTGAATTAAATCCATAAACTCCATTCTCAGTGAACCAAGGACAACGCCAGGTGTCATAACGCAACATACATTATTACTAAATGACCTCTAAGCGAGCATTACCAAACTATAATTATTCATCCCCTCAATTTCTGAGTTTTACTTTAGTCATAAAATAGGTTTCATACGGAGGTTCCCTTATGCTTTATTTCTGATGAGAAGGGACCAATGCAAATTTCTTCAAGCTGATAAATTTGCTGGCTGGCTCAGAGGCAGTGAGAGAAAGGTCAGTCTCATAAGTTGTATACAATACAGTGAGAACTCTAAGGGCCTGGCTGCCACATTATATAGTGAAAGGCATCAGTTTAGCTGCGTTGGCAAAATAGGTCTGATGTCGCCATGCTAAAAAATATTAGCAGATTGCATTTGTTCACTTATACTGCTAGAGAGTTTTAAAGGGTAAGTATTATTAGAAGCTGTGTGAATTGTATCTATAATGTAGAAAAAAGAATATTGCAGTGATGGGTAATTAATTATAATTTCGAGCATTCTTTTTTTTTGTATAATCTTTATTTTGCTGTTTTTCAAATAGTTACAGTCACAAAGGAACATTCAAGGAGTAAAAGTGGATCAAACATTGACCCCGACATCAAAAATAAAAAGTTACAGAAATACAATGACATACATAACCACATTATAACACAATAAGCGGGTATTCAGCCCGGCTACATCATGTCATATAGGCTCGACCTCAAGGAGAGTTGGTGATGTCTCCATCACCACCATGAGTATTAGCTTATAATGCACCAACCTGTCTCCGAGTATCAAAGACAGTACTAACTGATATCCAGTGCTAGTGGGTAGCTCACGAAGTGAAACCATCAAAGAAGACCAAGACCTGGGGCATGACCTATCAGTCCAGTGCCTGGGTAACCTCTCGAGCATTCTTTTTCATGGCTATCTGGATGTGAGCATAAATGTCAGTAACTGGCTATAAAAAGGTAGATATACATTTGCGTGAGGGGTCGAAATGGGTGGAGGTCATGAACAATAGACATGTGCGATTCGTTTCGTTACGAATCGAAATTCGTACGAATTTACCTGAAATTCGTAAATTCGGAAGCATCCGGAATCCGAATTGTAGTTTCCGAATTATATCCGAAATACGAAATTCCGTTAACGAATTTCGGATCCGAATTTCTTTGAAACGGGAACTAAAATTACCCCTGTAAATGAGGTTGAACAACATGACAAGATTTATTTTTTAATACGAAATACGGATCCGCTGCTGCTGAGGGTTGTATTACAATACAAAGTAAAAAGCAAAATACCTTTGTTAATATTGGAGTTGATGAGTTTTGTTTTTTTATCCGAAATCCGAAATTCGGATCCGAAATCCGTTAACGGAATTCGTATTTCGTTTGGTTGACCAATCAGAGGTTTTCTCTTCTGCTGCTGAGAGTTGCATTACAATACAGGCAGGAAATACGAAATACGAATGTTCTGTTACGAACATTCGTTATGGGGGCTTCCTTTGGGACCCTTCCTATGCTCTCTCTTCTACGTGTTTGAGTATTTTGGTGGGGCTGGATGGGGGCTTCCTTTGGGACCCTTCCTATGCTCTCCCCCCTTCGATTTCCTTGTTTCCGTGTGTCCTTTGTTGCTATATCTCTTCTCCCTCCCTTTCTTCTTCCTTCTTTTCTGTCTTCCGTGCCCCTCTCCTCCTGTAATTTTTTTTTACTATAGTTTGCGCTATTTTATCCTTTAGATTGTTGTATTAACTTCTTCTGTGTGGGTTGTTCTTGGAACAATTTTTTACTAAACTGGTCCTACCCAGTGGTGTATTTTGGTTTTGTGCTGCCCTAGGCAAGACTAAACTCGAGCGCCCCCCCTAATCTAAATTTGCCCTGCCCCTTCCTGTTTAAGACCAACCCCTTCCTCACTAAACTCCACCCTCTTTAGGCTTCCTTTCTGTACATTAAAAGTAGATAACGACTGCCTATATGTTCACTGTCTTTGACCATCTCCTGTAACATGCAAGCAGTCTCTGACCCTCTCAATTAACATGTCAGCAGTCTCTAACCATCTCCTGTAACATGTCAGCAGTCTCTAACCATCTCCTGTAACATGCCAGCAGTCTCTAACCATCTCCTGTAACATG
>NW_017306355.1:468969-503868 GCF_000935625.1 Nanorana parkeri | reverse complement strand
CGCGCACGCCCACCCCCCCCCCCCCCCGCACCGCCCCGCCGCTCTCAGCGAATCTGCCGCTCCAGGCAAACGTCTTGTTTGCCTCGCGGCAGATACGCCCCTGGTCCTACCAGCCCAAAGCCAGGTGGTCTTAATCACTGTTGGCCTACGGGTGATGTTTAACTTTGTGCAACAGACACTCTTAGATCGGTCTGCAAGTTGCCAGACAACTTGATGTGTTTTACAATGTGCCGTGGACAATGGTTATGGCCTTATTGCCAGCATATTTCAATAGGAGTGCAAAAGCAACTAAAGGTGCCCATACACTTTACAATTATTGTTCAATTTTTTTTGTCCTGTCATCGAACCCTCTTTCAATTTACCCTCAAATACTATATCATGCACAGACCAATGTAGATTTCGATAGCAATACTAACTGGCCACATTTTCATTTGCACATGTGCAGTGTTCATGTTCCAATTTTTGCTGTACGAAAGCGCCACTAGCCCTTTGATTTTTATCCGTTTTCGACTAATGTTTTTTAAATTCAGCCAGTTGTACAGTAAACATGATAGTGCACTTCCCATCAACTGGCCAATTATCTTACGAAAAACAGATCGCATTCGTTTTCGAACGATAATTGTAAGGTGTATGGGCACCTTTAGAAGCAGGCCAACTGCAGATCAATTGCACATGTCAGTGATCTCAGAAGCATCTCAAACTGATCTCAAATGCAGGTTGAATGCACTTAAAAGCATGTTGCATCTGCCAATCAACACTTGCCATTAAGGTTCGTTTACACCAGCCTGCATGCTAAAACTGACCAGGCTGCTGTCCGTTGTGTACAGGCGGTGAGAAGTCGTATCTTGCATTGTAAAAACAAAAGGCACTGTATATCTTTTTTCTTGTTTTAAATTTTATTGAAACCCACAAAATGGTCTAGTGAGTTGCAGTAACATGAGGTAAGATGCAAAAATGCAGCATGTCTGCATTTTAATGCAATGCACTCAACCTACCTCAACACAGTGTTGTGGTGTGACCAGTAAACAATTGAGCTGTGCTCATTAACGCTGGTTAAAGAATATGGTGTGAACAAATCCTTACTATATACAGCACATACTTTAGCTGTTTCAGGTGTGGAGTCTGACTTGTGATATAGGACAAAGGCCACCTTTTATTGCTTGCCAGCTACAATAAAGTAAAGTTTTTAAATTTATGCAAAGAAATGAAATATGCTAGCATAAAGTGTCAGCTGAGAACAATTTAATGGGATAGAGCTTTAACATGTAAGGTTCAATTAACACAGCTAACACACCAGGATAAGGATCCTTATTTTAAAAAATGTGACTGCTCTTTTCAGCAAAGTGCAATAAGATCTGAAATTATAGTCAGATGGTTGAAAATTTAGATTCTTATTTTTATTCTTGCATGAAAGGATTGTGAATTGACACAATAGTATATGCAAGCTAAACATCTAGGAGCAGGTGTTGGTGTGAACTTATTTTCTTCCCCATACACTTCCCCAGGTCAGTGTAAATGCAGAAACTACTTGAAGCAGCTTGATGGGACTTAGGCTGCATTCACAACTAGATGACAGCATTTTCGCTGCATGTTTTGCACGTTTTTACATGCGGTAGGCACGCATACATTAAGTTGCACATTTTTGCTGGCAGATTGTGGCACATTGATGTAAATGGGCAAACACGCTCAGGGCCGTCTTTAATACTGATTGGACCCTGGGCAAACAATTTCTTGGGCCCCCGGCCGTAACAGCAGCAGAGGTTGGGGCAGCACATTGGGCCCCCTAGAGGCCCGAGGCCCTGGTGCGCCCGCACTGGCGGTAGTTCCGCCACTGCTTATGTGGGCTGAAGGGGCAGCTGCTTTGGGCCCCACAACAATGATTGGGTCCTGGGAGACTGCCCCTTTTCCCCTGCGTTAAAGACGGCCCTGAACACGCAAAAACAAGCAATAATAATTGTGTTGCATGTTTCCAAGCATTTTCTATTGAGTCTATGGGGACAAAACATGCTATAATCTTCAAAAAAGAAGCTCATGTACTTACAGCTTGCGACAAAATGTGCAGGTGTGAACAGGGGCCATAGCCATGAATAGGATTTCTTGTTTTGCACGACTAGGTGTGAATGGGGCCCTATAAGTAGCTTGATGCCATGCAGAGGCAGCTTGATTCAACACTGATGCAGCTCACAGTAATTCCTTGAACATCTGAAATGCAAATCAATGCAACTCAAATGCAAGTCAAAGTAATATTAAAGGAGAACTATGAGGTGAGTGCTTTTCACTCACCTCATAGTTCTAGCCGACCTGTGACAGTGTCATTGTCACAGGTCGGCTAGAACTATGAGGTGAGTGCACCTGCATCATGAGCTGCATCAGTGTTGAATCAAGCTGCCTCTGCATGGCATCAAGCTACTTATAGGGCCCCATTCACACCTAGTCGTGCAAAACAAGAAATCCTATTCATTGCTATGGCCCCTGTTCACACCTCTGCATTTTGTCGCAAGCTGTAAAACGCCTGTCGCTGAAGAAAGTACATGATCGGCTCGCGGTATACTGTGGCGTCTCAGTATACCGCGAGCTGCAGCTCGCGGTGTACTGAGCTTAGGGTGACGGGAGGACGCTAGTTTGTGTCCTCCCATTACCCTAAGGAGAACTATGGGGAAAAGCCTTAACCCCATAGTTCTCCCTTAAGCATCACAAAGTATATTGCTTCTTGGTTTGATGTTAGTGTACATGAGTCCTTACATAGGTTTCCTTTGATTTCTGACATTTTCTTCTAGGAATTGCTGAGACAACACATTCCGTTTATTATCTGTATTTTGGTCTTTCACATAGAGACAATTGCAGCAGAGGTAATAGTAAATTTAAAGACAGGAAAGAAAAGCCACACTTCTTTTCACAGAGTATTTTTTTTTCCGCTTTCTTAAAATACACATAGGATAGCAACTTAAAATGTTATCCACTCGAAAAAGTAGAACATATCACACTACTAGCCTGCTGTGACTATTTCTCTGTCACCCTGACAAATTACTTTAGTTACTTTACCACACAAATACTTTTCAGTAGGCTTCCACTCGAGATGTGATTTTTCTTCTCTCTTTCTCGCTCATATGCCTTAAAACAGGTTGGCCACCTCTTTTCAGAGGCTGTGTACTTAGTTTTATTATTTTGTCATCTATCATTGCATTTAAGTACGTCAGATCTCCACAGCAGCAGGATCCCACCGACTCTCAGCACCTCATATGTTCTCCCCACACAATGACAGGAGCACCGAAAAGTGCTCCTCTCTCTAGTAACTTGAAAAACTGTTCCTCTTAGTTCTTATAGAGGAAGCAGCTTGCTTCCTGCGGCTACAATAAAACTAGACCAAATGGTGCCTAGGCTGCTGACAAATTGGACTTTCAGCTGTTGGTTGATATGGAAACAGTGCTGCAAGTCTTTACTACCACTGTAATAACGAAACTGAAACAGGTGTTCAATGCTGCTGGGGCGAAAACCATGGTTCACACTACAAGCAGTGCGTTCCAGAGCGGTCGGGCTCTGGAACACACTGTGTCACACTCTGGCAGGCTCCCTGCGTTCATGGGCGGGAGGGGGCGTGGTTGTGCATTGAAGTCAATGGCAACGCAGCCACATCCCTGCCCGCAGTGTGATCGCCCGCATCCGAATGCGTGGCACATTAGTGCCTGCATTTCGCTTGTAAAAGGGATCGCTTGTAGTGAGTGTATGGGGGTTGAGGCGGGGTGTCTCTTTAAGTACTCCTGACCTCTGCACTCTGTATGCTGGAAGTGCAGCAGTCAGACATGTGCAAAGTACAGCACAGCATAGAAACTGCACCACAGGAGAGAATAATTTTTTTGCCTAATAGATTAAAGCCCACGATTTCCTGCTGTGATCAGTCACTTCCCATATTTATTCAATTTCGTGGCAGATTTGCATGTATACAACCTAGTATAACTACAGGGGAGCAGAGGGTGCAGTTCCCCCTAGGCACATGCTTCCAGTGGTCCCAATTATAAGCCCTTATTTATTAACTGTATGCTCACTCTGAATTAAATATATCAACATTTCACTTTTCATCACACTTTTTTCCATTCGGTTGCCTAGTATGTAAGACTTGGTAAAAAATAACAAACAAATATCCATTTTAGTAAATGGCTGGACAAGACCGTTAAAGGTATTAGTGACAAATATGATGGTTCCTTGTAAAGATTTTGGAAAAAGATTTTAAGGTTTATAGTTTCCACTGGATTAAACTGTAAGCATCTAATCTGGGTGGATATTTAAACATTAACAGCAAAAATACTGGATTTTTATTTAAAAATATCTAAAACACTTATGAAAGCATGTTCTGTAGTAATGGCTTTGTAATTTTAAATTTTGTATAACTGCTTGATTAAGAAATGGGAAACAGAAGGCAGTTTTTGTGGTTTAGTGAGGAAGATTGCTTTTTTCCCCTTGGTAGGATTTTGATAATCAGTGTTCGATACTCAGCCATTGTTGCCACTTGATAGTGTGTGATGGAAAGCTGCCAGTTTCTCTGAATAATACCAGTCATTAAGATTTTGTGTCAATATGCTTTTAGAATTTCTTGGCTCATGATACAAAGCTGCAACGCTTCTATTTTGTCTAGAAATATTTTCCATTAATTTATTGAACAGAATTGACTAATCTGTCCTGTGGGGTTTCTACTGTCCATGAGAATGTTTAGCTGTTTGCAGGGTTTATTTCCACATACCATTGCATTTGTACCCTTATAGCTACCGACTGGTGCACTCTGTAAAGAACAAAACAAGAGCAGCAAAAGCAGCGAATGGTTTGCTTTACCGTGTGAAAATCCTGGGAAACTGCTGAAGCGTTGTTAACTTATAATTATGCCGAAAAATAGAGGTGCTCCACATTTTTTTTTTTAAATACCACATTTTGGATGATATTAGGAGAGATATGCCTGTTTGTTGAGCAATTATTTGCTGTAGTTTTAGTACTCCTTAAACTAAACTTTATGAGACATCGCAAAAACTCCATTGTGATCATTAGCACCTTAGGAAGTCAGCATCTGGGGTGCTTTAAATCACAGGGCACTCTCGAATGCAAGCATGATTGAGAATCTAGTCTTGCCTCCTGCACTACATTATTGACCCATCTCTATCATGGGTGGAATTAATGACCAACAGTGAGGTGCAGATAGTACAACGTAAGAGGGGACCAGGGCCAAGCTCTTGACCAGTCTGGTCCATATTTGTATTCCAGAGTGCCCTGTGATTCCAGACACCCCAGATGCCCCAAGACCACTCCAAGCACGCTCCTTTGACTACAATCTCAATGCAAATTAGTAATCTAAACGTGAGATTGTAGTCCATCATGGGAGTGAGCTTGGAGCGGTGGATACTACTACACACACAGGGACCATGGGGAACAAAAGTAGCCACCCTCCAGAAGGAAGTACAGTGTCAGCAGCACAAATTCAAAGATTATTTGAGAATCTACAGCTGAATGATGCACAAATAAACCAAATTTTTGTTAATAGGTAAGGTAATTGAATGCATTTTTAAGATTTAACTCCTGAGTTTAGTGTCACTTTAAAGTGTAGCTTTGCTTTTGTTGAAGAAAAAAAAAAAAATCAGTCCTCCCCAAATCGGGTGTATACTGTACATGTTTAGCAAACATTACTTCAGGGTCTTTTCCCCTGCAGTTGTGTTGAAACTCACAGATTACAGTTATTTCCTACTTCTTGAGAACTAAGTGGGTAGGTCTGTCTGCTACTAGCACATGCTCAGACTCGGTGTTGTAATAACCAAAAAACCGCTGTAAAGTCAGTGAGACAATCACACGAGCAGCATTTAACTATATCTGGGGAGTTCTGTAACCCTGTAATCTATAGTATGCACTCTATTGAGCTAATCGACAGGTTCCAGAGACCAGGTAATCATATTTATTAACAGGAGACAGATCCAGAGATATATTTCTATTACATTCCTGGGAGAGTTATATACAGACACAGTATACAGAATGCCTTATTGTCATTTTTGTCATGGTTACAAGGAAGTAACAACTGAGGTTTTTGCCAAATTTAGGAAATAATAAGCTGCAGATTGAAAAAGAATAGCAAATATAAATAACAATAAATTTAAAATTGTTTGTGTAGAAATATGTGTTAAATCATTTTTTTGTTGTTAAAAGGTTTTTTTGTTAAAGAGTTTTTCTTGAAAGGGGACCTCATTTACATTCTCACTTCACATGGATGGGTGGGGAACATGTTAGCACTACAAAACATATTATTATTTTGAATTGAAAAGTACCACTTGCTTGCCAGGAATAATAATAACTGCTTTGAATCCCAGCCAAGGCAACCTGGAACACATGATCCCCAACTATTGATTATTGCTGCATTGAATCTATTGTTTAAAATCTGAAGTGAGATCAGAGGGTCAAAGGGGATGCCTCATGTACAAAGAAAATTAGACACTACACATAGAAACCCAATCATGTCAATCCAGCATTTGTTATAAGCAATTTATACCTGACAGTTGCAGATATAGTTTGCTGAGCTATAGTATATTGTGTCTTTAAGCCCTTTTTTTCCCTACTACATCTCAGAATCTACTAACCCATTTTCTCCAGCTTCACCTTCATACATCATTACACTTACTGGTATCACTACCCATGTTAACCAGCACCTATGAACCTGATCTCATGTCTGACCTTATGCCCATAAACATTGTATTTGTCCAGTGACCATTGTCACTATGATTGAAAATCCAAATTTTTCAGCTGTCACTAAAACAGAGCTATAGGAGAAATCATCCAAAGGGAATACCTGTTCTGGTGAAAACAGTCTAAGAGGGGAGTACCTCTTATCCAGCTATATTCAAGCAATGTTGGAGATGTGGACATGAAGAGGCAAATTTGTTGCATATTTGGTGGTCATGCAAACAGATTAGACCATATTGGGATTCCATAGTTAATATAAGTGAGCAGCTCATTGAGACAAACTGACAAGTAACACCAGAAATAGCTTTGCTCTCAATTATCCCGGGAGATATCAGGAAGGGTAAAATACAACATCTTTTAGTGGCAGCTAGAACATTGATACCATGACACTGGAAATCATCAGCGATACCGCAGATTAGAGAATGGGTTTGCAAAGTTAATTTTATTATAAGGATGGAGGAACTTACTTCTCAACTATTAATAGATATTCTGAATTCTGTGAAATATTGAGTCCTTGGAAAGATTTCTTAACATCCAGTACATTGCAACAACTCCTATAAGTCTAGGTGAAAGGAGTAGAAATACTATGAAAAGGAAGAATAATATGTGATGATAAGGGGGAGCGGAAGGGAGAAAGAGAGGAAGGAAAAAAGGATACTGGGGTTTTTTCCCCCTTTTTATTTTCTTTTTGTGGTTTGTTTGATTTGTTGTGAGATGAGTGAGTTAGGGTAAATGGGAAACGAAAAACTTTTTAGCCTCCACCTCCCTCCAATAGATAGTAAGGGGTAAGAATTAAATATACAATGTGGGATGTTGAAAAGTTACATTTGTCTGTAGATGGTATATGCATATGTTGATGCTTTTTCTTTCTTCTATATATGTACATTTTGGATAAATAATAAAGAGATATTAATCAAAAGAGGGGAGCTTCCTTACATTGGAGAGATTACCAATCAGTTCCTGTTGTGTCTGCAGGATAGGGTATAAAGGGAAATTTGCCCAATAGGACACAGATGACAAAATAAACCTGACCGTAGTTTCAACTAATCCTTACTTCAGCCAAACTGAAATAAATATTTGGTTTAACATACACTGCCTGGCCAAAAAACAAAAACAAAACACACTGTGCTGTTACACAGTTATATAAATATGAAAATTTATAGTCATAGTTAATATCCATACAGAAGTGAAATGAGAATGTATATAGTTTATTTTCCTTAAGCCATTTGCTCATTGATTTTGTATGGCTAATTAATATACTGACATCTTGTAGTAGTTTGGGTTATTGCACATGTTTTCTGTGTTCCCTCCCATCTATGATGTATTTCCCCTTTCTTTATGAGACCAGTCCTTTTCTAGTGTCATGGCTGACAGTAACATGACCACATGTTAATCTGCATTGCATGCTTGGAAATATTACTATCTCTGACCTTCAAATACCATCTATTCATTCATCTGCTGTATCCTGTTGTTTGCTGTAACCCTGCTGCATTCAAATAAATCAACTCTGTTGTTTAAAAGGTGTTTTGTGAGTTCAGCTATCTGATAAGGATTGTCCGCAGTCATTATGCCTGCTTATACAGGCCGGGCATAGAGGTCTCAGCAAGGGATAAATAGCTAATACAACAATTGGAGTCAGAATACACACTCTAATATTTATTATATTATATGGGATTTCCCAGCAATGCACCGATGTAACCTTCCCAGGCTGAAATGCTTGGGTACATTACATGACTAATGCCCAAGAGGACCAGGTAGTGGAAAAACAATAATTGTAAGTAAAAGAAAAACATGTTTGTGTAACTAATTAATGCAATATGATTTTATATCAGCATGCTGATATAATTTTTAGTGAAAGGGGGTAAAGGTCCACTTTTACTACTGTGAAGAACTACTATGATTGAAGTAGCCTGTAAATATAATTAGCAAAAAAGCCTATCCCCATGTACAGATATAATTACCAATTATACAAAGAAATGGGTTATAAGACATTATTTGAAATTATTGTTTATACTTAGATGAGCACTGAATAATAATATTGTTTAGACTTAGCTGAGCACTAAGCTCTCGTATATGTCTAAAAAATGAAAAAGTCATAGTTTACACTTAAATAAAGTATTTCTAATGATGTTCAATTTCTGCAGGTTAAAAAATGTCTGCAGCCCTTTCTACTGTCCATTGGACAGTTGGAGAAGGTGAGGGATCTGACGCTGGATAACATGGAAAGAGGACTGAAAGCCAAACCAAGGACACAGTCGACTTTAAAAATGCTTCCCACATATGTCCGTTCTACTCCAGATGGCACAGGTACCGTGTGTTGAATTATTTTCCAAATACTTTGGGCATAGGCGTGCAGTCTATTGCATTAGGGTGTGCACCCAAAAGTACAAACATTCACACACATATATAATATATAGACACATGGGGCATCCCAGATTCCCTTCTCCTCAACTGTACCTTAAGTCTTTCAGCAGGGGTGCAGTAATGATGCACGGCGCCTTACAGGTAGTCATGTGACCTCCCATCCTACTTCCTGATTAGATGGGAAGAATGAGAAGCTACAGCCACACTCCCTCGCAAGCCACCCAGGCACTGAGGACTGCGGTTGTTATGTGAGGAATGTAAGTGGAAAGTGCTGCTGTGCTCTGTATTGCTGAGCCGGTCACAGAGTGATCTTTGTGATCTTTCCATTGGCTCAGTGACTATGAACATAGCACCTGCTGTTGCGGTCTCAGTGTTTCACTCGGGGTGATTAGGTTGTGACCAGGCACACCCGAAAGACCCTGTGCGCATGCCTTTGACTTTGGGGTGAGTAAAGAAAATCAATAAAATTATACATTTACACTTTAGTTTGCCAGCAAAATGAGGTCCATGTGATATGTTTCCAAACTTTCCAGCGCCTATTGAGAGTTGTCTGGCACCCAAGACAAAAATTGTGTATTGAGCTAAGTGTCCCAGTATGCACAAGCCTCAAATTATTATGTGACAATGTTTGTGTCTGGTGATTAGCAGTTCAGACCTTATTCCTGCATCCTTGCAGTAAGGGGAGAAGGTCCTATGCTCTCCCATAACTGAAAGTACTGGGTATTTACAAGAGCTCCAACAGATGAACAGAGTGGTGGCGGAGTATGGAGAAGACAAGTATCAGTGGATAGGAAGTGGCCTGACTAGAGGTCCTATCATTTTGCCCTGAATCAGCAAATTTACTGATTCTTTAATGTTTACTAGTTGAACATGGTTTGCAGGATTTGTGGGCAATCATTTTGCACCAGTTGTACTTTAGAACATCTCCCTTAATTACTTTCCATTAGAGATAGTACTTGGGCACATGCTGATATGGGGATATCAAATACAAGCATTGAATGAGCTGTTGTGTCTCTTGCTTGTTTGCTCCTTAATTAACTTAGTAAATATCGTGATTTTGTTTTCAAGGGAAAAATGTTTTGAGATATATTTTTATATGCTTTAATTATATAATTAAAAGGTAATGGATAATAAGAAATGTTAATATACTAACAAACCCCCTTGCTGCAGGCATGCTATAGCATACCAGATGCTTTGAATTCTCTCAGATGAAAGCTAAGCTGTTTTCTTGCGTATAAAGTGAATTTGGGGCAAAGGCTGAAATGTACTATGTGCCCAAGATAAGGATATTCAAGAATACTTGGAGGTTAATAACTGTAACATGAAAACAGTGAGATGTTTTTAAGATAATGCCTTAGGTCATCCTGCCAAAGTCATTTGCTGTAGGTTAATGAAATTGCTAAGGTAGGTCATTGGGGGGACCAAGGCTATAACTGTGTTTGTCTGAAATTGGAGGAAATGCTGACTTCCCAACAAGCTAATAGTGCTAAACTTATCTTACAAATGACATGGGTAAATGAATTGAGTGTTTTGTGCAGGACCCATCGAGACTAGAGACCTGGTACCAGAAAAGCTTTCCACACTTCATAATCTGAGATTTAGAAATTGTTTAGCCAAGAGACATTTGGAAAATAATACTATTCAGCTTCGCTCATCAATTGGAATAGTAATAAATATTGTAGTGAGCTGTGCGAGTCTGAATTAACTAGTTTCCCCCTGGCATGGTGGCCCCCCATATCTTGTATAAAACATTTACAATAGTGAAATAACTGTCAAAAATAACAGTGCAATGCAAAAAGTGCTCACTAAACTATACATTCATTTTATCCTTAATATCAATTATGCAGTCAGGAGGTATTCTCGGTGGTATTCTCTGAGATACTGCCAGTGCCAGGAGCCACTCGGGACAGACAGCGCGAGTTGAGGAAACTTAACAAGTGGCTCCGGAACTGGTGTCGGAATGAGGGCTTTGGTTTCCTGGAGAACTAGTCCGACTTCTCAGTCGGTTAAAGGCTCTAGCAAATAAAATAACAGACCTTGAAGTTATGTTACTCGAGGAGTACTACGACATAGTAGATATAGCAGAAACATGGTTAGACGGCACACATGATTGGGCTACTAACATAGAAGGGTGCAACCTGTTCAGGAGGGACAGGCTGGCAAGAAGGGGGGGTTATGTATATATGCTAAAAATAACCTAATTATGCACATCCGTGACAATATCGCGTCAGCTGGTGAGGATGATGTGGAATCGTTATGGCTAGAACTAGATAGAATGAACCCTAACCCTTACCGTAAACTTATTGTGGGTGTCTGTTATAAACCTCCAAATATAGGGGAAGAGGAGGAGGCCCACCTACAATCCCAAATAGAAATAGCGGGGAAAATAAAGGTATTGTTGTGGTAATGGGAGACTTCAATTACCCAAGCATAAACTGGGCTAATGGAACTTCCCAATCGGCAAAGGCTGCCCGTTTTCTTAATATGTTGCGAGACAATTTAATGGATCAGATGGTTTGAGGTCCCCACTAGGGAAAATGCCATTTTAGATCTGATCATCAGCAATAATACAGAATTAATTGATGATATTGTAATCAGGGAGACACTGGGTAATAGTGATCACAAGGTGATTGCTTTTAATATTGGGTGCAAGAAAGGGAAGGGTGATGGGCGGACGAGAAGCCTAAACTTCAGGAAGGCCAACTTCGATAAACTACGCAAGATAATGGGTGAAATTGAATGGGAAAACTTATTTGATAAACTAAACTTTGACCAGAAGTGGGACTGTTTCAAGAACAAATTAAAAAATGCTATTACCAGGTGTATACCGCTGGGGAACAAAAGTAAAAGATCAAAAACAAAGCCAATATGGCTAAATAAAACGGTAAAAAACAACACATTAAGGAAAAAAAAGTAGCTTTTTGTAAGTATAAAACGGAGGGCACAGTATTGGCATTCCAAAACTACAAAGAATGTAACAAAAGATGTAAACTGGTAGTCCGGGCAGCTAAAATTGAATGTGAAAAATATATCGCCGAAGTTAGTAAAAAGAACCCCCAAATTTTTTATCTGTACATGAACAGTAAAAAGGGGAGAAAGGAACAGATAGGTCCAATAAAGGACATAAATGGGTCATTACTCACAAACGACAGGGAGAGGGCCGAGGCACTAAATACTTTCTTCTCGTCGGTATTCACAGAGGAAACAGACGGGTTTAATGTACATGAAAAAACACAAAATTTAACAAGAAATACACCTGACGGTTGATGGAAACTGTGATACAACATAGGCTTAAACTACCAAATGCAAATAAAGCATTAGGACCTGATAATCTACTTCCCAAGGTACTCAAGGAACTGAACAAGGAGATAACAAGGCCATTGTTCCTCATTTTTAAGGAATCGGTAAAGGCTGGTAGAGTGCCAAGCGATTGGCGAAGGGCAAATGTGGTACCTATATTCAAAAAAGGGTCAAAATGCCAACCGGGGAACTATAGACCAGTTAGTCTGACATCCATAGTATGTAAACTGGTAGAGGGAATTATTAAGAATTACTTAGAGGAATTCGTCAGGGATCAGGGCATAATAACTGATATGCAGCACGGATTTAGGAAGGATCGTTCTTGCCAGACCAACCTGCTGACCTTTTACAAAGAGGGGTCATTATAGACCGCAGACTGAAGAATAGCTTGCAGTGCCAGACTGCTGTAAACAAAGCAAGCAGAGTCCTGTCATGCATTAAGAAGGGAATGTATTGCAGGGACAAGTCTATAATTTTGCCACTTTACAGATCACTGGTCTGGCCACTTCTGGAGTATGCGGTCCAGTTTTGGTCACCAATACTCAGAAAGGATGTCCTTGAGCTGGAAAAAGTCCAGAGGAGGGCAACCAAACTTATTAAGGGGTTCGAGGACCTGAACTATGTAACAAGGTTGTTCAAATTAAATATGTTCTCTTTGGAGGTTAGGAGATTAAGGGGGGACATCTTCTTGTATAAACTATTTAAGGGTGACAGCAACATTATTAACAAACTGTTTACGGTTAGCTCCGTAACAAAGACCAGAGGGCACAACCAAAAATTGGTGGAAAAAAATTTCAACACACAGGGCGCAAGGGGTTCTACACAGTCAGAGCTGTTAAGGTCTGGAACTCGCTGCCGCAGGAAGTGATCTCAGCTAAGAGTGTGGAATCATTCAAGAAACTCCTGGACGAGTTCCTCGGAGACCATAATATACAGGGGTACAGGTACGCCTAAGAGCAAAATCACACATGGACTAATACACATGCACACACCTGCTCCAATAGGTTGGACTTGATGGACTTATGTCCTTTTTCAACCGCAAATACTATGTAACTATGTAAGAAGGTGTCTAGGTCACTGTACAGCTTCCTATCCTATACTGTTCGCAATCTACAAATGTAGCTGCAGCAATGAATTACTCTATTTTATCTGGTAATAAACATATATGGAGCTGTATAGTTATGACTCAGCTCAGGTTAAACAGCAGGCTCTACTTTATGGGGTGTATTTATAAAACAAATTGCAGAGTAATTTGTTCTGAGAAATTGCATCTACATTTGTTTTGTGTGAATGGGGCAAAAACAAATGTTATTAGTATATTTTCTTTCCAGTTCAAATATAATCCATTCATAAGGTTACAGTGAATCAGGAAAATACTGCATTATGGCCACTAGATGGAACTAGATCCTCAGCTCCATCCAGTTACCATATTGCAGTATTTTACTGATTCACTTTGAGCTAATGAATGGATTACATTCCACTTGTAAAGCAAATATAATAATAGCATTTGTTCTTGCCCCCATTCACACAGAACGAATGTGCATACAGGACATATATATTACAATTGATGCTTTATGTATTTGCCAACTTTTATTATATTATAACATTGATTAGTTCTTTGTTTTCTAAAATGTAAAAATGATTGTGACAAGATGAATGCACATCAAGAGCGTTTATTGATTTATTTTTTAGCTAGTAATTTTATCTGAAAATATTTGCCAGTATGATGTTTGGGATAGTTTGCTTAAACAAAATGAAAGATAGATAATCTTAGAATGAACTGGCAACATTTAATTTGATCTAAGAGCACAAGCACTTTCCTCCTACTCAAATGATATTGGCTGCCCTGTATGTGATTTTTTTGTCTCCATGGACTGCAATATTTTCTTTAAAGGAGAACTATGGGGTAAGCGTTTTTCCTCCTGTTACCCAAAGCTCAGTATACCGCGAGCTACTCTGCAGGGACATGAGCAAGGACAAGGCTCTCTGCAGGGACATGAGCGAGCGATGGTATGTGTTCGCTCACGTCCCGATCTATTGAGCCGACGTGTGCCGGTTTCATTTTCACACGTCGGCACGAACTATGAGGATGAGTAAAAATCACTCAGCTCATAGTTCTCCTTTAATCTTATATTTTTCTTGCTGCTTTTTTGTTAACTTCTGTCAGCAAAGCTAGCAAGATATGAGCTAGTGAATAAAAGGCATAAAGAGCGGTGTAAACAGTAAATAACATAGTTGTACTAATGAGTAAAGCACTCGTCCCTGGCCTTTAAAGTAGCACTAACATTCTTCTGAGAGTGCTTTTATGATATGCCCACACAACTTAAATCTAAACTCTAAGTAGATAAACAGACACAAATAATGCAGCTTGGCAATAATTGATACAGAATATTTGTTTTAATACAAGCAGTGTAAGTACCCGAATTGGACTTGGTATCAGCTTCTCACAGGTAACCATTCCATAAATATGCTGTTGGGAGAATAAATCAGAGTGACAGAGAGGTGCTCATCACTCTGCTTCTTCTCCTTTCTCTGTCCAGTCCCATGCTGGGAAGTGGGCTAATTTATATTAACCTTCTGCTTGAGGGCATCTAGTGGCAGAAAAAGGTACTACAGAGGATATCTTTGGATTTTTTTTCTTGAATCATTTAATGGGCTATTAATTTTAATCTTGTTGTTTTGGTTAGAGTTCTGTTTTAAAGTGCCCCTGTGCCCAGAATATGCACAATAAAGTATTTACATATTCTAACAAGCAGTACAGAATCTTTAAAAGAAGTGATTAGTCATTCTGTAGCTGCATGCACTGTGAAGTAATTCATTCGGAAAAATCCTCAAGGATCACAACAAAGACTCTAAAGGTGGGTATCAGTGTGTGTCCCAACAGCTAAGAAAACCCGTGTTGTATATACAATAAAGGGATGGCAGACTGCCAAGATTATCTCTCAGAGAAAAAAAAAAATGATTTCTGTGCCTCTTTTGTGACTTTTGAAAATTAATTTCTCTACAAAGGCTATCGCTGCAGAGGTGAATTAAGACATGTATTACGATGCTTTTATTGTTTGCTCAGAATATGTAAATACTAGTGTGCATAGTCTGGTTACAAGTTCACTTTACTGGGTAAAAAATCAGGTTTACTTTTTTACAGGAACTCTAGGGTCCCTAAATTTAGCTTACTTGTTATTAGCTGCTGGGCAGTCCTCTGCTTGAGCCTGGAGAAACACCCAGTGCTTTCATATATGGGTGAACACGTGATCAGGGCAGAAGGGGAATACACGGAAACTGGGTACATGCTCTTAGGGCCCCTGCTGTAAAGTTGACTGATAATCCTTTATTATGCCCTCTAGCATTTTACAAACTACCGATGTTAGACTGACCGGCCTATAGTTCCCAGGTTCCCTATAGTTTTCCTTTGCTGAATATGAACTATATTTTTCACAATGCTATGATGCAGTAGACGAGCAGCGTGTGTATGTGAGAGTAAAAGTAAGACCAGTTGTATGTGCTTGTGATTCAGCTGTGTGGGTGTTCAGTACATCTTATAGATCTGTATGTGCCGATGTGTATTTTTATCAAAACTCCATTATTTGATCATTTTTTTTTCTTTTTATGATACTGTACTGAAATCTATCACTGACTGCAATTTTCTAAGCACATCAACTTTACAGAGGGCTGCTACAGAACTCAATTGGTAGCAGCAGTTCTATCTGCTTGTGATTCAGCAGTGTGGGTGTACGGTACATCTGTATGTACAGCTGTATATTCCTACTAAAAACTCCTTTTGATCATATATTTTTTTCTCTTCTCATGATGTACTAAGATCTTTCACTGGCTGAAATTCTAGAAGCAAGTCAACTATTCAGAGGACTGCTGTAGAACACAGTTGGTAGCAGAATGGCTTTTTATAGGTTAGTGGCGCCATATACATGTAGATTTCTCTAGTTCAGTCCCATGGAAAATCACTCTATTTCCCCATCCATGCTAAACAGTGTGAATGGAAGAATCTCCTCTGCTGGCCATTGTATTCAGGCAACCACCTGTACTGGGCACTGTCTGAATACCTAAAGTGACTGCATCTGATATGGTGCAGTCTCTGTTCTACCAGCAATTTCCCACTCAGTTCATTCAACTTTCAAAATGACATTTGTTGAGTCAGTGCTGCCAACGGGCCCATCCATGGCTAGAATTTTGGCTGATTCTGCAGGAACTGGACAAAATTCAAGCCGTGTATGGCTAGCTTAAAGGAGTCTTTTTATAATGGATATACTGAGCTTGTGAAGTAACTACAGTAGATAAGCATTCAAATGGGAAGCACATTCTTAGGCACTTATTATGCCTAATATCAGCTTTTTTTTTTTTCAATTCACCATGCTGAGTGTGCCTAATCCCTGGATGCTCTGGTTTGCGTATTTTAAGGGGCCGGTCACACTAGCAGCCATTCTTCTGCTGCTGGTGTGTGTGTGTTCCCGGCACAGTGCTGATGCGTTTGATCGAGACACATTGCACTGTTTCTTTCTTTGTTAGAACTTTATTAACTTTATTAAACTGGCCATACACTGCAAGAAATATTTGTTTCAGCCCTGCGGGATGGGTATTGCCGGCAGGGCCACAAATGTTGCCTGATTCAGCAGGAAACTGCAAAAATTAAATCCATGTATTGCCAGGTTTACTATTGGATAAGCAGCATTAACATGTAACATGTATAGCCAAATCATCATTGATTGACTGGTCATGGGTCACCTGGACAAAATGTGATCCAAAATGTTATTGTTTTCACAGGAAAGTGATAGGAAGTCTCTTCAATTCTTTCCAAAACTAAAAAGTCCCAATTACACACGAAACATTAAGCATCTCACCTGTGCGTGCTAGAACTGTCAGATGGTAACAAGTCTCTAAATGTTACACCTTTTAGTTACACCATGGGTCCCCAAACGTTTTAAACAAAGGGCCCATTCACTGTCTATCACACTGTGAATGGGCCGTACAGTGGGCAGTAAGAGTAAATAACCCTACGTTGGTGGTCAGTGGGAGCAAAAAAATGCCCATAGATCTGTGGTCAGTAGGAGTAATAATTATCCCCACCCCAATGGTCAGTGGAAGTAAAACACGCCACCGCGTCAGTGGGAGTATAGAAAATGTCCATACATCTGTAGTCATTATGAGTAAAAAATATCCCCACCTCAATAGTCAGTGGTAGTAAAATATGCAATCGCGTCAGTTGTCAACGGGAGTAAAACCCTCCGCCAACATCAGTGGTTAGTGGGCGTAAACATGCCCCGATGTCAGTGGAGTAAAACGTGTCCTAATGTCAGTGGTCAGAATGGTGCTCCTGTGTCAATGAAAATGGTGCCTCCATGCAAATGGTCAGTGGTAACCCCATGTCAGTGGAAATAGTGCCTTTGTGTCAATGGCCAATAGAAATGGTGCCCCTGTGTCAGTGGTCAGTGGAAATTATACCATTATTGGTGTTCAATAGTAGTTAGCTCCATGTCCAGCTTCATGTTTTGTGCTGCTCTTCCTAGTGTTATCACAGCCAGGATTAGACAGGCAGCATCTGGGGGGATATTACACCACCAGATGGTGCCTGTTACATTGCCAGGAGCTGGAACACTCTACGTTCTAGGGCTAGGCATCCGCTGTCACTCTGCACTGCCCAGTGCAATGACACAGCCCTGTATGCGGAGCCTTCTCATTGCAGGAGGTAGTCCACAGCAACCAGTGGGTCATAAACGGCCTGTGGGCTGTAGTTTGGGTGACAGTTGTAGACTGAAATTGACTTGACCTGTTCCAATAACTCTTAAGAAAGGACTAACAAAACAGATTTTTAAACATGCCATTGGACACAGTTACTGCTACACGTGCCTTGCCTGACCAAAGCCAGTTGTTGGTCATATTGCTTATTGTAGAAGTGACTCTATGTTCTTAGGTCAGAAATGTTACCTAGATCTGTTAATATAAAAAAAATTTAGCAGTATTTGTGAGTTATTGTTTTGTTTCGGAACAGGCCTAGACTTGTGTACTGGCAGATGCTAGAAAGATTAATGTGTCAGAGATTTGCTTTGGGTCATTGCGAGTTTATGTGTCTACTCAGCCTCCAACAGCCACGTTTCAACAATCCAGGAAAATGAATCCATAGTGAACAATATGTTGCATTTATTGCTCTACTGTGCTTAGCAATGTTAGCTGAGTTACTTAAATGTGGACTGCAGGGATTTAAATGGCAGGGTAGCTTCTTTAACTCGATCCAGCAGTTTGTTTTTGAGTATGGAATGTGCATACATTGTTGTAATCAAATTTAATCCACTGGTTTCTTTATATTTTCTATGATCAACTGACAGCTGCTCTTTTTGCCCAAAGCAACTGTACTGAACTGGTAGAACTGGTAGAATTAGAAATATAGGGCAGGGGATGCTGGCTGACATCATTGACCACATATGGCCATTGCTTTATTTGCATAATGACGTCAGCCAGCATTGCCAACCCCTTTGTTTACATTCAGTTGCCAGCCAGGGAGTCTGCTACCCTTTGGCATCCTAGCAAACAATGAGCCCTGAGTGGAAAGCTGCCTCAATCATGACAGCTTCCCAGTGCAACTATGCCCTGCTACACATCGAACGCTCCGTATCTAAATCCCTTTTGAAGTCAATGGTAAACGAATTCCAGTGGGCTGTACATGCTGCACTCCCGCTGCTAATGACAGACTCCTGGGTGCAGTAAATGAAACTCAAAAATCCTGATGGTAAATTTAAATTAGCATAGCTGGGAATCTTTCATGCCTTTATTGGCACTGAATTTACTTCTGGAGGCATTAATAAACTTTATTTTAAAGGCTGGTAAGTACATGTATGTTTTTTATTTCAATAAAGGACTATTTCACCTTGTTGCCATTTTTTGATCATGTCTCTCCTTCTCGTCTTCTCTTGGGGGATATCTGGTTACACCCTTTTATAAAGGGGGCTTCCAGTTTTCACCTTAATTCCCCCTATATTACCCCCACCTCATTTTATGGGGACATGGGGGTAGAGAAGAGGCCCTTGTCCCTACACATTGGCATAAGGGTACTGTGCAAGTGGGGAGGATTTTGCCCAGATAGGGGTCTGGCTGAAATATTAAGGGGAAATCCATGCTGTGTGTCCCCCTTTTTAAATAAATGTACACTGTCACTTTAATTTTTAAACATTATCTAGTGGATTTCTTGGAGAAATCAGCAATTATCATAAAATTACCTTTTATGGTCAATGATGTCAATCAGGGATCCAGTGGAATTGCCAGAGTCAGAAATTTTTTTAAAATCAAAAGTGACATATGTGTACAAATGTGCACATATATTAGTGTAATGAAAGGGGAAAATAAAGACTTCCTTTAATACCCCACCCAGACTATTATGCCCCCCCATCCTGTACCATGCTAGTTCACATGGCTTTCAACATTTGGGGGTTACCTTGCAAAGCACCCTTATCCTGGGAGGGGGCGGGTACAGCTGGCTCTGCCACTGGATAGGCAGAGCCAGCTGTCAGTCACGCAGCTGGGCGGAAGCCCGGCACAATTGTCGGGATCCGTTTCAGCTGCGGCGTCTCAGTATACCGCGAGCAGCAGCTTGCGGTATACTGCGGCGTCTCAGTATACCGTGAGCTACAGCTCGCAGTATACTGAGCCTAGGGTGACGGGAGGACGCTAGTTTGTGTCCTCCCGTTACCCTAAGGAGAACTATGGGGAAAAGCCTTAACCCCATAGTTCTCCTTTAAGCATCACAAAGTATATTGCTTCTTAGTTTGATGTTAGTTCTCCTTTAAGGACAAATTCCTATTTCCGACCTCCATGTCCCCCAAAAAGGAGGTGGGGGTTATAATGGGGGAGGAGGGGTATAATCTGGAAGTAGCTAATCACTTTGGTATAATCTGGAAGTAGCTATAGCCGCCGGGACTTGGTTTACCTGTGTAAAGCCAACTGTTGGCTTTGCACTGGAAGCGATACTGGAGGCTGAGCTGCCCCCAGATCGCTTCTACAATCCGGTAAACGGGCCGTTCCTGCCATAATAGGCCGCTAATGTCACCTTAAACAGAACCTGTCACCACTAATATGCTATCACATAGGGTGCTTGTGAGCCCCCCTATGTGATAGCAATGAAGATAAGTAAAAAAAAAAAAAAAAAGTTTAACAAAATAAAGTTAAATAAAATAAATGTAAAAATACCCCCAAAAATGTTAAGGGCACCCGCCTCCGTGAATGCCCATACTAACATAAACAAGTGTTGGGTGAACCTACGTATGAAAACGATAATCACACTACACGTTAGGTATCGCTGCGTGCGCCACAGTGAGCCAATATTTATGGATAACTTTAAACTGATGACCTGTAGAGACTTTAAAAGTGTCATCTAGGGACAATTTGGGTACTATATTGATACCCCAAAATGTGGATTATGACGTGCAAAAAAAACTCTGTCAGCCAAAGGCTTAAACCTCCAGGAATACTGTGGAAGGGGAGTGAGAGGCATAAGTCTCAATGTGCTTGGTATTGATGGGACATTAATGTGATATTGATCTGCTTTGTGTTGTGTTCCCGTTCATTTTGATTGGCACCCTATCCCACTTATACAGCAGCTGCCAATGTACTTTTCTGATTGGCTGCAGGTGATTTGGCAGCTACTCTATATGTGCATTGGGGTGCCATGTTAAATTAAGGCACTGCAACACAAAACACATTAGGGGGAATTAATCAAAACTGGAGCAGACAAAATCTGGAGCAGTTGCCCAGGGCAACCAATCAGCTTCTTTGTTCAGTTGAGATTTGAAAATGAAAGAGAGAAGCTGATTGGTTGCCCTGCAAAGCTCCAGATTTTGTCTACTCCAGTTTTGAGAAATGTCCCTCATTGTGCATGTTTTTTACTATCACATCTCAATAGTATGCATGGGTACAAAGGACTAACACTTTCATAGTTGATGATTATGTTGATGCAATAAGCTGGAGTACACAAGACTTCAAGATGACCAGTCAGAGCTGAGGTCCCAGCTTCTACATGCCCAATAGTAATTGCTACTATTGTAGAGTACAGATATTTCCATGGCCATAGAACTGATTTAGAACCTAGTATAATTTATCAAACATGGGGTTAAACATCAGGTGGATCACATGTAGCAATTATATGAAACATCCTGTGGAGGGTGGGAAGTTGAACCTGCCTCCATTGCCCCTGCGGGAAGTTCCTCTTGCTTTGTGCTTGGTAATTCCTATAACAACTACAGTTTGGATGATTTGTAGCAACCTAACTGTAAGATTTACATTTTTCCTTGCATTTACCCTGTAATGGTTTCAGGAAGTTTGGCAAGATATTGCCTGATAGTTTGTTTCCCCATCACTTTTGTTGCATGATAAGTTGTATTTTTGCCAGGCTGTTACATGTCATGTGGCAACTTTTCTGTGTTCATTATAGGTATAGTAGCATATCTTGAGGTTACAGCGTGTTAAGTACTACTGGTTTGTGTTTGCTTTCCAAGTAGGTTCATTACTTGAATGCACACTTCAGAAGAGAGAAATTATTGCATGCAGCATTTTTAGGGCTTATGTACAGGGTCATTTGTGCAAGTTAGGACTTTCCCCGTGAACGCCATACATAACATTGTGCGCTGTTATGAATGTGTGGTTGAAAGTGACTTTGATTTTTGTGCATGCTGCATTTGTCCATCAACAGAGGTCCTTATGGAAGTTGATCACCCCTTTTACCATGCTCATGCATTCACCTGTGTGCTGAGCTGGTTTAGCTTTGCAAGGGATATACACTTTGTTTTTCTGGCATCACCTAAATGTTGCATTTTTGCTGCATGTGCCTGAGTTCCAAGAACAGTCCCAGGGTTTGCCTTTTGTGTGTGTGTGTGTGTGTGTGTGTGTGTACTGGTCAACTTACATAGGGGGACCTGAAGCATGGTCCCCAAAATGTCCACAGGGTCACACAATTCCTTTAGTATTTGTACATGTTCTATTACTGATAAAATTATATTTTTACAATCTGTAAAAACAAGTGTTCTGCCTCTTTTTCTGCCTCCTTTTTAGAATGCTGCTTGCAGAGGGGTTTTCTCTTAAGGACTTAAATCCTGCTAGCGATGTTGCATCACAATGCAACATGAGTAATGTTAACATCAATTTTGGGTTGCGTGGATAAAATGATCACGATGGTGACTTATTAAGACGTTCTGAATTTCACTTAGCACTCAAGCAGTATGATGCATAATGTCATTCAGAACATCCAATGTGTTGGGTATTAATGTGGAGAGGCCATATTTTTTAAAGTATTACATGTGTATATGTAACCTGTGAAATGTGTAAACACTGTTGTAGAGGCTACTTAACTTCCTCATTCTAGTAGCACATTTCCTATGGCTTGCAGCTTTGCTCCCTTTTGGGTTTTACCCCATGTCACATCAAGCACCTCTATGTCACATCCAACTGTAGACAGATGCCTATGCAATGTTTGTCCATGTGATGCTGAGCCCTTACAGGCTTACTAGAGTCCTGTGCGTCTTCAGCCGGAGCCCTCCTGTGCCTCTGCCAACTGGCCTATTCAGCCACTAATTTGATTACATTCCATCAGTTGCCACTGGCATTACTCTGGGTACACTCCATTTGTCTCTCCTGACCACTGGTGTATCTCTAAGTATGCTACAGCAGTCAACTGACCTGGTCCCTGGTACACTCTGTTTGCCACACTTTACCCATTTGTGCCCTGGCACTCACCAATTGCTCCTATGTTCTCTCACTAGTGGCCTGACACTTTCCACCAGTGTTCCTATCCATTTACATCTAGTATTTGAGAAAGTTACCTGGGGGAAGGACCTCGGCTGAGTCCCTGGTGAATACTGCCCATCACTTAGATACTGCTCCTTAGTAAACCCAGTTGTAGTTAGAGTACGGTCTAGTTCACTGCCCAGATATACCTAAATAGGTGTTGTGAGGGTAAACAGTAGTGTAGTAGTATATATTTTACATTGCAACCTTGTAGTACCAGTGTGTCCATGATGCAACTGCCAACAGGTACTATGCCCATAATACCTAATATGTAGTCCCCCATCTTTGCAGAACATGTTGGTAGACAGAACAGAGTGGCCATAGTTTGTGTAACCAAACTAGAAGCAAGCTCCTTTCGGAGACAGTAAATTATACGATTGGTCCAATGTTCTCTGTAAAGATTAGTGGCTTGTGTGCAGTAGTGATTTGCCTCTAATACTTTTGTAACACTGGCTTTCTCTTAGAACTTGGTGATTTCTTGGTACTGGATTTGGGAGGAGCCAAATTTCGTATTCTCAAGGTAAAGTTAAGCTGTGCTTCTGGAGTAGAGATGGACAGTGAAGTATTTGACATATCTGAAGACATTATGACTGGAACCGGCGAACAGGTATGGTAATATAAGTCACTCCTCAAGTTATGGTTTACCCCTGTTTTATTGCCTTTTCCCTAATAATATTTTATGTTGGTTCGGGGCTGTAGAAAGCACTTTTAAAGGCTTAAAACACATAAAAGGATTTGGGAGCTTTTTAAGCTTGTATTTGAATCTTAAAGAGACGCTATCTCCAGACCATTTATTTCAACAAAAATGCTCACCTAAGATAATACTTAAGGGTACGTTCACACCAGATGCAGTCTGACACCCTGGTGTCAGACTGAATTTTCTGTGGAAAAAATGTAGAATTTTATTAGGCTTCAGGCCTAATAAAGCCTTCATTAAAAAAAAAAAATGGAAGAAAGCCTGCAATGTGAGTCATGAAAATGCACACACATATACATCGCCACTGCGCCTCTACATTACCACAATAAATGCTAATCACTTAGGTAGATAAAGGTAGAAATGGATTTGAAAGAAAACTGTCATGGGGGGGGGGGGGCCTGCTGCCATAGTTGATATCACCTTTTGGTTGCCTGGCTTTCATACTGACCCTCCATACTGACCTGTGAGTCAGTAACCTGTAATAAGAATGGGTCATTGACTCAAAATATACAGTATAAGCTAGTGGATCAGCATAACAGCTAGTGAACTAGTGGTCTAAAAAGGCCAGAAAGGACAGCTCCCAGATCTGTCATGGCAGGCATACTTTAAATGACATAATTGTCAGGTGGTATCTCTCTCCAGCATCTACCAACATCTGAAATATAAGCGTTGGGAGAATTGACCCTTTTAACTGGCATTTTACAGACACAAGTAACTTTGTTTGTTAGGTATTAACCTTTGAACTGCAATTCAGATTGGTGGGATAAATTGTATGGCTTGTCTAGATCTCAAATTGCTATACAGAAAAAGCCACATGGGTACATTTGTATAGAAGCCGAGCAAGGGAGGCTTTTTAGGCCCAAATCACACAGGCAAGTTTAAGTAGCTCAGTTATGAAAGTAAAATTAGGCCTGATTGATTGTTGCATAGCAGAAACGGATTACTGATTGATGGAACAAATATCTCCCTATGGTCCTAACTACACAGCAGAACATAGTAGGAATTAGTTGCACATGATTGCACAATGTTGTAATCGTGTGCAATTAATTGCTAGAGTGTAGCTTGTACCATAGGGAGCCATTTGTTTCATCAGATGGCGATTGCTACTCTATAGCAATTAATCAGACAAATTTAGTAGCTCCTAAAAATAGTCCAGATAGCTAAGGCTGCAAATATTAACAGCAAATTCATTTTTGTTCTACAGTTAACTTTTCATTTAATATATACATTGCCTAAATAAAGATTTAATGTATGATAACTTTGGTGCGTTAGTAGTATTTGTTTGAATTTATCTTTTTTTTTTTTTTTTGTATAAACCACATTGATCAAAAGCCACGGCAGACAACAAGGGGCAAATAGTTTGAGTGGTTTTACATACTATTATGCTGGCACATTAATACTCAATTACCAGCGTTGACCTCAGTGATGGGACTGCCATACTATCTGGCCAATATTCTGTTTTGCTTTTTACCTGTTTCTTTGTAGTATAAATAATATTTAAAGCACAGGATGCATGTTGATATTAGAAGTGCCTGTGCATTGATGCAAACCAAAATATTACCCTTGCAGTGGGTGCAAGGTCTTCATTTATGCCTAGAGGAGCATAGTATAACACTTTTATTTGCCTGATCCCCGCTCCCCCAGTGGGGCTAACCCAATTTTTTTGGTTTGCCTGGAGATGGTCTTTAACCACTTCCTGCGGGTTCACTTATTTGTACGTCATTCTCTGGAAGTGGTTATAGCAAGCAGCCATGTTCTTGGTGCCATTTTAAACAGCAGGCGATTGCTGTTTAAATACAAGTGATCCGGCGTCTGTACAGGCGAGGAATCGCTTGTATGGTACGGCGTCCCCTCCGCGGCCGCCGTCGGCTTCCTGTGCTCATCTGTCCCTCGCGTGAGCCCGGGACTGGCGGGGAAGGTCTCCCCTGATAGATCGGAGAAGAGACCACCGGCTTTCAGCCGCTGATCACTCCTCCGATCACTGGACCTGGAAGTGATGTGCATCACATCACTTCTGGTCTCACTGTACACAGTCTCTGGCTCTTAGAGCCAGAAGAAGAAGCTGATGAAGAAGATACCTGCTTCATCAGCCTCTTAGGGGTCCCTAGGTGACAGGGGTCTTTCAGACCCCTGATGTCTCCATAAAGAGGACCTATCACAATAAATTTGCTGATTTTTTTTTTTTTTATTGTGTGCGCAAATGCAAGAAATTGCTCCGTGAAGCACGTGGTTAAAGGGAAAGTATAGTATATTTTTATAGAGCATCTTTTGGTTTGTTATTGCCTTGTTTGCTTTAATTTGACTTTGACTTCTTTTTTAATTTTTAAAAATTTTTAGTTTTCTTTGTTTTGTATTGTTAACACTTATAGATTAGCCCCTGGTGGCAAAGTATAATTCCTTTTGCAGTAACTCTATGTAACATCTGTGTTACATACAGTGGTGTGGTGCTTGATTTCTAGCTCTGTACCCCCAACGTATAACTTGTAATATTGTTGAGATCTGCCACACAGGGAGTGTATTGTTTTCAATAAGTCGACCGTGTTGAGATGGAGCAGTAAACCACAACCATAGTGTAGCACTGCAAAACAAGACGTACAAGCTGCATATGTAATTAACAAATATGTACACAAGGGCAGCCATATGATTACAGACTACACAGAAACAGTTATTAAACATCACAAGCTGATTCTCAAGCTATCCTTTGATATGTATATCTTGCAAATACTTGGGAACAGCCAGACACCTTCTGGTGAGGTGAACCAAAGAGCTACCCACTTAATTAGTGGGAATTGCAGAGCCTTCTTAAAACAGAAGTATTCAAGTTAAAATCGCCTGAGGTAAAGCTCCATGTCAATAATTAAATGAAAGCCAGTTATGTTTAAAGGGCCCATTCACACCTCTCCATTTGTGAATAAAATGTTACATATTGTATTAACATGTGTTCACATAAAACATGGTAACAAACTCACGTGTAGTAAAAAATAAATGCATGTGCGCTATAGTGCACCGCAAGACTCAGGTGTGCTTGCTTTGTGCCATGTGATGCTCTGCATTGCCAACATTTGTGCATGTATGTTCTTTTTTTGGGGGGGGGGGGGGCATTAGGCTCTTTGCCAATTCAGATTGAATGAAATATCTTAACAACACACATCAATGCACAAAGAAATGAATGTCAACATGCACAGGGAGGTGTGAATGGGCCTTATGATAGTTTTTTATGAAAATACACTAAGTGCAGTTTGGTATTGGCCTGCTGTAACTCCCTATATAGCCAGACCAAGAGAGGGCTGATCACTACTCTTACTTTACATATTGCTTTCTATTAACAGTTTGGAAAGTCTGGGACCACAGTGAAGACTTCATCAGTGTGTTGCTTTTCTTTTATCCAATCATAGACTGATGATGGTGTAGTGACCTACTTATATTGCATGAATGTAGGGAAAAAAAGAATTACAAGCCTTGCTATAGTTTTTGGAAGGTGTACCTGACTGGTAGAACACCACTATAAATAATTTAGTAGTTCAACAACTTATGGATATGTACTTCAGCTGTGTGTCATTTTTTTTTTGTCTGCTAATTCAGTAAAACTGGTGCAAGTCTATCCTACTAGTTGGCAGAAAGTACAGACACCTGAACAATGACATAACTGCCAATGATAAATTGTAATACTGTATATGAATGTCAATGGTAAATGTATTTTACTGAACGATGGTCTCTTGTTATCACAATTAAAATAATTTTTCTTCAAACAGAATAAAAACATGTACTGAGAAAATAACCAGCTTTCAGTGTTTTACTCTCCTAGAGTACTAGTTGCCTGGTTGTCTCTGTATTCAATACATTGAGTCACTGACCTGGAACAAGCATGAACATTATAAAGTCAGTGAAGTCAATACGCCTGATTTGCATACTTGTTCCAGGTCAATGTCTCCGAAATTACTGAAGCTATTGGATCAGCATGAAGCCCAGGCACCTTGCAGAGGCTGCAATGGTAGCTTCCAAAATATCTTATTCCAGATGCCCTTTACATTAAAATGTTGGAGTATGACTATTCCTTATTGTATGTCTGCAGCTGTTCGACCACGTTGCTGAGTGCCTTGGCCATTTCCTTCAACATCGCAACCTCAGTAAAGAGGTTTTCCAGCTGGGGTTTACTTTCTCATTCCCTTGTGAGCAGAGTCAGCTAGACAAGGTAATATTTCATTCTAACTTCCATTTCAGTAAACTGCTGTCCAGAATTTTGCACATGCTAAAGACAGCAGAGTTCTTTACCTCAAATATCTACTTTGAACATAGTCTGTGAGCACAGTCTTCCTACACTGTTCGCCTGCAATTCAAGGTGAAATCATAGCAGGATAATGGACGCATCAAGACCCTGAGTGTGCCTTCTGTGTAAGATTAATGCTGCTATGACCACTGGGAATTATCCTGATATTCTATGGTAGGCGGAGAGCATATTCCCATATTCCACAGTGCCTGAGCAACCTATCAGCCCCTATTGGGTTTAAGTTTTATGCAGATACCAACTTTTTTACAAGTTGCTTAGCATAACCTTGAGTGGGGCAATGGTACTGCCTACAGGATTTTTGGTGCCTTTTACTTGGCCTAAGCTGTTGGCTTAGGTTAAAACTTTTTAAAGATGTGGTGGTTTTTTGTCTTTTAACTATAACAGGGTAGGACTGTGCTGGCTGGTAGGGGGGCATTTGTCTCCTGGGCTAACACTAATAAGATATTTGGGATGGTGGCACTGCTTCTATATACCTCAACATTCAAAGCAGAACTCCAGACAAAAATATTAATCCTTGCATTGGGGCTACCCCCGCACTGCAAGGGTTAACATCTCGTTGTGTCTAGGGCTGTAAATAATAAACATTTTAACAAATCCGGCTTGCTCCTAGACCAGGCCTTCCAGCCTAGCTCCCCTTCCCATGCAGCGGTTTAAGGATCCTCGAGTCATCCCGCCCAGTACACTGTAAGCTAAGGACACAAAAGGAACATACCATTGCTTCAGCTGATGGGGGAAGAGAGGCTGGTGGGGCACTGCCAGCTCAGAGGATCAGCATCCGTTTATAAGTAAGCGAGTATACGTGTTAACAAGCATTTAACTGTTGCAGTGTGGGTGTAGCCCCACTGCAAGGGTTAATATTTTTGTCTGGAGTTCTATTATTTTAAGACTTGATAAGAGTGCAACCTGTAGTCCAAGCCATATGGTGGCCATTCTAGCTGCCCACTTTCCTTTTGAGACCTTTACATCAGAGCATCTTCCAACTCCCTTTGTGGCTCTGAAGATGTCACATGTTCGATTGCAGAGAATTGCCTAAGAATGATGCCGGAAAATGTGTCAATAAACCATGTTTTACAATTTCCACCGGTTACTGAATGCCATGATACTAAATTGGAAATGTGCCAATCACTGTAAGCACATACACAGCATTGTTTTGTGTTTCTGCCTACACTGTTTTACAGTTAACTGACCAACAGCAACATATGACTGCTTTTGCTGAACTTTTCCCTCTGAAAAAAATAGTTGCCTTGCTGCTATGTTGTGCTAAACGTATTAACTAGATGATTTCTATTTATATAGGCCTTCTACGTAAGTGGGTTAAAAAAAAAATCCTTTTTTATGATAGACCTTTTAAAACAAAAACTGAGGGATTTAATCACCTCTATTTGCAATGTGTAGCTGATATAACAATGTGTCTGCTTTCCCATCCACAGAGTGTACTCATCTCCTGGACTAAAGGCTTCCGCTGTTCCGGAGTAGAGGGGAAAGATGTTGTCCAGTTATTGAAAGATGCCATCCAAAGACGTGGGGTGAGCATTTGCACATCATTTGTTGACCTATGTCCACTGTTTTATCTGACTCATTGGAGTTTAATATATGAAAATTATTTTTTCTTTAGGATTATAAGGTGGATGTTGTTGCCATTGTCAATGACACAGTTGGAACAATGATGAGTTGTGGCTATAAGGACCACAGCTGTGAGGTTGGATTTATCGTTGGTAAGTTTCTTTGCGCCCTTCCTTGTACGAATCTAAGAATGGATCAGCTGTTGTAGTCATGCTCTCTGTCTGCAGGTACTGGTACCAATGTCTGTTACATGGAGGAGATGGGCAATGTGGAAGCTGTGGAAGGCGATGAAGGCACAATGTGCATCAACTTGGAATGGGGATCACTTGGAGATGATGGGGCACTAAATGACATTTTGACCCAGTATGATTTGCAGGTGGATCAGACATCCACAGTACCTGGGAAGCAACGGTAGGTGTTGGCACATAACTGACTTAATTCTCCCTGAACACCTAAGCCCACCTTCTGTGGTTAACCGCAAATGTTTAAGTTTGCAATTCTTGCTTGTCCCTTTGGAACAGCTCGGGGTCACATGTACTGTGTTTTGATTCAAATGGCGAAAGATGGTGTTTGGACAAGGCATTTATGGTGGTCAGCATTAGGAAGCCAAATGATTTCTTACCTGCTAGACAGGCACACAAACATTACAAAACACAGAAATTTCAAAAACACAGAAACAAAGAGAGAGAGTCAGTTACATTTTTCTTAAAGGAGAACTATGAGGAGTGCTTTTCACTCACCTCATAGTTCTAGCCGACCTGTGACAATGAGACTGTCACAGGTCGGCTCAGTAGATCGGGAGGTGAGCGAACACATACCGGCGTTCGCTCACTTCTCGATCCTGTCACGGCTCTCTGCCGTGACAGGGGAGGGGCTGGATTCCCCCCTCCCGGCTCCGATCCTCCAACGTTGACTGGCGGAACGGACGGGGAGGGGGCGGGTACAGCTGGATCCCCCCAGCTGCCTCAGGCAGCTGGGGGGATCCAGACATAATTGTCGGGATCCGCTTCAGATGCGGCGTCTCGGTATACCGCGAGCCGTAGCTCGCGGTATACTGAGCTTAGGGTGACGGGAGGACGCTGGTTTGTGTCCTCCCGTTACCCTAAGGAGAGCTATGGGGATAAGCCTTAACCCCATAGTTCTCCTTTTTCAAGCACTTAAGCTTAGAGATTGCTTGTCATTCACTTTTGCCTGGCTAAAGTAGCTGGGCTACGAGTTATAGGTTGGACTTGATGGACTAATGTCTTTATTCAACCTCAAATACTATGTAACTATGTAATACATATATCAAGGCTCTTTCTTGCATTAAAACATAGATATATTGAGGCTGCAAAGTAGAGTCTTGCTATGAGTTGGTGTTATGGGGCAGCCAGCCCCCCCACCTTTCCTTTGGAAAGCAATAGCAGGACACTCATCCTACTATGCTAGAGTTGTGTTGGTGGACTTTCTATTCAGATATAAATATGAGTATTTTGAATGTAGGAATTATGATGCCTCTTCAACTAAACTATAATTATGGTTTCCAGGAAAAAAGACGTTCTCTGGGTTGGGGTGTAACTCAGCGCCAGTTAATCTAGTTTGCTCAGACTTAACTCTGGTTTTCCAGATCTCCATGCATGTTCTCGGGTCAACTTTATTGTAAAAAAGGTATTAAAGCCAGAGTCAATCAGGCAAATATCTTAGAAGGTGGTCAGCAAAGGCAGCCCTATATTTTACTTGTTTCCTTTTAAAGTAGTGCTTGGTGGCCTGAAATTGCATGTCATCTGTGGGCTGGTTATGATGGGAATTGCAGTTCCACAACCACTGGTGGATCATAGCTTGGCAGTTTTTAATTACTTCCAGTGTTACAACAGCTCTCAGATGGTTCATGTAATGCATCTAGCACTTCTAGCATATCTTAAAAATTAGTCATATAAATTATTCAGTTGAAAACGCATGGAATATTTCATGAACAGCATCGACTTTAGAAGTTTGGCAGAGGCGTCCTGTTCAGCCAAATGTCTACTACACAGAGGAAAGTGGAAGGTGCTTTCAGAACTGCAAACTCTGTATCTTCAAATGTAAGAACTAATACACAGCCGAGTCTTTGAACTTCTAAGAGCTAATTATAATCCTCTCTTGTATTTTATACCATTCCTATACTATGTTGATCTCCAATTAGCTGAAGCAAAATGATCTAAGTACTACAGAACTTCACTGCTTGCAAACTTTACCATTATGGAATATCTTCATGTTAACCTCAAAAGAAAATGTAATTATGCCAGTGGTCATACAGTGCAACAAAATATTGGACAAAGCTTCTTTTTAAAGATCTAAAGCAAGGGTTCTAAACTAATTTCTTTATATAATTTTAAAAAAGCTTACTTGTACAGTACACTGAAATTCTTGGTGTTTTTTAGCCACTAATTTAAGAAACTAATTTTAAGAAAACAGTGAGATGAATACTGGAACAAAATGAGTCTTTTATCTGTACTAGCAAATGTGTACCATTCATGAACAAGGTAATTTGGTGCAGATTGCTGACTGTCATATTTTTTTGCATGTAGAATATTTCAGATTAGAGACTTATTTTCTCTTTAGTGTACGCGTTAGGAATTCATGTTGATGGTGGTTTCAGCAAAAGTGGGCAGAGGAGGGAGTGAGGTAAGATAATCGGACTTGTGTAACTTGGAATGCCACTATAAAGTACATAGTAAAAGCAGCATCTGGGGAATAGTAGTACCACCCAGCTGTGGTATTCGCAGAGAGGGTTTTACACAGGAACAATGGTGGTCAAATTCAGTGTTTGGTAACTGAAGTTGAATGGAGTTATTCTGAGGCACTGGAGGTGGCAGTGGGGTTGCTGTGTCAGCAAAATTAGGAACAAGGGACATGGAACTGGGATCATTGAAACTGATGCAGGTTATTAGTTAGATGTGGCAGGTAATGTTTAAAGCATATCTAAACCTAAAAACAAAAAAAGTTTAAATAATGCAGCTTACCAATCCTTGGATGTGGTGGATGCATTAGGCTTTACATTTTTTTTTTTTTTTTTTAGGCTATGAGCATTTTCAGCAAATACAGCAAATACCTGTTGATCCTGTCAGAAATGCAATATCCTTGTCACTTTTTCTGTCGGAAGAAAGCACACCACATTCTTATCTATTTTGTGTAAGCTACTACTCCAGTCAATCCAACATGGAGATGAACAAAGGCCAGTCTGTGACAAACTGTATGGTTCCTTCCATAAATACATTAGAGAGAAGAGTATAGACTTAAAGGGGCACCAGGTGAAAAAAGTGAAGAGCCTAACAAAGAAAACAAATGCAGCCACCACATCTGAGGACTGGTAAACTGCAATAATTACATTTTTGGTTTCAATAAGCTTTAAGCAGGACTAAACACAATGGCGGTGAAATCACTATTGAACTAGACAGTTGAAATTAAATTGTTTTGCAGTGTAGATGGTGGTGGGGACACAGTAGGTGGGTTGTGTATTTCTTGACTGAGATATTGAGTGGATTTGGGACAGTGAAGGTGGTGTTAGTAGCTTGTGTTACTGTAGGTGAGACCACTACTTCTCATAGTAAAGGTGGGTAATGGGGACTAGGTAAGGCACAATTCATATAATTGTGTATGTATGTATGAAGTAATTGGATCCAACGTATTTGTTTAATGACTGCTGTGTAATCCTTGGGCAGTGCCATTAGTCTGGAGAGTGGCTTGAGGCATGGGGTTATCAGTTCAGTGGGTGTAAACAGTACATCTAAAGGGTTTAAACTGGAACTCTAGGCATTCAATTTAAATATGTTTTGAGTGAATGAATATATATATATAGCATATGTTTCCTGTTTTACCTGCCAAAGGATTTGTAATCCACTACAGACGGTGGTGTGATTTACACAGCCAGGCAGGTAACTCGCTTATTTCCTAATGCAGCTCCCTACTTCCTGCCCCAGTCTGCTTTATTAGACAATGGTAATCCACTTCAGTAGTAGTAGAGTGGTTTGCTGTGCTGTGTGATCAATTTTAAAAGAATCGCAAGCGCAACTGAATAAATTACTAATGCCTTGGCAAGTAAAATGGTAAACACATGTTTACACTTTTGGTATGAAAACTACCTAGTGAGTGAGCTCTGGGTACTAGGGGGGCCATTCTCATTCACCAATGGTGGGAAGTGGTGTGTGTGTGCGTGTACTGATGGCAGGTTACAGGGAAAAGACTGAGGGCCTGTTCACACAACGTCCGTTTTGTGTGCTGACCGGCTCCGCTGCACTCAAAATGCATCCCAATGTATCCCTATGTGTTTTATGGGCTCCAGTTCTCACGTGCGCAGTCCGTTCAGCTTACGACAGAAAAAATACTGCATGTCACATTTTGTCCGGTCCGGAAACGCACGCAACGGAAACGCAACGCAATGCAGCTAAGGGGGAAAAAAGAAAAAATTGTATTCTTGCTCCACTTATTATGATGTCATCAACATTGACAAAAAATTAACTGTCAGCATCCGGACCAAAAACGCGTCAAACGCACTGCATCAGCAGCTCCACGTCTGCTGATCAGGACCTGATCTCATGTGAACAGGCCCTTTATTTGTACTGGAGGTGGGACCTCAGCAGGTTCTGTTCAGCTAAATTGAGGACTGGCAGCAAAATCCCCCTGCAAGATGGCAAACGTAACAATCTGGCTTTAATTTGTTAAAGGATAAAATTGGAATTGCAAATTGTTACATATAAATACTCCTGCTACCCATTCATCTGTGTTTTAATAAAAAAAAAAAGGCAAAATACAACTCTGATATCAAACATCCATTCTAGCAGCTGTAGACCCACAGTGGACCCACAGTATAGATATCTATGGGCTGCTGTACATTCACTTGTGGATGATCAATGAATCACCCATAGAGGTGTATGATGCAGACTAGTGCAGGTGCAGTAGTGTGCCAGCTGACTTGGAGAAAAAAAAGAATCAACAAAGTGGGAGGTCTATATGCAAGAATCTGAGGTCTACTTTTTTATAATTTTAATCCCTGATGTTGCAGAGGGTTTAGGGGCGTTAAGTAAAGAAGAAACAACACCAATATGCATGGTTAAAATGTTCACATGTTCTTCACGATACATTTTGTGGATCGATACGTCTCTTATATTGGCATATCATTTTGCATTGTTACCAATGGCTTAGCGGAGCAGCATCTAGCAACAGTCATTGACCTCTATGCCTT